>NW_024423319.1:59755479-59779337 GCF_017311325.1 Ursus maritimus
CAATAGGTAAGAAATGGATAAATTTCTAAAAACATACAATCTTCCAAAACTGAATCAGGAAGAAACAGAAAATGTGAGCAGACCGAGTACCAGCCATTCAATGAAATTGGCTCAATAACCACAAATCTCTCAACAAACAAAAGTCCAGGACCAGATGGATTTACAGGTGAGTTTTACCAACATTTAAATAATTAATACTTATTCTTTTCAAACTATTAAAAAAATAGAAGAGTATGTAAAGCTTTCAAATTCATTCTATTTACAAGTCCAGCATGTCCATTGTATAACACCACACAAAGACACTACGAAAAAATGAAAAAAGGAAGAAAACAAGAAAACCCACAAGCTGATGTCTCCAATAAACATAGATACAAAAATCCTCAACAAAATATTAACGAAGCAAACTAAACAATACATTTAAAAAATCATTCACCAGCATTAAGTGGGATTTATTCAAGGGATGCAAGTCTGGTTCAATATTCACATATCAATCTATGTTATACATCACAATAACAAAGACAAAAACCATATGATCATCACAATAGTTGCAGAGAATGCATTTGATGAAGTACATCAGTTCGTGATAAAAACTCAACGAAGTCAGTCTAAAGGGGACATAATTCAACATAAAGATGCCATATATAAAAACCCCACAGCTAACATTATATGGTGTTAAAAAGTGGTGAAAAAGGGAGAGTTTTTCTTCTAAAATCAGTAACAAAACAAGGCTGTCCCTTCTCACCACTTTTATTCAACATAGGACTAGAAGTCCTAGCCACAGTAACCAGAAAAAGAAAGAAAGAAAGAAAGAAAGAAAGAAAGAAAGAAAGAAAGAAAGAAAGAAAGAAAGAAAGAAGAAAGAAAAGAAAAGAAAAGAAAACAAAGAAAGGGCATCCAAACTGGTAAAGAAGAAGTAAATGTTTCAGTATTTGCAAATAACATGATAGTAAATACAAAAAAACCCTAAGGACTTTACTATAAAACTACTAGAGGTGATAAAAAAATTTAGTCAAGTAACAGGATACAAATTTAATATACAGTACTCATTGCATTTTAATACACTAATAATAAAATAGCAGAAAAAGAAATTAAGAAAATAATCGCATTTACAATTCTACCAAAAAGAATAAAATACCTAGGCATGAACTTAACTAAGGAGGTGAAAGACCTGTACTCTAATAACTATAAAACACTAATGAAAGAATTGAAGATGATACAAACAGAAAGCTATTCCATACTCATAGATCAGAACAAGTAATACTGTTACATTTACCATACTACCCAAAGCAAACTACAGATTTAATGCAATCCCTATCAAAATATTGACAGTTTTTAGAGAACTAGAACAAAGAATATTAAAATTTGGAATGTACCACAAAACACTGTGCATAGTCAATGCAAACTTGAAAAAGAAGAACAATGCTAGAGGTATCACAATCCCGGATTTCGGTATATACTACAAAGGTATAATAATCAAAACAGTATGGTGTTAGAAGAAATATAGATGCATTGATAAATGCAACAGAGTTCAGAAAAAAACACAAGCTTTTGTTGTAAATTTATCACATAGAAGGCAATAACATACAACAGGGGAAAGGCAGTCTTTTCAAAAAAATGGTGTTGGGGAAATTGAACAGCTATATGCAAACAAACAAACAAATGAACACACAAATGAACAAACAAACCTAGACCACTTTCTAACACCATAAACAAAAATAAACTCAAATTGGTTTAAAGACATAAATGTGGGGGCGCCTGGGTGGCACAGCAGTTAAGCCTCTGCCTTCGGCTCAGAGTGTGATCCCGGCGTTGTGGGATCGAGCCCCACATCAGGCTTCTCTGCTATGAGCCTGCTTCTTCCTCTCCCACTCCCCCTGCTTGTGTTCCCTCTCTCGCTGGCTGTCTCTATCTCTGTCGAATAAATAAATAAAATCTAAAAAAAAAAAAAAAGACATAAATGTGAGAACTGACAACATAAAATTCTCAGCAGAAAACATAGGCAATAATTTCTTTGACATGGAAGAATTTAGAAATGTAGAAGCATTTTTCTAGATATGTCTCCCCCAGAAAGGAAAACAAAGGCAAAAATAAACTGTTGGGACTACATCAAAATAAAAAGATTTTGCACAGTGAAGAAAACCATCAACAAAACAAAGTGGCAACCTACTGAATGGGAGAAGATATTTGCAATTTATATATCCAATCAGGGGTTAACATCTATGATATATGAAGAACTTATGGAACTCAACACCAAAAAAACCAAATAACCCAATTAAATAATGAGCAGAGGACCTGAATTAATATTTTTCCAAAAAAGACATACAGAAGCCCAACAGACACATAAAGAGATCAACATCACTAATCACCAAGGAAATGAAAATCAAAACCACAATGAGAGGGGTGCCTGGGTGGCTCATTTGGTTGAGAGTCCAACTGTTGATTTTGGTTCAGGTCATGATTTCAGGGTGGTGAGATCAAGCCCTGTGTTGGGCTCAACGCCCAGTGGGGAGTCTGCTGGAGATTCTCCTTCTCCCTCTGTCCCTCTCCTCCTCTCTCTCTCAAATAAATAAATAAAACCTTTAAAAATCACAATGAGACATCACTTTACACCTGTCAGAAGGGCTAAAATCAAAAACACAAGAAATAACTGTTGGCAAAGATGTGAAGAAAAAGGAACCATCATGCACTTTTGGAAGAATGCAAGGTGGCATAGCCACTGTGGAAAATAGTACATACACATACAACTGAATATTCTTCAGCCATAAAAATGAGGTCTTGCTCTTTGCAACAACATGGATAGGCCAAGAGGATATAATGCTAAGCGAAATATATTAGTCAAAGAAAAACAAATACCATATAATTTCACTTATATGTGGAATTTAAAAAATAAACAAATGAACGATAAAAAGAGAGAAACAAACAAAGAACAACAACAACAACCCTGACTCTAAAATACAGAAAACAAACTGGCCATTGTTAGAGGGAAGATGGATGTGAGATGGGTAAAATAGGTGAAGGGTATTAAGAATGCACTTATCATGATGAGTACTGAGTAATGCATAGACTTATTAAATCATGATATTGCACACCTGAAACTCATATGCCACTGTATGTTAATTACCTGAATTAGAAAGAGAGAGATGAAGAATAAAATAGACTCAACAAACTGACTGCCAGAAGGGAGGTGGTGGGGGATGAGTAAAATAGGTAATGGGTACATGATTGTGTGTGTGTGTGTGTGTGTGTGTGTGTGTGTGTGTGTGTGTGTATAAAGGAACCTGCAGATAAATGATTAGAATTATTAATTGAGGGGTGCCTGGGTGGCACAGTCAGTTAAGCATCCAACTCTTGGTTTCAGCTCAGGTCATGAATTACGGTCATGAGATTGAGCCCTGCATGGGACTCCATGCTCAGTGCAGAGTCTGCTTGAGACTCTCACCTTCTCCCTCTGCCCCTCTCCCCTGTTTTCTCTATCTTTAAATTGAATTTTAATAACTTAAAAAAAGAACTATTAATTGAATTTAGTAAGTTCATTGGATAAAAATAACAATCCAAAAATAAATTTTTAGGTTTTAAACCCAATATCTTTTGCTATACATCCAAAATTTCAAATAAGAATAAATGTAACAAAAGATATATGAGACTTCTACTCAAATCATTCTAAATACCCCAGAAATAAACCTGAAGACTCACAAAACAAACTCCACAATTAAATGGAGAGAAGATGCAACATTTAAAAAGGTAGGAAGTGCAGCAATGTGGTTTGAGGGAGAAACAGATTGCAGGTGCTGCAGGAGGGAAGGATCCATGGTCATGGAGAAAGTCAAAAGAGAGGAGCATGCAGGGGAACACATAAGGAGAATATATCCCTAAAGCCATTGGCTGGGAAAAAAGAGGCTCTGATTTTCATGAGCTCTCACAACCAACAGGACTTAAAGACTGGAATTTTAAAAGTCCAGACTTGGCTGGAGTAGTCCTGACAGTGCTGCCAGACTCTGGGGAAAAAAGCAAGCAAACAACCCTGGGATAGATAGCATGGACACTGAAAAATGCCTGGGGCACACCAGGGGGGTGATAATTGACTCTTCTCGGTGCTAGTCCCAGAGTAGTAGCTTTCACAGAAATTTCTCTCCAGGAACAAATGAGACACTGGCACCATTTCCCACCCACATCACTCAGCATAATGCAGAGCCACCTGTGGAAAGCAGCCCAGCCCCAAAACTGGCTCCCTAACTTGCTTATACCACATTCCATACCTCTGCATTCTGGTGTGACTCCTGTGGTAAGCAACACACTGGCTTCTTACCTTGCTTACATCAGGTCCCACACTCCAGTGCTGTGGCGCTATTGCCCTTTTTGATCAAGATTGCTCGAGTCACAGCATTGCAGTCCCCTTACCCAGAAGAAGAGCAGATATTCCTTCACACATCATGTCTCCAAACCAGAGAGCTCTACAAGTCTTCAGTTCTAGTGGAAGTAGTATTAAGTCTCATTTAACAAGCAGACAAGAGCATGCCTAGTTAAAACTGGTCACATTCTGCCAAGGAACAAACACTGCCCACTGCACACAAAGAGAGCCTCTGCAGATGACTAGGCTAAGGGATAAAGCAGCCAAAACACAACAGCAGAGTGCATGTAGCACACACCAGAGACACTCCATGAAGTGCTAGGCCAATGACATTATATGACCTCTTCTTCTTAAGCCATTACTCTCACAAGCAAGAAACATAACAGTGTTCACTAACACAAAGAAGACGACAGAAACTTAGACAAAATGCCAAGATAGAGGAAATCATACCAAATGAAAGAACAAGATAAGTTCACAGCCAGATATCTAAGCAAAACAGATATAAGTAACATGTCTGTGGAGAATTTAAAGCAACAATTATAAGGATACTTGCTGGGCTTGGGAAGAGAATGGAAGACATTAGTGAGGCCCTTACTGCAGAGATACAAGAGCTAGAAAACAATCACTCAGAAATGAAAAATACAATAGCTGAGATTCCAAACATGCTTGGTGCAATAACCATAGGATGGGAGAAGCAGAAGAATGAATAAGTGATATAGAATATAAAATAATGGAAAATAATGAACCTGAAAAAAACAGAGAAAGAACTATGGGGCATAAGAATAGACTCAGGGAACTCAGTGAATCCATGAAATGTAATAACTTCATGTTATAAGACTTCCAAAAGAAGAAGAAGATAGAAAATTACTTTGAGGAAATAATAGCTGAAAACTTCTCTGCTCTGGGGAAGGAAACAGACATCCAGAGCTCACAGAGAACTGCCAACAGAATTAACAAAAGCAAGTCAAAAGCGGACAAATTGTAATTAAACTTGTAAAATATACTAAAAAAGAAAAAAAACCTTAAAAAAAAGCAAGACAAAAGAAGATCCTAATGCAGAAGGGAATACCCAAAAGGCTAGCCACACATCTCTCAACACAAACTTGGCAAGACGAAAGGGAGTGGCATAATATATTCAACATGCTGACTGGGAAAAATCTGTATCCAGGAATATTCTATCCAGGAAGTCTCCTTTTCAGAATAGAAGGAGAGATAAAGAGTTTCCCAGACAAACAAGAAATAAAAGAGCTCTTGATAACTAAACTAGCTTTGCAAGAAATCATAAAGGAGACTCTTAAAGTGGAAAAGGAAGACAAAAGTGACAAAGAAAGAAAGGAACAGGAAAAATCTCAATAAACAATGACAAAACAAGTAATAAAATGGCAATAAATACATATCTATCAATAATCACTCTGAATGTAAATAGACAAAACATTCCAATCAAAAAACATAGGGTATCAAAGTGGATTAAAAACAATGACAACAACAACAACAAGACCCATCTTTATGCTTCCTATAACAGACTCATTTTAGACCTAAAGACACCTGCAGACTGAAAGCGAGGGAATGGAGAAGCATTTATCATCAAAGGAAGCCAGAGTAGCAATACTTTTATTGAACAAACAAGACTTTAAACCAAAGACTGTAACAAGAGATGAAGACAAACACCATATCAAAATTAAAGTGACAATCCAATGAGAAGATCTAACAATTGTAAATATTTATGCCACAATTTGGGAACAACCAAACTTATAAATCAACTAATAACAAACATAAAGAAACTCATTGATAACAATAGAATAATAGTAAGGGTCTTTGACACCCAGCTTACGTCAATGTACACATTATGAATGCAGAAAATCAATAAGGAAACAATGACTTTGAATGATGCACTGGACGAGATAGACTTAACAGACATATTCAGAACAATCCCCCCTAAAACAACAAAATACACATTCTTTTCATATACACATGGGACCTTCTCCAAAGGAGATCACATACTAGGTCACAAAACAGGCCTCAACAAGTACAAAAAGACTGAGATCATACCATGCATATTTTCTGACCACAACATTATGAAACTTGAAGTCAACCATAAGAAAAAATATGGAAAGACCACAAATACATGGATGTGAAACAACATAGTACTAAACAATGAATAGGCCAATCAAGAAATTAAAAGAGAAATAATAAAATAGATGGGAACAACTGAAAATGGAAACACACTGGTCCAAAACCTTTGGGATGCAGCAAAGGTGGTCCTAAGAGGGAACTATATAGCAATACACGCTTACCTGAAGAAGCAAGAAAAATCTCAAATAAACAAGCTGACCTTACACTTAAAGGAGCTAAAAAAGAACAACAAACGTAGCCTAAAGCAATCAAAAGAAAGGAAATAATGATTAGAGCAGAAATGAATTATATATTAACTACAAAAACAATAGAACAGACCAATGAAACCAGCATCTATTTCTTGAAAAAATTAATGAAATTGATAAACCCCTAGCCAGACTCATATAAAAAGAAGAGAGAAAGGACCCAAATAAAATAAAATCACAAACAAGAGTGCACAAATAACAACCATCACCAGAAAAACAATTAGAAGAGAATATATGAAAAAATATATGAGAAGAAATTGCATCACCTGAATGAAATGGATAAATTCCTAGTATCATATAAGCTACAAAAACTGAAACAAGAAAAAATTAGAAACTTGAACAGACCAAAACCAGCAAATAAGTTCAATCAGTGATGAAAAATCTCCCAACAAGCTAAAGTACAGGCAAAGATAGCTTCCCAGGGGAATTCTACCAAACATTGAAAGAAAAGTTAAGACATATCCTTCTCAAATTCTTCTGCATTTAAAACCTCCAAATTCATTCAATGAGGCCAGCATTACTCTGATACCAAACCAGATAAGGATTCCATCAAAAAGAAAACTACAGACCAATATCCTTAATGATTGCAGATAAAAAAAAATCCTCAATAAAATACTAGCAAATCAACTACAACAGTACATTAAATGAAATATTCACCACCCTGAAGTGGGATTTATTCCTGCACTGCAAGTGTGGTTCAATGTTCACAAGTCAATCAATGTGGTAGACCAGGTTAATAAAAGAAAGGATAAGAACCATATAATCTTCTCAATATATGCAGAAAAAAACAGGTGACAAAGTACAACATCCATTCCTGATAAAAACCGTCAACAAAGTAGGGATAGAAGGAACATACCTCAACATAATAAAGGCCATATACGTGGGTGCCTGGGTGGCTCAGTCATTAAGCGTCTGCCTTCGGCTCAGGGCATGATCCTGTCATATGGGATCTAGCCCCACATCAGGCTCCTCTGCTGGAAGCCTGCTTCTTCCTCTCCCACTTCCCCTGCTTGTTCTCCCTCTCTCGCTGGCTGTCTGTTTCTCTGTCAAATAAATAAATAAAATCTTTTAAAAAAATAAAGGCCATATACGAAAACCCCACAGCTATTATCATCCTTAATGGGGAAAAACTGAGAGCCTTCCCTCTACAGTGGGGAATAAGACAGGGATGACTACTCTCACCACTGTTATTTAACATAGTACCAGAAGTCCTAGCTATAGCAATCAGACAACAAAAAGAAATAATATGCATCCAAATCAGTAAGGAAGAATTTAAACTTCCACTATTTGCAGATGACATGATATTCTATGTAGAAAACCCAAAAGGCTCCACCAAAAACTTGCTAGAAAATATACATGAATTCTGTAAAGTTGCAGCATAAAAAAATCAATGTACATAAATCTATTGCATTTCTATAGAACAATAATGAAGCAGCAAAAAGGAACTCAAGAGATCAATCCCATTTTCAATTGCACCAAAAACCATAACATACCTAGGAATAAACCTAACCAAAGAGGTGAAAGATTTATCCTGTGAAAATTAAAAATATTGATGAAAAAAATTGAAGATGGTAGAAAGGAATGGAAAGACATCCCATGCTCATCGATTGAAAGAACAAATATTAAGAAGTCTATACCAAGATACCAGAAGATGGCAGAGGAGTAGGGGACCCTAAGTACGTCTGGTCCCTGGAATTCAGCTAGATAGTTATCAAATCATTCTGAACACCTGTGAAATCAACCAGAGACCTGAGAAAAGAAATGCTGAAATATTACAAATAGAAAAGTGAGTACCTTTTAGAAGGTAGGGGGTGTGGAAACCTGAATCTGGGGAGATATATTGGAGGTTACAGCAGGGGAGGGAGCCCGCTTAAGGAAGCTACTGCAAAGTATTATAAGCAAGCGGAGAGTAAAATTGGAACTTTTAGAAGCCTGCTACAGTGGGGGACATCCCTGGCTTAAACGTGTGCTGGTGGTAAAACAGAACAGAATTCCAGTGCGACAGTGTGGTCTCAGGATTCCTGGGGTCACAGGAAGAACAGAGGTGCCCAAGTAAAGCAGAATTCCCAGGCATCAGAGTGAGGAAGCTTGCTGAAATCAGTGAGAATAGGAGCTGGCCTTCTGCTTAGTGTTACCATAAACAGTGAACCATTGCACAGTCGTGTGACCACTCTCCTGGCAGGGGCCCAGCAAAAGGCAGAAAGAAGCATGGTAAGAACCCTTCCCTCCCCCAGGAGGTACAGCTTGGGTCCACATTCCAGGAGTTTGTAAAATTTGGAGATGTGAAACTCAGTCACATGCCTGAGATAAAAACACTTGGTCACAGACTGGATGAACACAGAGTTTGGATGGTAACCGGGGAGACAAAAGTAATTGACTGCTGTTCTGTGAAGGCTCAATGAAGAATGGAGGGTGGGCCCTCTCAGCTCCAGGGTAGAGATCTAGGTGCCACCATTCTCATCCCGTCCATCAGAGCCAAAAATCTTCAGGGAGCAGAACAGTGCCACATGGTGGAATCCAGAGCCACTTACATTAAGCCCAGCCCCCTGACAACGGAGGCACATTTCCACAAGTGCAAAGACACCTGAGAATCAGCACATTAGGCCCCTTCCCCAGAGAACCAGCACAAACAGCTTTCTCACACCGTTTACTGATAATAGGACTTTCAGAGGGCTACAAAGCTTCAGCTCTTGAGGAAAACAGTATATAGCATTCATGGGTTTTATTATTATTATTATGCTTTAATCTTTCAGTTTTATTTTTTCAGCTATTTTCTTATTTTTTTCTATTATTTCTTTTATTATTCTTTCATTTTTATTTTTGTATACATGTTTGATATGTTGGTTTTACCTTCATTGTATTTTATATTATTTACTTTATTTTTGTATATACATAAGTTTTTCTTTTTTTCCTATTTTGGGACCTAGGTTCTTTTAACAAGCAGACAAAAATTCATCCAGGATCTAGTATTTTGTTTTGTTCTATTTTGTTTCTGGTTTGAATTTCTTCTTTGTTTTGTTTTTGTTTTCTTTTTTTAATAATAATATTTTTATTATATTATGTTTTTGTTTTCTTATGGTTTGCTTTGTTATTTATTTTCTGTTGTTGATAACATCTTCTCTCTGTTTCTTTTATTGTTTTCTATATGTAACAATGACACCGAGGAGTTCATCACAAAAATAAAAAAGTACAGAAGGTAGTGCGATAGATGAGCTAAAATTTATTTTTTATTTTTTAAACAGTTTTTTTTAAAGATTGTATTTATTTATTTGACAGAGAAAGAGCCAGAGAGAGAGGGAACACAAGCAGGGGGAGTGGGAGAGGAAGAAGCAGGGTCCCAGCAGAGGAGCCCAATGCGGGGCTTGATCCCAGGACTCTGGGATCATGCCCTGAGCTGAAGGCAGATGGTTAATGACTGAGGCACTCAGGTGCCCCTTGGATGAGCTAAAATTTAAAACAACAATTATAAAGATACTAGCTGGGCCTAAAAAAACACATAGAAGACACTAGAGAATCCCTTACTACAGAAATAAAGGAACTAAAATTGAATCAGGCCAAAATTAAAAATCCTATTACTGAGATGCAATAAAAATGGAGGCTTTAACAACAAGAATAAATGAGGCAGAAGGGAGACTAAGTGATATAGAAGTAAAAATGATGGAAAATAAGGAAGCTAAAAAGAAAGACAACTACTGTATCACAAAGGGAGATGTTGAGAAATAAGTAATTCCATAAAGCAAAATAACATGCAGATAATAGGGGCCCCAGAAGATGGAGTGGGGGGCTGCAGAAGGTTTATTTGAGCAAATTATAGTTAAGAACTTCCCTAATTTGGGGGAGGAAACAGGTATTCAAGTTCTGGAGGCAAAGAGAACCCCACTCAAAATCAATGACAGTAGGGCAACATCGCAACATATAGTAGTAAATCTTGCAAATTTCAGAAATAGAAAATCCTGAAAGCAGCTTGGGACAAGAGGGAATTAACCTACAAGGGTAGAAATATTATACTGGCAGCAGACCTGTCTACAGAGACCTGGCAGGCCAGAAAAGGCTGGTATGATATATTCAATGTGCTAATGGGAAAAATATGTGGCCAAGAATACTTTATCCAAAAAAAATGTCATTCAGAATAGGAGAGATAAAGAGTTTCCAAGACAAACAAAAACTAAAGGAATTTGTGAACACTAAACCAGCCCTGTAAGAAATATTAACAGAGATCCTTTGAGCAAAGAGAGAGCCTGAAAGCAACAAAGACCAGAAATGAACAGAGACAATCTACAGAAACAGTGACTTTACAGGTAATACAGTGACTTTAAATTCATATCTTTCAATAATTACTCTGAATGTAAATGCACTAAATGCCCCAATCAAAGGACATAGAGTATCAGACTGGATGAAAAAAGAAGACCCATCGATATGCTATCTACAAGACATTCATTTTAGACTGAAAGACAGTTCCAGATTGAAACTGAGGAATTTGAGAACAATTTATCATGTTAATTGACATCAAAGAAAGCTGGAGTAGCAATCCTTATATCAGACAAACTAGATTTCAAACCAAAGATTGTAATAAGAGATAAGGAAGGGTACTATATAATTTTAAAAAGGGTCTATCCAACAAGAATATCTAACAACTGTAAATATTTATGTTCCTAACTTGGGAGCAGCCAAATATATAAACCAATTAATAATGAAATTAGAGAAAGAAACTGATAATAATACAAAACACTAGGGGAATTTAACACACTAATCACAGCAATGGACAGGTAATCTAAGCAGAACATCAACAAGGAAACAAGGGCTTTGAATGACACACTGGACCAGATGGACTTCACAGATATATTCACAGCCTTTTATTCCTAAAGCAACAGAATACACATTTTTCTTGGGTGCTCATGGAACATTCTCCAGAACAGATCACATACTGGGTTGCAAATCAGGTCTCAACTGGTATAAACAGACTGAGATTACACCATGCATATTTTCAGACCACAATGCTTTAAAACTTGAAATCTATCACAAGAAAAAATTGGAAAGAACACAAATGCATCGAGGTTAAAGAGCATCCTACTAAAGAATGAATGGGTCAACCAGGAAATTAAAGAAGAATTTTAAAAATACATGGAAACAAATAAAAATGAAAACACGACAGTTCAGAACCTTTGGGATGCAACAAAGGTAGTCCTAGAAGGAAGTATATAGCAATACAAACCTTTCTCAAGAAACAAGAAAAGACTATAATACACAACCTAACCTTACACCTAAAGGAGCTGGAAAAAGAAGAGCAAAACAAACAAATAAACAAACAAAACAACCAACCAACCAACCAAACAAACAAAAAACCAAACACCTAAATCCAGCAGGAGAAGAGAAAATAAAGATGAGAGTAGAAATCAATGATATAGAAATAAAAAACAACAACAAGAGTAGAACAGATCAACAAAACTAGGAGCTGGTACTTTGAAAGAATTAATAAGATTGATAAAAACCAAGCCAAACTTCTCAAAAAGAAAAGAGAAAGGACACAAATTAATAAAATCATAAATGAAAGATGAGAGATCACAAACAACATCACATAAGTACAAACAATTATAAGAGAATATTATGAGCAATTATATGCCAACAAATTAGGCAAACTAGAAGAAATGGATGCATTCCTAGAAACATAAACTACAAAAACTGAAACATGAATAAATACAAAACCTGAACAGAAACATAACCAGCAAAGACATTGAATCAATAATCAAAAATCTCCCAACAAGTAAGAGTCCAGGGCTGGATGGCCTCCCAGAGGAATTTTACCAAACATTTAAAAAGGAATTATTACCTATTCTTCTGAAACCGTTTCAAAAAATAGAAATGAAAGGAAAACTTGCAAAGATATTCTATGAGGACAGGGTTACCTTGATCCCAAATCCAGGCAAAGACCCCATCAAAAAGGAGAACTACAGACCAATATCCCCAATGAACATGGAGACAAAAATTCTCACCAAGATGCTATATAATAGGATCCAACAGTACATTAAAAGCATTATTCAAGAAGACCAAGTGGGATTTATTCCTGGGCTGTAATGGTGGTTCATCATCTGCAAATCAAACAATGTGAAACACTGTATTAGTAAAAGAACAAGAATCATATGATTCTCTCAATAGATGCAGGAAAAGCATTGACAAAATACAGCATCCTTTCTTGAAAGAACCTCCCACTCTGTAGGGATAGAGGGAACATACCACAATATCATAAAAGCTCCCAAAAAGTAGGTGTAGAGGGAACATACTTGAACAAAATAATGGCTATATATGAAAAACTCACATTGAATATTATCTTCAATCTTTGACCTCAGCTCCAGCAACATCTTGCTAAACACGACTCCAAAGGCAAGGGAAAGAAAAGCAAACATGATCTATTGGGATTTCATCAAGATTAAAAGCTTTTGCACAGCAAAGGAAACAGTTAACAAAACTAAAAGGCAATCTACAAAATGGGAGAAGATACTTGCAGCTGTCTTATCAGATAAAGAGGTAGTGTTCAAAATCTATAAAGATCTTATCAAACTCAACACCCAAAAAAAACCGAATAATCTGGTCAAGAAATGGGCAGAAGACATGAACAGATATTTCTCCAGTGAAGACATACAAATGGCCAACAGACTCATGAAAAAAATTCTTGACATCACTTGGCATGAGGGAAATATGAATCAAAACCACAGTGAGATAGCACCTCTCACTGGCCAGAATGGTTAAAATTAACAACTCAGGAAACAACCAATGCTGGTGAGGATGCAGAGAAAGGGGAACCATCTTACACTGTTGGTGGCAATGTTAAATGGTACAGCTACTCTGGAACAGTATGGAGATTCCTCAAAGAGTTAAAAATAGAACTAACCTGTGACCCAGCAATTGCACTACTAGGTTTTTATCCAAAGAGTACAGTGATTCAAAGGGGCACATGCACCCCAATGTTTATGGCAGCAATGTCCAAAATAGCTGAACTGTGGAAAGCACTCAGATACCCATCAACTCATGAATAAATAAATAAGATGTGGTACATATATACAATGGAATATTAATCAGCCATCAAAAAGAATGAAATCTTTCCATTTGCAAATCTTGGATGGAACTAGAGGGTATTATGCTAAGCAAAATAAATCAGTCGGAGAAAGACAAATACCATACAATTTCACTCATATGTGGAATTTAAGAAACAAAACAGATGAATATAGGGGAAGGAAGGGAAAAATAAAATAAGATGAAAATTGAGAGGGAGTCAAACATTAGAGCTACTGAACCCTAGGAAACAAACTGAGGGTTGCTGGAGGGGAGGTGGATGGGTGGGAAGGGATAATTGGGTGATGGGCATTAAAGAGAGTACTTTATGTAATAAACACTGGTTGTTATACACAACTGATGAATCACTAAATTCTACCTCTGAAACTAATAAAAAATGTCCATCTATTCAAAGCAATAGATATAGTTAATGCAGTCCCCATCTCAATACAAACAGTATTTTTCTCAGAGCTAGACAAAGAATCCTAAAATTTGTATGGCACCACAAAAGATCCTGAATAACAAAAGCAACCTGGATAATGAAAAATAATAGCTGAAGCCATCATAATTTTGGACTTTAAGTTGTATTACAAAGCTGGAATGATCAAAACAGTATGTTACTGGCACTATAGTAAAGACATAGATCAACAGAATAGAATAGAAAATGAAGACATGAACCCACATCTATATGCTCAATTAACCTTGAACAAAGCAGTAAGGAATATGCAATGGGAAAAGACAGTCTCTTCAACAAATGGTGTTCAGAAATCTGGACAGCAACACGCAAAAACAGAAACTGGACCACTTCTGTACACCCTACACAAACAGAAATTCAAAATGGATTAAAGATCTAAATGTGAGACAAAAAATCATTAAAATCCTGAAGGAGGACACAGGCAGTAATCTCTTTGTCATCAGCTGTAGCAACGTCTTAATAAATATGTCTTGAGAGGCAAGGGAAACAAAAGCAAAAATAAGCTCTTGGGGGTTTCATCAAAATAAAAAGCCGTGTACAGAGAAAGAAACAATAACCAAAGCTATAAGGCAACCTATTGTATGGGAAAAGACACTTGCAAATACCATATCCAATAAAGTGTTAGTATCCAAAATATATAATGAAATTATAAAACTCAACACTAAAAAATAAAAAATAAAAAAAATCCAGTTAAAAATGGCCTGAAGACATGAATAGATATTTTTCCAAAGAAGACATACAAATGGCCAACAGACACATGAAAAGATGTTCAGCATCAATCATCATCAAGGAAATACAAATAAAAACTACAAGGAGATTCCACCTCCCACCGGTTATTATTGCAAAAATTAACAACACAAGGAACAACAGGTATTTGCAAGGAGGTAGAGAAAGGGGAATCATTTTACACTGTTAGTGGTAATGCAAACTGGTGCAGCCACTCTGGAAAACTTCTATGGAGGTTTGTCAAAAAGTTAAAAATAGAACTACCCTATGATCTATCAACTATTAGGTATTTACTCAAAGAATACAAAAATACTAATTCGAAGGGATACATGCACTCTGATGTTTAAAGCAACATTATCAATAATAGCCAAATTATGGGTGATAGATAAAGAAGTGGTATATATACAAAATGGAATATTTCTCAGCCATCAAAAGGAATGAAATCTTGCCATTTTTGACAAAGTGAATGGAGTTAGAGTGTATTGTGCTTAAAATCAGAAATGAAAAGGAAACATTGCAACCAAGGTTGCAGAAATTAAAAAAGGTCGTAAGAGTTTATTATGAATAATTGTATGTCAATAATTTGGACAACTGAGAAGATATAGATAAATTCTTGAAATTATACAACCTACTAATACTAAATGAAGAAGAAATAGAAAGTCTGAACAGACCAGCAATAACCAAAGAGATAGAATCCATAATAATAAAAAAAAAAACAAAACAAAAACAAAAACAAAACACTTCCCAACAAATATAATCCCAGGACCAGATGACAGATGAGTTCAGAAATCATTTCTACCAAATATTTCACAAAAATTAATACCAATCTTTCTTAACTTTTTTCCAAAAAAAAAATTGAAAAGAAAGAACACTTCCAATTCATTTATGAGATCAGTATCACCCTGATATCAAAACCAAATAAACACACTAAAAGCAAACTATAAGTATGGATGCAAAAATCTTCAAGAAATACTAGTAAACCAAGTTCAACAACACCATGAAAAGATAACACATCATAACTAAGTACAATTTATCACTGGATGCAAGGAAGATTCCATATACAAAAATCAATCAACATGAAACACTACTTTAATAGAGTGAAGGACAAAATAGATACAGTAAAAGTATTTGACAAAATTCAACACCCTTTCATAATAAAGACCCTCAACAAATGAGGTATATAAATATCATATCTCAACACAATAAAGGCCATATATGGAAAACCCACAGCCAATCTCATACTCAAGGGTGAAAAACTAAAAGCCTTTTATCTACAATCTGGAACAAGGCAAGGATGCTCAATCTTGCCATTTCTATTCAACAGAATTCCTGACCAGTGCAAGAGAAAGAAATAAAAGTCATCCAAATTAGAAAGGGAGCAGTAAAATCATCTCTGCTTACAGATGATATAATCTTATATAGAAAAAAATCCTGAAGACTCCATCAAAAAAACTGAACTATTAAGCAAATTGAGTAAAACTTAGGATACAAAATTAATCTACAAAAATCAGTCATGTTCCTGCATAACAACAATGAATTATCCCAAAAAAAGTAAACACCCCATTTACAATAGCAACAAAAAGAACAAAATGCCAAAGAATAAACCTAACCATGTAGGTGGAAGATTTGTATACTGAAACCTATAAATCATTGATGACAGACATTATAGCATACACAAATAAATGGATATACACCTGTTTTCATAAATTGGAAGAATAATTTTTCAATATTCATACTACAAAAAGTGGTCTACAGATTCAATATAATTCCTATTAAAATATCAGAAGCTTTATTTTTTTTAACGGGGCACCTGGGTGGCACAGTCATTAAGCGTCTGCCTTCAGCTCAGGGCGTGATCCCGGTGCTCTGGGATCGAGCCCCACATCAGGCTCCTCCACTGGGAGCCTGCTTCTTCCTCTCCTGCTCCCCCTGCTTGTGTTCCCTCTCTCGCTGGCTGTCTCTCTGTCAAATAAATAAATAAAATCTTAAAAGAAAAAAAGAAATGAAAAAAATCCCAAAATGTATATGGAACCCCAATAGTCCCCCAAAACAAAGCAATTTTGAGCAGGAAAATCAAAGCTGGAGGTATCACACTTCCTGATTTCAAAATATAGTACAATGCTATAGTACCTAAAACAGTACAAGTCTGGCATAAAAATAGGCATGTAAACCAAAGGAACATATATGAGAAGCCAAAGATAACCTCATGAATATATAGCCAACTGATGATAAACAAAAATGTCAGGAACACATAAGGAGAAAGGATGGTCTCTTCAAAAAATGGTGCTGGGAAAACAGGATATCAACTTGGAGAAGAATGAAACTGAACCCTAATATTACACTATATACACAAAACTAAAAATATAGTAAAGACTTAAACATAAGTTCTAAAACTATAAAACTCCTAAAAGAAAATACAAAGAAAGAGTATCTTGATGTTAGTCTTGACAATGATTTCTTGACAATGATACCAAAAGCACAGGTAACACAAGTAAAAACGGGCAAGTGATCCTACAGAAAACTAAAAAGCCTCTGCACAGCAAGAAAACAACAAAATGAAAGGCATACAGAATGGGAGAAAATATTTGCAAACCATATATTTGATAAAGGGTTAATATCCAAAATATACAAGAAATTCCTACAGCTCATCAGGGAAAACAAACAAACAAAAAACCAAATAACCTGATTTAAAAAATGGACAAGTACCTGAATAAACATTTCTCAAAGAAAACATAGAAATGACTAACAGGTATTTGGAAACTTATTCAACATCATTAAACATTAATGCAATAAAAATTAAATCGACAATGTAATATCACATCACAACTGCCAGAATATCAATTAAATAAATAAATAAATAAATAAATAAATAAATAAATAAATAATAAGTGCTGTCAATGTTTAGAAAATGAAATTATACTACCTTGTTGGAGGAAATGTAAGTTGGTGCAGCTACTGTGGAAAATAGTATGGAAGTTCCTCAAAAAGTTAAAAATGGATCTACCATGGTATCCAGCCTTGTCACTTTGGGGTATATATCCAAATGAATTTGAATCAGGATCTTGAAGATATATCTACATTCCCATGTTCACTGCAGCAGTATTACAGTAACCAACATATGTAAACAGCCTAAATACCCACTGACAGAAAATGGGTAATGAAAATGTGGTGTATGTATAAAATGGTATATTATTCAGCCTTAAAAATAAAGGAAATCCTAACATTTAGGCCAAAATGGATGATCTGGAGAATATTATGCTAAGTGAAATAAGCCAGACACAGAAGTACAAATACTACATAATTTTACTCATAAGAATATAAAATAGTCACACTCATAGAAAAAGAGAGTAGAGTGGTAGTTGCCAGAATCTGGGAAAAGAGGATACAGGGAGTACATATTAGTGGAAAGGTAAACAATTTCAGTATGTAACATGAGTAAGTCCTAGAGATTTATTGTACAGCATAATGCCTACAGTTAATAAAGTGTATTGTGTATTTAAAAATTTGCTCTAGAGGAGGAGGGAAAGATAGCTGAGGAGTACAGGACCCTATTTCAACAGGTCCCCTGAATGAAGTTGGATATCTACCAGACAATTCTGAACACCCACGAAATTAGCCTGAGATGTAAGAAGATACATCTCGATCTCTACAAACAGAACAACTCCGGTGATTGGTCTTGAGGTATGAAGCGGGGAGCCGAGATTCTGCGGGCAGATATTGGAAGATAAACAGAAGGGGGAGGGAGCCTCCGTGCTCTTGTGCCAGGAAGGCAAAAGCCTCTCACACTGGGGACCAGGCACAGACTCACAGACCGGTAACAGTGGAGAGAGGTCTTTAAGGCCCCCCGCAAGACTGAAACCTTGAGCTCAGGAACGAGGACTGGGAGAGCAGCTGCAGGATGCACAAACCAGGAGGCTGTGGGTTTTTAGCAGCACAGACAGAAATGGAGTCAATGTGGCCTGGAAAGCTCAGTGAAGAGCAGACTGTGATCTCTCTGTTTTGAGACAGAGGTTTGGATACAGTCACATCTGCTCTGAATCTCAGAAGAGACACAAAAAGCCACCAAGGAGAGCTTTCAGAGAACAAAAGCACCAAAAAAACAGTTCTCATTGAGCCCACCCCACCCACAGGGGGCATGGCAACTCTGCCCAACCAGGGTTCCCTGAGTATCAGCCCTGCAGTCCCCTCCCTCAGAAGGCAGGCTGGAAGAACAAGAAGCCCATATCCCTAAGGTCCTTATAAAATGATGCGTCTTGCTTGGGTCCTGGTCAATAATTTGCACTCTGTACATTCCAAACCACAACCACACCTCATCAGAATGACAAAGAGGAGGAACTCCAAATAAAGGAAAGAAAGAGAGACTGTAGCCTCTGCCACAGAACTAACGGATATGAATATAACCAAGATGTCAGAAATGGATTTCAGGGTAACATTTATCAAGATGATATCTAGACTTGAGAAAAATATTAACAAAAATATAAAATCTCTAAGGGCTGAAATGAGATCTAGTCTGGCCAAACTTAAAAATGCTATGAATGAAATGCAGTCTGAACTGGATGCTCTGACTGCTAGGGTAAACGAGGCAAAAGAACAAATTAGTGAGCTAGAGGATAAGATAATAGAAAAGAATGAAAACAAGGTGACATGGGAAAAATGAATCCAATTTCAAGAAATTAAGCTCAAAAAGATTATTGACTCAATGAAATGTTCTAATATCAGAATTATTGGGATCACGGAGGGGATGGAAAAAGAGAGAGGTCCAGAAGATATATTTGAGCAAATTGTAGCTGAGAACTTCCCTAACCTGGGAAAGGAAACAAGCATTTGTGTCCAAGAGGCAGAGAGGACCGCTCTCAAGATCAATGAGAACAGACTGACACCACAACATATAATAGTACAATATGCAAATCTTAGATCCAAGAAAGCAATCTTGAAAGTGGCAAGGGGGACAAGAAATTTATTACATACAAAGGGAAGAACATCAGAATAATGTCAGACCTGCCTGCAGAGACCTGGCAAGCCAGAAAGGGCTGATAAAAGACATATTAAAGGTACTAAGTGAGAAGAACATGCACCCAAGGATACTGCATCCAGCAAGGCTCTCATTCAAATGGATGGAGAGACAAGAAGGATGCAAGACCAGCAGAAACTGTAAGAACATGTGACCAACACGCCAGCCCTGCAAGAAATATTAAGGGTGGTTCTATAAAAGGAGAAAGAACCAAAGAGTGTTACAGAACAGAAATTCACAAAGACAATTTATAGAAACAAGAACTTCACAGGCAACATGATGACATTAAAATCATATCTCTCCATAATCACTCTCAACGTGAATGCCTAAATGCTCCCATAAAATTCCACAGGGTTGCAGATTGGATAAAAAGACATGACCCATCCCTATGCTGTCTACAGGAGACTCATTTTGAACATAAAGATACATCCAGACTGAAAGTTAAGGGATGGAGAACCATTTTTCAGGCCAATGGACCTCAAAAGAAAGCTGGGGTAGCAACTCTCATATCAGACAAATTAGATTTTAAGCTAAAGACTGTAGTAAGAGATACAGAAGGACACCGTATCATTGTTAAATGGTCTATCCAACAAGATGATGTAACAATTATAAATATCTATGCCCCCAACATGAGAGCAGCCAACTGCCTAAGCCAGCTCTTAATCAGAATAAAGAGACTTATAGATAATAATATGTTAATAGTAGGGGACCTCAACACTCCCCTCTCAGCAATAGACAGATGACCTAAGCAGAAAATCAACAAAGAAACAAGAGCTTTGAATGACACACAGGACCAGATGGACCTCATAGATATATACAGAACTTTCCACCCTAAAAAGACAGAATACTCATTCCTCTCAAATGCACATGGAACTTTCTCCAGAATAGACCACATACTAAGTCACAAATCACGTCTCAACTGATACCAAAAGTTTGAGATTATTCCCTGCATATTCTCAGACCACAATGCTTTGAAACTGGAACTCAATCACAAGGAAAAAAATTGGAAGGAATTCAAACACTTAGAATCTAAAGACCACCCCACTTAAGAATGTTTGGGTCACTCACTAAAAAGTTAAAAGTTGAGCTACCCTATGATCTAGCAATTGCAATACTGGGCATTTACCCAAAGATACAGACGTAGTGACGAGAAGGGCCATATGCACCCCAATGTTCATAGCAGCATTGTCCACAATAGATAAATCGTGGAAGGAGCCAAGATGCCCTTCAACAGATGACTGGATTAAGAAGATGTGGTCCATATATACAATGGAATATTACTCAGCCATCAAAAAGAACGATTTCTCAAAATTTGCTGCAACATGGACAGCACTGGAGGAGATAATGCTAGGCAAAATAAATCAAGCAGAGAAAGACAATTATCATATAGTTTCACTCATTTATGGAACATAAGAAGTAGGAGGATCGGTAGGAAAAGAAAGGGAAGAAGAAGGGGGGTAAACAGAAGGGGGAATGAAACATGAGAGACTATGGACTCTCGGAAACAAACTGAGGGCTTCAGAGGGGGATGGGGGAATGGGATAGGCTGGTGATGGGTATTAAGGAGGGCACGTATTGCATGGTGCACTGGGTGTTATACTCAAGTAATGAATCATGGAACTTTATATAAAAAACTAGGGATGTACTGTATGGTGACGAACATAATAAAAAGTATTATTAAAAAAAGAATGTTGGGGTCAACCAGGAAATTAAAGAAGAAATCAAAAAATTTATGGAAACTAATGAGAATGAAAACACATTGGTCCAAAACCTATGGGATATTGCAAAGGCAGTCCTAAGGGGGAAATACATAGCCATCCAAGCCTCATTCAAAAAAGTAGAAAAAACCAGAGTACACAAACTATTGCTACATGTTAAAGAACTGGAGAAGGAACAATAAATAAAGCCTAAGCCAGGCATGAGAAAATAAATAATTAAGATTAGATCCGAGATCAATGAATTAGAAACCAGAAATACAGTAGAGCAGATCAATGAAACTAGAAACTGGTTCTTTGAAAGAATTAATAAGATTGATAAACCACTGGCTAGACTTATACAAAAGAAAAGAGAAAGGACCCAAATTAATAAAATTATGAATGAAAGGGGAAAGATCATGACTAACACCAAGGAAATAGAAACAAGTATTGGAAACTGTATCAACAACTATATGCCAATAAATTAAGTGACCTGGAAGAAATGGATACCTTCCTGGAATCCTATAATCTACCAGGACTGAAATAGAAGAAATTGATAATCTGAATAGGCCAATAACCAGTAACAAGATTGAAGCTGTGATAAAAATGTCCCCAAAAAATGTAAGTCCGGGGCCTGATGGATTCCCTGAGGAATTCTACCAAGCAAAGAAGAAATAATATCTATTCTACTGAAGCTGTTTCAAAAAATAGAAACAGAAGGAAAAATTCCAAACTCATTCTATGAGGCCAGCATTACCTTGATCCCAAAACCAGGCAAAGACCCAATCAAAATGGAAGATTACAGAACACAATCCCTGATAGTATGGATACCAAAATTCTCAACAAGATCATAGCCAATAAAATCTAACAGTACATTAAAAGGATTATCCATCATGAGGGTGGGATTCACCCCTGGGATGCATGGGTAGTTTGACATTTGCAATTCAATCGATGTGATAGAACACATTAATAATAGATGAGACAAGAATCATATAGTCCTCTCAATTGATGCATAAAAATCATTTGACAAAATACAGCATTCTTTACTAATTAAAACCCTTCAGAATAGTAGTGATAGAGGGTATATTCCTCAATTTCATAAAAACCATCTATGAAAAACCCACAGCGAATATCATTCTCAATGGGGAAAAGATGAGAGCCTTTTCCTTAAGTTCAAGAACATGACAAGGATCCCCACTCTTGCCATTGTCGGTCAACATAGTACTAGAATTCTTAGCATCAGCAATCAGGTAACAAAAAGAATTAAAAGTTATTCAAATTGGCAAAGAAGTCAAACTCTCTCTCTTGGCAGATGACATGATATTTTATGTGGAAAACCCAAGACTCCACCCCAAAATTGCTAGAACTCATGCAGGAATTCAGCAATAGGCAGGATATAAAATTAATGCACAGCAATCAGGTGCATTTCTATACACCAACAATGAGACAGAAGAAAAGGAAATTAAAGAATCAATCCCATTTACAATTGCACCAAGAACCATAAGATACCAAGGAATGAGGAAGAGTTAAGATGGCGGAGGAGTAGGGGACCCCTTTTTCAGCCGGTCCCCTGAGTCAAGCTGGATAGGTACCAGACCAGCCTAAATAACCACGGAATCAGCCTGAGACGCAGGAAGATACATCTGGATCTCTACAAATGAACATCTCCAGCGCTGAGTATTGAGGTACAAAGAGGGGAGCCATGAAACCGGGCACAGATATCGGAAGATAAACAGAAAGGGGAGGGAGCCGCGTTCGGGCACCGGGAAGCTGCAACCACCTGCACGGGGGAGCGGGCGGACACACTCACGGAGGGCACCCGCGAGAGAGCAGACTGAAACCCTGAACCGGGTGCGCGCGCCACCAGGCTTCTCACGGAACTCCGGAATCCCGGTGTGCTCACCGGGCATAGACTGAGACGGGGAGATCCAGGAGCGCGTGGGGGCAGCTGGAGGCTGGCGGCTGGCGGCATCAGAAACACAAAGGACAGAGACGCAACGGCCCTGGAAGTGAGGGCAGGGACGCTGGGTGTGGGGCGCACATCCCGGGACGCTGCAGGGTTGAGCAGCACCAACAGTAACAGAGTTAAAGTGGCCAGAACATCAGTGGAGAACGGGCCGCAATCCATCTGTTCTGTGACAATTCAGCCTCTGCTGCTCTGACTCTCAGAAGAGGCATA
>NW_024423319.1:59779347-59787007 GCF_017311325.1 Ursus maritimus
TAGAAACAGAAGGAAAAATTCCAAACTCATTCTATGAGGCCAGCATTACCTTGATCCCAAAACCAGGCAAAGACCCAATCAAAATGGAAGATTACAGAACACAATCCCTGATAGTATGGATACCAAAATTCTCAACAAGATCATAGCCAATAAAATCTAACAGTACATTAAAAGGATTATCCATCATGAGGGTGGGATTCACCCCTGGGATGCATGGGTAGTTTGACATTTGCAATTCAATCGATGTGATAGAACACATTAATAATAGATGAGACAAGAATCATATAGTCCTCTCAATTGATGCATAAAAATCATTTGACAAAATACAGCATTCTTTACTAATTAAAACCCTTCAGAATAGTAGTGATAGAGGGTATATTCCTCAATTTCATAAAAACCATCTATGAAAAACCCACAGCGAATATCATTCTCAATGGGGAAAAGATGAGAGCCTTTTCCTTAAGTTCAAGAACATGACAAGGATCCCCACTCTTGCCATTGTCGGTCAACATAGTACTAGAATTCTTAGCATCAGCAATCAGGTAACAAAAAGAATTAAAAGTTATTCAAATTGGCAAAGAAGTCAAACTCTCTCTCTTGGCAGATGACATGATATTTTATGTGGAAAACCCAAGACTCCACCCCAAAATTGCTAGAACTCATGCAGGAATTCAGCAATAGGCAGGATATAAAATTAATGCACAGCAATCAGGTGCATTTCTATACACCAACAATGAGACAGAAGAAAAGGAAATTAAAGAATCAATCCCATTTACAATTGCACCAAGAACCATAAGATACCAAGGAATGAGGAAGAGTTAAGATGGCGGAGGAGTAGGGGACCCCTTTTTCAGCCGGTCCCCTGAGTCAAGCTGGATAGGTACCAGACCAGCCTAAATAACCACGGAATCAGCCTGAGACGCAGGAAGATACATCTGGATCTCTACAAATGAACATCTCCAGCGCTGAGTATTGAGGTACAAAGAGGGGAGCCATGAAACCGGGCACAGATATCGGAAGATAAACAGAAAGGGGAGGGAGCCGCGTTCGGGCACCGGGAAGCTGCAACCACCTGCACGGGGGAGCGGGCGGACACACTCACGGAGGGCACCCGCGAGAGAGCAGACTGAAACCCTGAACCGGGTGCGCGCGCCACCAGGCTTCTCACGGAACTCCGGAATCCCGGTGTGCTCACCGGGCATAGACTGAGACGGGGAGATCCAGGAGCGCGTGGGGGCGGCTGGCGGCTGGCGGCATTAGAAACACAAAGGACAGAGACTGGAGAAAAACAGAGGTCTAGAAGAGATATTTGAACAAATTGTAGCTGAAAACTTCCCTAATCTAGCAAGGGAAACAAACATTCGTGTCCAAGAGGCAGAGAGGACCCCTCCCAAGCTCAACCACGACAAACCTACGCCACGTCACGTCATAGTGCAATTCGCAAATATTAGATGCAAGGATACAGTATTGAAAGCGGCCAGGGCAAAGAAATTTCTCACGTACCAAGGCAAAAGCATCAGAATTACGTCAGACCTGTCTACACAGACCTGGAATGAGAGAAAGGGTTGGGGGAGCATATTTAAAGCTCTTTCAGAGAAAAACATGCAGCCAAGGATCCTTTATCCAGCAAGGCTGTCATTCAGAATTGATGGAGAAATAAAGACATTTCAGAATCGCCAGTCACTAACCAATTTTGTAACCACGAAACCAGCCCTACAGGAGATATTACGGGGGGTTCTATAAAAGTAAAAAGGCCCCAAGAGTGATACAGAACAGAAAGTCACAGCCAATACAAACAAAGACTTTACTGGCAACATGGCAACATTAAAATCATATCTCTCAGTAATCAGTCTTAATGTAAATGGTTTGAACCATCCCATAAAACGCCACAGGGTTGCAGATTGGATAAAAAGAAATGACCCATCCATTTGCTGTCTACAAGAGACTCATTTCGAACCCAAAGATGCATTCAGACTGAGAGTAAGGGGATGGAGTACCATCTTTCACGCAAATGGACCTCAAAAGAAAGCTGGGGTAGCAATTCTCATATCAGATAAATTGGATTTTAAACTACAGACTATAGTTAGAGATGCAGAAGGGCACTATATTATTCTTAAGGGAAGTATTCAACAAGTGGATATGACAATTATAAATATATATGCCCCCAACAGGGGAGCAGCAAGATACACAAGCCAACTCTTAACCAGAATAAAGAGACATATAAATAAAAATACATTAATAGTAGGGGACCTCAACACTCCACTCTCAGAAATAGACAGAACACCCTGGCAAAAACTAAGCAAAGAATCAAAGGCTTTGAATGCCATACTCGACGAGTTGGACCTCATAGATATATATAGAACACTACACCCCAGAACCAAAGAATACTCATTCTATTCTAATGCCCATGGAACATTCTCAAGAATAGACCATGTTCTGGGACACAAAACAGGTCTCAACCGATACCAAAAGATTGAAATTATCCCCTGCATATTCTCAGACCACAACGCTCTGAAATTGGAACTCAACCACAAGGAAAAATTTGGAAGAAACTCAAACACTTGGAGACTAAGAACCATCCTGCTCAGGAATGACTCGATAAACCAGGAAATCAAAAATCAAATTAAACAATTTATGGAGACCAATGAGAATGAAAATACAACAGTCCAAAACCTATGGGATACTGCAAAGGCAGTCCTAAGGGGGAAATACATAGCCATCCAAGCCTCACTCAAAAGAATAGAAAAATCTAAAATGCAGTTTTTATATTCTCACCTCAAGAAGCTGGAACAGCAACAGAGGGACAGGCCTAATCCACGCACGAGGAAGCAGTTGACCAAAATTAGAGCTGAAATCAATCAAGCAGAAACCAGAAGTACAGTAGAGCAGATCAACAGGACTAGAAGCTGGTTCTTTGAGAGAATCAATAAAATTGACAGACCACTGGCAAGACTTATCCAAAAGAAAAGAGAAAGGACCCAGATTATTAAAATTATGAATGAAAAAGGAGAGGTCACGACGAACACCATTGAAATTGGAAGGATTATTAGAAATTTTTATCAACAGCTATATGCCAATAAACTAAGCAATCTGGAAGAGATGGAATCCTTCCTGGAAACCTATAAACTACCAAGATTGAAACCGGAAGAAATTGATTCCTTAAACAGGCCAATTAATTATGAAGAAATTGAGTCAGTGATAAACAACCTTCCAAATAACAAAACTCCAGGCCCGGACGGTTTTCCTGGGGAATTCTACCAAACATTCAAAGAAGAAATAATACCTATTCTCCTAAAGCTATTTCAAAAAATAGAAACAGAAGGAAAGCTACCAAACTCATTCTATGAGGCCAATATTACCTTGATCCCCAAACCAGGCAAAGACCCCCTCAAAAAGGAGAATTACAGACCGATTTCCCTAATGAATATGGACGCCAAAATCCTCAACAAGATCCTTGCTAATAGAATCCAACAGTACATTAAAAGGATTATCCATCACGATCAAGTGGGATTCATACCTGGGATGCAAGCGTGGTTCAATATTTGCAAATCAATCAGCGTGATACATCATATCAACAAGAAAAGACTCAGGAACCATATGATCCTCTCAATTGATGCCGAAAAAGCATTTGACAAAATACAGCATCCTTTCCTGATTAAAACCCTTCAGAGTGTAGGAATAGAAGGTACATTTCTCAATCTCATAAAAGCCATCTATGAAAAGCCTACTGCAAATATTATTCTCAATGGGGAAAAGCTGGAAGCCTTTCCCTTAAGATCAGGAACATGACAAGGATGCCCACTCTCGCCACTATTATTCAACATAGTACTAGAAGTCCTTGCAACAGCATCAGACGACAAAAAGGGATCAAAGGTATTCAAATCGGCAAAGAAGAAGTCAAAATGTCTCTCTTTGCAGATGACATGATATTCTATATGGAAAACCCAAAAGAAGCCACTCCCAAACAATTAGAAGTTATAGAGCAATTCAGTAACGTGGCGGGATACAAAATCAATGTTCAGAAATCAGTTGCATTTCTGTACACGAATAACGAGACCGAAGAAAGAGAAATTAGGGAATCCATCCCATTTACAATAGCACCAAAAACCATACGTTACCTTGGAATTAACTTAACCAGAGACGTAAAGGACCTATATTCTAGAAACTATAAATCACTCTTGAAAGACATTGAGGAAGACATAAAAAGATGGAAAGATATTCCATGCTCATGGATCGGAGGAATTAACATAGTTAAAATGTCCATGCTACCCAGAGCAATCTACACTTTCAATGCTATCCCGATCAAAATACCGAGGACATTTTTCAAAGAACTGGAACAAATAGTCCTTAAATTTGTATGGAAACAGAAAAGGCCCCGAATCTCCAAGGAACTGTTGAAAAGGAAAAACAAAGCTGGGGGCATCACAATGCCGGATTTCGAGCTGTACTACAAAGCTGTGATCACAAAGACAGCATGGTACTGGCACAAAAACAGACACATAGACCAATGGAACAGAATAGAGAGCCCAGAAATGGACCCTCGGCTCTTTGGGCAACTAATATTTGATAAAGCAGGAAAAAACATCCGGTGGGAAAAAGACAGTCTCTTCAATAAATGGTGCTGGGAAAATTGGACAGCTACATGCAAAAGAATGAAACTTGACCACTCTCTCACACCATACACAAAAATAAACTCCAAATGGATGAAAGACCTCGATGTGAGACAGGAATCCATCAAAATTCTAGAGGAGAACATAGGCAGCAACCTCTAGGACATCGGCCAAAGCAACCTTTTTCATGACACATCCCCAAAGGCAAGAGAAACAAAAGATAAAATGAATTTATGGGACTTCATCAAGATTAAAAGTTTCTGCACAGCCAAGGAAACAGTCAGAAAAACTAAGAGGCAGCCCACGGAATGGGAGAATATATTTGCAAATGACACTACAGATAAAGGACTGGTATCCAAGATCTACAAAGAACTTCTCAAACTCAATACACGAGAAACAAATAAACAAATCAAAAAATGGGCAGAAGATATGAACAGACACTTTTCCAATGAAGACATACAAATGGCTAACAGACACATGAAAAAATGTTCAAAATCATTAGCCATCAAGGAAATTCAAATCAAAACCACACTGAGATACCACCTTACGCCAGTTAGAATGGCAAAAATAGACAAGGCAAGAAGCAACAATTGTTGGAGAGGATGTGGAGAAAGGGGATCCTTCCTACATTGTTGGTGGGAATGCAAGTTGGTACAGCCACTCTGGAAAACAGTGTGGAGGTCCCTTAAAAAGTTAAAAATTGAGCTACCCTATGATCCAGCCATTGCACTACTGGGTGTTTACCCCAATGATACAGACGTAGTAAAGAGAAGGGCCATATGCACCCCAATGTTCATAGCAGCAGTGTCCACAATAGCTAAATCGTGGAAGGAGCCAAGATGCCCTTCAACAGATGCCTGGATTAAGAAGTTGTGGTCCATATATACAATGGAATATTACTCAGCTATCAGAAAGAACGAGTTCTCAACATTTGCTGCAACATGGAAGGCACTGGAGGAGATAATGCTAAGTAAAAAAAGTCAAGCAGAGAAAGACAACTATCATATGATTTCTCTCATCTATGGTACATAAAAACTAGGAAGATTGGTAGGAGAAGAAAGGGATAAAGAAAGTGGGGTAATCAGAAGGGGGAATGAAACATGAGAGACTATGGACTATGAGAAACAAACTGAGGGCCTCAGAGGGGAGGGGGGTGGGGGAATGGGATAGACCGGTGATGGGTAGTAAGGAGGGCATGTATTGCATGGTGCACTGGGTGTTATACGCAACTAATGAATCATCGAGCCTTACATCAGAAATCGGGGATGTACTGTATGGTGACTAACATAATATAATAAAAAATCATTAAAAAAATTAAAAAAAATAAAACACATATCCATGAGTCATGTAAAAAAACCCAAAATTAAATGTTCATTTTGCATACAAAAAAAAAAGAAATAATAAGATAGCAAGGAATAAACCTAACCAAAGAGGCAAAGTATCTGTACTTCAAAAATGACAGAACACTCAAGAAAGAAATTGAGGAAGACACAAATGAAAAAAAAGTTCCATGATCATGGATTGGAAGGATAAATATTGTGAAAATGTCTATGCTGCCTAGAGCAATTTACACTTTCAGTGCAATCCATATTAAATACCCTTGATATTTTTCACAGAACAGAAACAAACAATCCTAAAATTTGTATGGAACCAGAAAAGACCCCAAATTGCCAGAGGAATGTTGGAAAGAAAACAAAAGCTGGTGGCATCACATTGCCAGACTCCAAGCTGTATTAAAATGCTACAATCATCAAGACTGTATGGTACTGGCACAAAAACAGACACATAGATCAATGGAACAGAATAACAAACTATGAAATGAACCCTGAACTCTGTGGTCAACTAATCTTCAACAAAGCAGGAAAAACTATCCAATGGAAAAAGGAAGTCTCTTCAATAAATGTTGTTGGGAAAATTGGACAGCCATGTGTAGAAGGATGAAATTGTACCATTTTCTTACACCATACACAATAATAAAATGAATGAAAGACATAAATGTGAGAATCCTACAGGAGAACACAGGCAGTAAACTCTTCGACCTCAGCTGCAGCAACATCTTACTAGACACAGCTCCAATGGCAAGGGAAACAAAAGGAAAAAATGAACTTTTGGGACTTCACCAAGATAAAAAGTTTCTGCACAGCAAAGGAAACAGTCAACAAAACTAAAAGGCAACCTATGGAATGGGACAAGATATTTGCAAATGACATATCAGATAAATGGCTAGTATCCATGATCTATTAGGCTATATCAAACTCAAGACCCATAAAACAAATAATCCAGTTAAGAAATGGATAGAAGTGGTGCCTGGGTGGCTCAGTTGGTTAAAGTCTGCCTTTGGCTTGGGTCATGATCCTGGGGTCCTGGATTGAGGCCTGCATCAGGCTCCCTGCTCCATGGGGAGCCAGCTTCTCCTTCTTCCTCTGCCTACTCCTCCCTCTGCTTGTGCTCTCATTTTCTCTCTGTCAAATAAATAAATAAAATCTAAAAAAAAAATAAAAGGAATGGGCAGAAGACATGAATAGGCATTTCTCCAAAGAAGACATACTAATGGCAATCAGACACATGAAAAATGCTCCACACCACTTGGCATCAGGGAAATACAAATCAAAACCACAATGAGATACCTCCTCACATCAGTCAGAATGGGTAACATTAATAAGACAGGAAACAAATGTTGGTGAGGATGTGGAGAAAGGGGAACCCTCTTACGATGTGGAGGGAATGCAAGATTGTACACTCTGGAAAACCATATAGAGGTTCCTCAAGAAGTTAAAAATAGATCTACACTTATACCCAGCAATTGCACTACTAGGTATTTATCCCAAAGGTGCAAATGTAGGGATCAAAAGGGGCACATGCATCACAATGTTCATAGCAGCAGTGTCCACAATAGCCAAACTGTGGAAAGAATCCAGATGTCCATCAACAGATGAATGGATAAAGAAGACAAGATATATGTGTGTGTGTGTGTGTGTGTTTGTATATATATATATGTATATATATATGTATATATGTATATGTATATATATATATATATATATATATAT
>NW_024423319.1:59787017-59804710 GCF_017311325.1 Ursus maritimus
TGTATATATATATATATATATATATATATAAACGGAATACTACTCAGCCATCAGAAAGGATGAATACTTACCATTTGCATTGACGTGATAGAACTGGAGGGTATTATACTGAGTGAAGTATGTCAATCAGAGAAATACAATTATCATATGGTTTCACTCATATGTGGAATATAAGAAAAAGTGCAGGGATCAAAAGGGAAGGGAAGGAAAACAGAGTGGGAAGTCATCAGAGGAGAGAAAAACCACGAGAGACTCTTAACTATAGGAAACAAACTGAGGGTTGCTGGAGGGGCATTGGGTGGAGAGATGGGGTAATTGGGTGATGGGCATTAAGGAGGGCATAAGATGTGATGAGCACTGTGTGTTATAAGCAACTGATGGATTATTGAACACTGCCTCTGAAACTAATGATGTTGGCTAATTGGATTTAAAGAAAATTTAAAAAAAAGAATTAGTACAACAAAGTAAGTAAAAACACTAAAATCATAATTTGAAATAAAAGCATTCATAATTTGTACAATTATCCAACCTGGATAGGCCCTCAGAGATCATATAAATAGCCAGGCTTTTTAACTAATTAGTAAACCGAGGCCATAAAGAGGTGAAAAGACTTTTCTAAGATAATGTGGGATTCTAGGAATTAACAGAGCAAAGGCTAGAATCCAGATTTTCATTTTTCTTATCCCTTACCAGTAGAACTGATTTTTTTCTTTTTAAATTACAGATGGGTGCAAAATAACAAATACCATTTTAAAAGTTAGAAAATCATGTCTAGTTTTATTAGGAGAAAAATCCAGTTATAAAAAGACCTAACAGGTAGGGACCAATTCATAAAGGTTAGTTCCAGTCAACAAGGTCATCTATGATATAGGAAAGACAATAGGGTTCAAAGCTGATGGTCAAGATAGAATTCTTGAGACATCTTTGGTGCAAAAAGGTGATTTTATTAAAACATTGGGACAGGACCCGTGGGCAGAAAGAGCTACACTGGGGTCATGAGGAGTGGCCCATTATATACTTACAAGTTGGGAGGGGATTATGTATAGCTTAAGTCTCTATGGAATTTTGGAAGCAAGGTTTCCAGGACCTTGAGGGGGCTAGCTATTGTTAGGAAAGGTCATTTATTACCATCTATTAAAACCTTAGTCATGAGACCCTTCAGATGTGTATCGGTGGACCATATGCTTGGGGGTTGATTACCAACACGTATTTTGGGGGTTTACAGATAAAGGGAATATCCAAAAGAATTTTTACACATTAAAGTAGACTTACAGGATCCTGGGGGGGTGGGGGCAGGCTAGGATTGCCTTTTGCCTTAGCAAAGTATTAACATAGAGGCAGTTGAGTCCCTAGAGGAATGCCACTCTGCCTGTTTCAAGGACTTGTCAATGGGCTGTAGGTTGTAAGGAAATTTAATAATTTTTCTTCTTCCTTTGTTTCCCACATCAACCTAGATAATAGTTAAACATCTTACCCAAATGACAAGTTGTTCATTCACAGTCGTAGAGGCATCTCTTCTTGTCGAATCTAATAAGTCAACAAGAGGATGGATGTTCACCCCCTACAAGATGAAAAATGAGAAGCCAAATTTCTTTCAAAGGTAATTAGTGCTTGAATATATCCCTGGTGTTTATGTGTGTGTATGTCTGTGTGTGCATATATACACATGCGTGTCTTCATCAGGCTATGTTCAGAATTTAGAACATTATCTGAAAATTCAGAGTTATCATTGAAGTAACACCAGAGAGAAGAGCTGTGATTTTCTCTCACAAAGATCAAAGGAAAATATATATTTTATGCAAAAATCTGAGTCATCTAATAAAACNTAAAAAAAAAAAAAAACTACCACTATATTTCAAAAATGGAAGTAGTCAAATCACAGAGCCAAGGTGCTAAAGAGATTTTGATTTCAGTATCTTCTAATTACCTCAGACACATCATTTTGTCCTTATTATTCATCATCCACTAGAAATGGAATTACAGTCCTCTTGGCATGTTACTTTAAAGTTTTCTAAAAGGGGATACTAAAAGAAGCAAACATTCTATATTAACAAACATTAAGTTGTGTCCCAATATCTATTGAACACATATTATATGCCAGAATCTGTATTAGGCTTTGGAGTTACAATGAGAAGATAAAGTTAAAAGGGCACATAGCCTTATGGAGCTCACACAGTAGTGCAATATCTCAGGAACAGAGTCATTAGTCAAGTGATTGCATTAATGAATGAATAATTACAACCTGAGATAAATGTTCTGAAGGAAATGAAGCTGGCTTTATGACAAAATAACATATTTAAAATTGAAAAGTAAGGGAATTGTTTTCTAAGGAAGTGACACCTAGGCTAAGACCTGAAGGGTATAAAGCCATTAACAACAAGAAGAGGAAATAATAGCATTGGTAAGAAGAAGGCATGGTATATTAGAGAAACTGAAAACCCTGTGAGGCTGTATTGCAGAGTGTAATGGAGACCATATTATTGTTAAGACTGGAGAGATAGGTTGGGGTTAGACAATGCAAAGTTTCTCAGGCTGTGTTAACTATTTTTGAAGATGAATTGACCAAAAAAAAAATGACCAGATTTATGCTTTAAAAAGGTCACTTCAGCTGCAATGTGAAAAAAGTGTTGAAAATGAGCCATTATGGAATGAAAATGTGTAAGAGACCCTTTTGGCTGGAGATATTAATTTGTAAGTCATATGTGTTCGATTAGCAAATAAAGCCATATGTGGGTGTGGATGAGATCATCAAGGGCAGAATAAAGAGTGAAAAGAGAAAAGGGTCTAGAGGAATCCTTAAGGAACTCTGACATCTAGTGATGTAACAATGGGAATAAGCCTGCAAAAGAGATAGAGAAAGAGGAACCAGAGAGGGAAGAGGAAAATCAGAAAGTGAGTTGTCATAAAACACAAAAGAAAATATTTCAAAAAGTTGGGAGTTTGACCTATGTAGAATTATGCTGAAAACTCGAGTGAAATGAGAGGACACTTGTGATGATCACCAAGTGTTGTATGGAAGTGTTGAATCACTAAATTCTACACCTGGAACTAATATAATACTAAATGTTAACTAACTGGAATTTAAATTAAAATTTGAATTAAAATGAAGATGGAAAATGTCAATTTGTATCTTTAATAAAATAGGTGGGAGCAACAAAGGCTATGAAGTCACGAGAGAGTATACTTCAGTTTAGTTTAGTTGTGTTTTAAATAGGAGTAACTTGAGCATGTTTATAGCTGATGGGAAGGATCTAGTTGAAAAGAAGAGTGTGAATATACATGAAAGAAAATAAATTTTTGATAATGCCAAACAAGAAAGAATAAAGATCATAGCTTGAGACAGGAGATCCCAGTTCTGTGGTAAGAACAAGAAAGTATAGGAGCAGATAGAGTTATGTTGGGAAGTTGAAGGAGCTCCCATGGATAGCTACTCAAGCCAAGTTGCTCTTTGTTCCTTTTTATGAAATTATAGAAATTTTAGGACTGAAAGGAGTCTGAGATGATAAGTTAGTTTTCAACTGTTCTGAAAATATGGGGAGGAGGCAATTTTTGATTGTCACAGTAACTGTTACTTACTACTGGTATTTAGTGGGTAGGGATCAGGGATGCCAAAAAATAAAGAATTGTTCTGCCCAAAAAGCCTATCAATAGTGACTCCATTTCAAAGATATGAAAACCAAAAACAAGAGATTTGCTGATGTCTATACAGTAAGTTTTAAAGAACAATAACTCAGGCTCAAGTTGAATAATTTTAAATCCATGTTATTCTAATGGATAAAGATGTGGTACACACACACACACACACACACACACACACACACAATGGGATATTACTCAGTCATAAAAAGGAATGAAATCTTGCCATTTGCAACAACATGGATGGAGCTAGAGAATATTATGCTAAGTGAAATAAGTCAGTCAGAGAAAGACAAATATATGATTTCACTCCCATGTGGAATTTAAGAAACAAAACAAATGAGCATAAGGGGAAGAGACATAGGGAGGTAAACCAAGAATCAGACCCTTAACTATAGAGAATAAACTGATGGTTACCAGAGAAGAGGTGGATGGGGGGATGGGTTAAATAGATGATGGGGACTAAGGAATGCACTTTTGTGATCAGCACTGGGTATTGTATGGAAGTGTTGAATCACTATATTGTATGTCTGAAACTAACATTGCATTGTATGTTAACTAACTGGAATTTATTTTCTTTAAGATTTTACTTATTTATTTGAGAGAGAGAGAGATAGCAAGAGAGAGCACAAGCAGTGGGGAGAGGGAGAAGCAGACTCCCCACAGAGCAGGGAGCCCAATGTGGGGCTCAATCCCAGGACCCTGGGATCATGACCCAAGCCGAAGGCAGATGCTTAACAGACTGAGCCACCCAAGCCCCCTAACTAACTGGAATTTAAATAAAAACTTAAAAAAATAAATCCATATCCTTGTATTGTATTGTAATATCAATTTAAGAATGATAGATCACACTTGAAGTTCCAAAAATGTTCCTAAAGTGGTTAAGAGGTCAAAATGATTAAAATAAAATACATTAATATATACACAGGATATAAATTTTCAATTGTTCTCTGGGGTAGGAGAGGTTACCACTCTAAATTGCCTTCTCAGATTTTTCTAAGAGACATCTCTACGATGTTTTTAAATGTGATTATCCTAAAAGCAGAGGAGAGAGAAAAGGTTGCATGAATAGTTTTACCTACCAAATGATGCCTATTTCCACCAGATCTGGCCCACAGGCTTGACTTTTCCCTTGGGCAGAGACTGAATTCAGAGCAAAGGGAAGAATAAGGGTAATGGATTCTACATATCACATAATTTGCTATTAGAAAAATGTACCTTTGTATGCCATTTTGAAAGTCCCAATTCCTATTTATTCTTTTAAAGATTTGTGTTTATTTATTTTTGAGACAGAGCATGAGCAGGGGAGGGGCAGAGGGAGAGGGAGAGGTAGAATCTCAAGTAGACTCCATGCTGAGCATGGAGCCCCACATGGGGCTTAATTTCACAACCCGGAGATCATTACCTGAGCTGAAATAAAGAGTTGGACACTTAATCAACTGAGCTACACAGGCACCCCCCTATTTATTCTTAAATCCTTAACTAAACACATTAACTGACTACACAGTCTATTAATTCATTTAATACTTAACCTGTCTGGACTTAACATATCAGTGCCCTAACATGGAAAGATAGTCAATGGAATAACAGTTTTATAGACTTTGAATGTATGCATACCTAACAATTCCATTACATGATCTAACAGCAAGGGTGAGTCATGTTGGTTCACCTTCTATAGACAGAGAAAAGAGAGAGCAAGAGTGAGGCTACAATAATAAATGTAAGGGAGGAGAGAAAATTGAGAGTCAGAAGTTGTCCAAAATATTAAGTTTTGTTTTTTTAAACAAAAGTATGGTTGAACAAAAAGTATGAGGAGGAGATGACATTTGTCCTAAATTTTACATGTAGGAACAAGGGCTTTAAGAAAGAAAGCTATCAAGAGCCGTAAAATGAGATGGAATATGGAAAAATGGCTTTAGATAAACAACAAAATCTAAGGCCTTCAAATGAGCTTGCACACTACTTGGTCATTTTCAAACCACTATGAAAATGCATCCCAATAAAGTTAGTATTTTCACATACTTTCAGAAATGTGGAAAGAAGCAGGTAAAAAGTTCCATTAACATTAAGGTTGAAACTTCAAAGAAAGTCAGGGGTATCCTAACTATTCATTAGCTTTTTGATGCTTTTAAATGACAGAAATGCCTTTCTGTGACATTGGTTTCTTTAACTCACCTAAAAAGGATGTCACCCTGTTTCCTTTCCGATTTGGAACTATGCATTTTTTTTTCATAATTGCATCTGAATTGCCCAATGTCAGGGGAGCAACTTGTTCACACAGTTTTCAGAAGCAGTTTTATGTAATTCTCACTTTTTAGGTAACATTTGAGTTTTGACATTCCAGTAAATTTATTCTGACATTTGAAAAATTATTATACATTGCTTTTGTGGGATAGAACTACATCCTTTTAACAGTGCTTATCACAGGCAGAAAGCTTCCCAGTGTTAGCAGGTTTGCCTAAAGACCTGTTCTTTTAAAAGGCTAACCCTATATTTGCATTTTTAAACCCATCAAAGGACCATTTTCACTTACCTTAATTCATTCTACTCAGTCTACCAGGGATAGAGCAAAATTACTACTTTTAAAATAAAGATGTCAAACCAACCAGACAAAGTGACATCTCCTCACATAGCCCATTTTATGCATTTTATACTATTATACTCTGTCCATTTGAAGGTGCAAATTATAGTTTAGAGACAAAATTTCATTCCATATGGTTGAATCTCTGTTTTAACTAGTATATCTGGTTATATGAAGTAATGAGTAAATCTAGGCCATGGTTTAAAGAAAACAAAAATGTACCCTTGATTTTAAAGCTTTACCATATGTTACTAATTTATATCCGTATTCCATATTAACATTTTATTTAAGTTTTTATTTTAATTCCAGTATACTTAATATGCAGTGTGATATTAGTTTCAGGTATACAGGACACTGTATCAAGAATCCATTCATTACCCAGTGATCATCACAAGTGAATTTCTTAATCCCTGTCACCTATTTAACCCATTCACCATGACCTCCACCCTCTGGTAAACATCAGTTTTTTCTCTGTAGTTGAGTCTGCTTCTTGGTTTGTCTCTCTCTAACTATACTCATTTCTTTTTTTTAATAAATTCCACATATGAGTGAAATCATATAGTATTTATTGTTCTGTGACTTATTTCACTTATTTCAATTGATGGAGACTTGAGCAGCTTCCATAACTTCGCAATTGTAAATAATGCTGCTATAAGCACAGGGGTGCATGTATCCTTTGAATTAGTGCTCTTGTATTCTACAGATAAATGCCTAGTAGTGTGATTGCTGGATCATAGGGAAAGTCTATTTTTAACTTTTTGAGGAACCTCCACACTGTTTTCCACACTAGCTGCACCACTCCGCCTTCCCACCAACAGTACAAGAAGGTTCCTTTATCTCCATATGCTCACCGACACCTGTTGTTTCTTGTGTTGTTGATTTGAGGCATTCTGGCAGGTGTAAGATGATATCTTATTGCAGTTCTGATTTGCATTTCCCTGATGGTAAGTGATTAGCATCTTTTTATGTGTCTGTTGGCCACTTGCATGTCTTCCTTGGAGAAATACTTGTTTTCCTCTTCTATCCATTTTTTAAACTAAATTCTTCTTCTTCTTCTTTCTTTTTAGTGGCGAGTTTTATAAGTTCTTTGTATATTTTGGATACTAACCCTTTATTGGACATGTCACTTGCAAATATCTTCTTCCATTCCATAGGCTGCCTTTTAGTTTTGTTGGTTGCTGTTTGATGTGCAGAAGCTTTTTATTTTGACATAGTCCCAACAGTTTATTTTTGCTTTTGCTTCCCTTGCCCCAGGAGACATATCTAGAAAAAAGTTGATATGACTGATGTCAAAGAGATTATTGCAGGTATTCTCTTTTAGAATTTTGATGTTTTCAGCCCTCATATTTAGGCTTTAAACCACTTGGATTTCAGGGGCGCCTGGGTGGCACAGCGGTTAAGCGCCTGCCTTCGGCTCAGGGCGTGATCCCGGCGTTATGGGATCGAGCCCCACATCAGGCTCTTCCTCTATGAGCCTGCTTCTTCCTCTCCCACTCCCCCTGCTTGTGTTCCCTCTCTCGCTGGCTGTCTCTATCTCTGTCGAATAAATAAATAAAATCTTTAAAAAAAAAAAAACCACTTGGATTTCAATTTTCTGTATGGTGTAAGAAAATGGCCTAGTCTTTCTTTTGCATGAAAATGTCCAGTTTCCCCAACACAATTTGTTGAACAGACTGTCCTGTTTCCATTGGATATTCTTTCCTGCTTTGTTGAACTTTAACTGACCATTTCATTGGGGATTTATTTCTGGACTTCCTACACTGTTCTATTGATCTATGTGTCTATTGTTATGCCTGTATCACTGTTTTGATTACTACAGCTTTGTAATATAACTTGAAGTCCAGAATTATGATGTCTCCAACTTTGCTTTTCTTTTTTCAAGGTTGCTTTGGCTATTCAGGGTCTTTTGTGGTTCCATAAAACTTTTTCAATTGTTTTTTTAGTCCTATTGAAAATTGCCATTAGTATTTTGATAAGGATTGTATTAAATCTGTAGTTAGCTTTGGGTAGTATAGACATTTTAACAATATTTGTTTTTCCAATCCCTGAGCATGGACAGTCTTTCCATTTCTTTGTATCATCATCAATTTCTTTTCTCAGTGTTATAGTTTTCAGGGTACAAGACTTTCCACATCTTTTGTTAAGTCTATTCCTAGGATCTTAAAATTTTTGCAGCAATTGCAAATGGGATTGTTTTCTTAATTTATTTTTCTGCTGCTTCATTATTGGTATATAGAAATGAAACAGATTTCTATACACTGATTTTGTAACCTACGACTATTGAATTCATTTATCAGCTCTAGCAAGTTTGTGTGTGTGTGTGTGTGTGTGTGTGTGTGTGTGTGTGTGTCTAGTCTTTTGGGTTATCTACACAGAATATCATGTCATCTGCAAATAGGGAATATTTCTACTTACTGATTTGGATGTTCTTTATTTCCTTTTGTTGTCTGATTGTTGTGGTTCAGACTTCAGTATTATGCTGAATAAAAGTGCTGAGAGTGATGATTGTTGCCTTGTTCCTGACCTTAAGGGAAAAGCTCTCAGTTTTCCCCCATTAAGCATGATGTTAGCTGTGAGTTTTTCATACATGGCCTTCATTATGTTGAGTTATGTTCTCTCTAAACCTACTTTGTTAAGGATTTTTATCATGAATATGTGTCGTACTTTGTCAAATTCTTTTTCTGCACCTATTAAACTGATCATATGTTTCTTATCATTTCTCTTATTAATGTGATGTATCACATTGATTGATTTGCAAATATTGAACCACACTTGCACCCCCGGAATAAATCCTACTCCATCATGGTGAATGATTTTAATCTATTGTTGAATTAAGTTTGCTAGTATTTTGTTGAGAATTTTTGCATCTATGTTCACCAAAGATATTGGCTTATAGGTGTTTTTTGTTGTTGTTGTTGGGTTTTTTTGTTTCTTTGTTTGGTTTTTTTAATGGTATCCTTATCTGGTTTGGAAGGGTAATGCTGGCCCCAAGAATGAATTTGGAAGTTTTCCTTCCATTTCTATTTTTAGAATAGTTACAGAAGAATAGGTATTAACTCTTCTTGAAATGTTTGGTAGAATTTGCCTGTGAACCCATGCAGTCCTGGACTTGTTTTTTGGCAGTTTTTTAATTACTGATTCAATTTCTTTTCTAGGTAATTGTCTATTCAAATTTTCTACTTTTTCCTGTTTCAGTTTTTGTAGTTAATGTGTTTTTAGGAATTTATCCATTTCTTCCAGATTGTCCAATTTGTTGGCATATAGTTTTTTATAATATTCTCATATAATTGTTTGTATTCCTGTGGTATTGGTTTTTTTTCTCCTATCTCATTTGTGATTTTATTTATTTGAATCCTTTCTATTTTTTTCCTGATAAGTTTGCTTAGATGTTTATCAATTTATTTCACAGAACCAATCCCTGATCTCATTAATCTATTATTTTTCTAGTTTCTATATCATTTATATTTTTAAATATTTCCTTTCTTTTGCTGGTTTAAGTTTGTTCATGTAGTTCTTTTTCTAGCTCCTTTAAGTGTAAGGTTAGGTTGTTTATTTGAAATTTTTCTTGCTTCTTGAGGTGGACCTGTATTGCTATAAACTTTCTTCTTAGAACTGCTTTTGACTCAACCCAGAGGTTTTAATACATTGTGTTTTCATTTTCATTTGTTTTCATGTATTTTTTTTAATTCTTTGATTTCCTGGTTGACTCATTCATGATTTAGTAGCGTGTTATTTAACCTCCATGTATTTGTGTTCTTTCCAGATTTCTTGTGTTGATTTCTAGTTTCTTAGCTTTGTGGTCAGAAAAGATGTCTGGTATGACTTCAATCCTGAATTTCTGCAGGCTTGTTTTTTGGCCTAATATGTGATCGACTGTACACAACTTTCCATGTGCACTTGAAAAAAATGAAGGGGGTGACGGAAAAAGAAGGGGAGATGAACCATGACAGAATATGGATTCTGGGAAACAAACTGAGGGTTTTAGAGGGGAGGGGGGTGGGGGGATGGATTAGCCTGGTGATGGGTATTAAGGAGGGCACGTACTGCATGGAGCACTGGGTGTTATATGTAACCAATGAATCATGGAACACTACATCAAAAACTAATGATGTATGGTATGGTGACTAGCATAACATAATAAAAAAAAAGAAAAAAGAAAAGAACGTGTATTCTGCTCTTTTAGGATGGAATGTTCTGAATATATCTGTTCGATACATCTGGGCCAGTATGTCATTGAAAGACACTGTTTCCTTGATTTTGTGCTTGGATGATGCGTGCATCTATGTAAGTGGGGTGTTAAAGTCCCCTATTATTATTGTATTACTACCAATTAGTTCCTTCGTGTTTGTTATTAAATATTGTATATATTTGGGTGGTCCTATATTTGGTGCATAATTACAATTGTTATATATTCTTGTTGGATTGTCCCCTTTATTATTATATAGTGTTCTTCATATTTTGTTGCAGTCTTTTAAAAAAATCTATTTAGGAGAGTTTCACTGGTTCAGTCAGTGGAGCCTGTGGCTCTTGATCTTGGGGTTTTGAGTTTGAGCCCCCCCTTTGGGTATAGAGATTATTTAAAAATGAAATCTTTAAAAAATAAATATAGTCTCTTTTGTCCAATGTATGTATTGCCACTCTGACATTCACTTGAAATACAGATGTTTCTCCATCCCCTGACTTTCATCTGTAGGTATTTTTTGGAATAAAATGTGTCTCTTATAAGCAGATAGAGATGGATACTGATTTTTTTTTAATTTAAATTCAAGTTAGTTAACATAAAGTGTAGTATTGGTTTCAGGAGTAGAAGTTCGTGATTCATCACTTACATATAACACCCAGTGCTCATCACAAGTGACCTCCTTAATGCCCATCAACAATTTAGCCTATCACCCCACCCACCATCCACCAGCAATCCTCAGTTTGTTCTTTATAGTTGAGTCCCTCATGTTTCCCTCATGTTCCTCTCCTTTTTTACTTTATTTTTTCTTCCCTTCCCCAAGTTCATCTATTTTGTTTCTTAAATTCTACATATGAGTGAAATCATATGGTATTTGGTTTTCTCTGACTGACATATTCCACTTAGCAAATACATTTCAGCTCCATTCATGTCCTTGCAAATGGCAAGATTACATTCTTTTTTATGGATGAGTAATATTTCCCATCTTCTTCTTTTTTTTATGATTGATTGATTGACTAATTGATGAATGAATGAAAAAGAGAGAACTGTATGAACTATAGGGAGAAGGAGAAGGAGAGAGAATCTGAAGCAGACTTTGCACTGAGCCCAGAGCCTGACAGAGGGCTTGATCTCACCACCATAAGACCATGACCTGAGCTGAAAACAATAGCTGGCTGCTTAACTGAATAAGACCCTTAGGCACCCATATACCACATCTTCTTTATCCACCCATCATTTGATGGACAGTTTGGCTCTTTCCGTAATTCGGCTATTGTTGACAGAACTACTATAAACATCAGGGTCCATCTGCCCCTTCGAATCAGCATTTTTGTGTCCTTTGGATAAATACCTAATAGTGCAATTTCTGGGTCATAGGGTAGTTCTATTTTTAACTTTTGGAGGAAACTCCATACTGTTTTCCAGGGTGGCTGTACTAGTTTGCATTTCCACCAAAAGTGCAAAAGAGTTCCTCTTTCTCCACATCCTTGCCTACTTCTTTCCTGAGTTAATTTTAGCCATGCCTATAGGTCTGAAGTGTTATCTTACTGTGGTTTTGATTTGTACTGCTCTGATGATGAGTGATGTTGAGTTTCTTTTCATGTCTTTAAGGCATTTGTATGTCTTCCCTGGAGAAATGTCTGCTCATGTCTTCTGTCCACTTCTTAACTGGATTATTTATGTTTTGGGTGTTGATTTTGATGAGTTCCTTATAGTTTCTGGATATTAGCCCTTTAAATTTATTTTTGTGTGTGATGTAAGAAAGTGGTCCAGTTTCATTCTTTCCAGGTCATTGCCCTGTTTTCCTGACAGCATTTGTTGAAGAGACTGTCTTTCTTCTATTGGATATTCTTTCTTGCTTTGTCGAAGATTAGCTGACCATATAGTTGTGAATACATTTCTGGTTTCTCTATTCTCTTCCATTCATCTATGACTCTGTTTTTGTGAAAGTACCAAACTGTTTTGGTAATCACAGCTTTGTAATACAACTTGAAGTCTGGAATTGTGATGCATCCCGCTTTGCTATCCTTTTTCAACATTCCTTTGGTTATTCAGGGTCTTTTCTGGTTCCATACAAATATTAGAATTGCTTGTTCTAGTTTATTTAAAAATGCTGGTATCATATTGATCAGGATTGCATTGAATGTATACATTGCTTCTGGTAGCAGAGACAATTTAACAATATTTGTTCTTCCAATCCATAAGCCCAAAATGTTTTTCCATTTCCTCCAGTCTTCTTCAATTTCTTTCAAAAGTGTTCTATTGTTTTCAGTGTACAGATCTTTTACCTCTTTGGTTAGGTTTATTCCTAGGTATCTTATTATTTTTGGTGCAATTGTAAATGGTATTGATTTCTTGATTTCCCTTTCTGCTGCTTCATGATCAGTGTATAGAAATGCAACAGATTTCTGTACATTAATTTTATATCCTGCAACTTGGCTGAATTCATGTATCAGTTCTAGCAATTTTTTGGTGGAGTGTTTTGGGTTTTTTACATAGTGTGTCATGTCATCTGCAAATAAAGTTTGACTTCTTCCTTGCTGATTTGGAGGTCTTTTATTTCTTTTTGTTGTCTGATTGCTGTGGCTAGGTATTCCAGTATTATGATGAACAACAGTTGTTAAGAGTGAACATCCCTGTCATCTTCCTGACCATTGAGGAAAAGCTCTGTTTTTCCACATTGAGGACAATATTAGCTGTGAGTCTTTTGTATATGGTCTTTATGATGGTATGTTCCTTCTATCCCTACTTTCTTGAAGGTTTTTATCAGGACAGGATGCAGCATTTTGTCAAATGGTTTTTCTGCACCTATTTAGAGGATCATATGGTTCTTGTCCTTTCTTTTATTAATGTGTTGTATCATTTTCATTGATTTGCAGATACTGAAACAACCCTGTAGCCACGGAATGTCACTTGATCATGGTGAATAATTATTTTAATGTACTGTTGGACTCAATATGTTAGTATTTTATTAAGAATTTTAGCATCCAGGTTCATCAGGGATATTGGTCTACAATTATTTTTAGTGGAGTCTTTGTCTTATTTTGGAATCAAGGTAATGCTGGCTTCATAGAATGAGTTTGTAAGCTTTCCTTATGATTCTTTTTATTTATTTGTTTATTATTTATTTATTTATTTTTATTATGATTATTTTAAACAGTTTCAGAAGGATATATACTAAGTCTTCTTTAAATGTTTGGTAGAAATCCACTGGAAAGCCATCTGGTCCTGGACTCTTGCTTGTTGGAGATTTTTTTTATTACCAATTCAATTCCTTTGCTAGTTATGACTCTATTCAAATTTTCTCTTCCTTCCTGTTTCAGCTTTGGTAGTTTATATGTTTCTAAGAATTTATCCATTTCTTCCAGATTGCCCAATTTTTTTTGGCATATAGTTCCTCACAATATTCTCTTATAATTCTATTTCTAAACTGTTTGTTGTGATGTCTCCTCTTTCATTCACAATTTTATTTTTGGGGTCTTTCTCTTTTCTTTTTTATAAGTCTGGCTAGGGTCTTATCAATTTTGTTATTTCTTTCAAAGAACCAGCTGTTTGTTTTGTTCATCTGTTCTGTTTTGTTTTGTTTTTAATTTTCGATATAATTTATTTGTTCTCTAGCTTTTACTATTTCCATTCTTCTGCTGGCTTTACACTTCATTTGCTGTTTTCTTCTGCTCATTTAGGTGTAAGTATAGGTTGCGTATTTGAGACTTTAATTGCTTCTTGATGAAAGTATATATTGTTATATAATTCCCTCCTAGGACCACTTTTCTGCATCCCAAAGTTTTGGGCAATTGTGTATTCATTTTCAATTGCTTCTATGTATTTTCTTCTTTATTATTTTCTGGTTAACTCATTCATTTTTAAGTAGGATGTTCATTAACCTTCATGAATTTCTGATCCTTCCATTTCTCCCCCCTGTGTTTGTCTTCAAGTTTCATAGTGTTGTGGTCTGAGAATATGCATGGCAGGGTCTCAATCTTTTTATAATGTTTGGGGCCTAGTTTGTAATCCAGTATGTGATCTATTGTGGAGTATGTCCCATGTGCACTCAAAAAGAATGTGTCTTCTGTTGTATTCGGATGAAATGTTCTGAATATATCTGTAAAGTTCACCTGGTCCAGTGTGTCATTCAAAGCCATTGTTTCCTTGTTGATATTCTGCTTAAATTATTTGTCCATTGCTGTGAGTGAGGTGTTAAAGTTCCCTACTATTATTGTATTGAGTTTCTTTATGTTTCTTATTAATTGATTTATCTATTTGGCTGCTCCCAACTTACAGGCATAAATATTTACAATTCATAGATCTTCTTGTTGAATAGACCACTTTATTATGATGTATTGCCCTTTTTCATCTCTTATTGCAGTGTTTAGTTTGAAATCTAGTTTGTCTGATAAGTATGACTACTCCATTTTTTGATGCCCATTAGTATGAAAAATGCATCTCCATCCCCTCACTTTCAATCCGACAGTGTCTTTAGTCTAAAATGAGTTGCTTTTAAGCAGCATATTGACAGATGGGTTTTTTTTAAACCATTTTGATACCCAGTGTCTTCTTATTGGAGTATTTAACTCATTTACATTCAGAGTAATTATTGAAAGATATGGATTTAGTGTCATTGTATTAACTGTAAAGATGCTGTTCCTGTAGATTGTCTCTGCTCCTTTCTAGTCTTTGTTACATTCAGTCTATCCTTCCCACTGAAAGGATCCCCTTTAATATATCTTGCAGAACTCCTTTAGTGTTCATGAACTCCTTTCATTTTTGCTTGTCTTGGAAACTCTTTATTTCTCCTTCTTTTATGAATGACAGTCTTTCTAGATAAATTATTCTAGGCTGCATATGCTTCCCATTTAGCAGATTGAATGTATCATGTCAATCCTTTTTCGCCCGCCAAATTTCAGTGGATGGGTCTGCTGCTAACCCTGTGTCTACACTTGTAGGTTAAGGACATTTTGTCCCTAGCTGCTTTCAGAATTCTCTCTTTATCTTTGTATTTTTTAAGTTTCCCTATTATATCTTGTGGTGTTGACCTGTTTCTGTTGATTTTGAGGGGAGTTCTCTGTGTGTCTTGGACTTAATGCCTGTTTCCTTCCTCATATTAGGGAAGTTCTCAGCTATAATATGTTCAAATAAACTTTCTGCCCCTTTTACCCACTTTTCTTCTTCTGGGATTCCTACGAGACAAATATTATTTCGCTTTATGGAATCACTGATTTCCCTACANNNNATCTATATTCATGACCTAATAGTTTTCTTTCCATCCTGTTTTCAGTTTATTTTCCATAATGTTATCTTCTGTATAACCCATTCATTCATCTGTTTCTCCCATCCTCCTTGTGATTATATCCAGTCAGTTTTCCATCTCAGTGATGGCATTTTTTATTTCAGCTTGACTAGTTTTTAGGTCTTTTATCTCTACAGCAAGGGATTCTTTGAAGTTTTCTATGCTTCTATGCTTCTTTCAAGTGCAGCTAATATTCTTATGACCGTGGTTCTAAATTCTTTTTCAGATATGTTGCTCATATCTGTTTTAAGACAATCCCTGGCTGTGATTTCTTCTTGGTCTTCATTTTTGGGAAAATTACTTTGTCTTATAATTTTGTATGTTTCCTGTTACTGAGCATAATGCTATACTAAGAAGGGGCATAAAATGTCCAGGGCCTGGAGCTTCAGTCAGTGTTTCTTGTGTATGCTGTGTGCACTGTGCTGTTGCAATTTGGCTGCTCTTTTACATAGCTCAATCCTCTGCAGAGTTCCTCTTTTCTTCCAGTGGGGACTGTTTGGATCTTTAGCTCAGTGTGCTTTAAGTTGTTTGTTAAAATAAGCTTGGAAGAGGAGAGGAGTTAAGTTGGTGAAGGAGTAGGGGACCTTCAGTTCATCTGGTCCCTGGAATTCAGCTAAATAGCTACCAGATAATTCTGGGGGCGCCTGGGTGGCACAGCGGTTGAGCGTCTGCCTTCGGCTCAGGGCGTGATCCCGGCGTTATGGGATCGAGCCCCACATCAGGCTCCTCTGCTATGAGCCTGCTTCTTCCTCTCCCACTCCCCCTGCTTGTGTTCCCTCTCTCGCTGGCTGTCTCTATCTCTGTCGAATAAATAAATAAAATCTTTAAAAAAAAAAATAAATAAATAGCTACCAGATAATTCTGAACACCTGCAAAATCAAACAGAGATCTGAGAAAAGAAATGCTGTGATACTACAAATAGAAAAGCAATTACTTTTTGGAGGTGGAGAAACCTGAATGTGGGGTCATATATTGGAGGATACTGCAGAGCAGAGGGAGCTTGGTTAAGGAGGCTGCTGCAAAGTACTGTAAGCAACAGAAAGAAAAATCAGGACTTTTAGAAGTCTGCTACAGTGGGATATATACCTGGTTTAAAGGTGGTCAGGTGACAAAGCAAGGCAGAATCCCAGCTGGGACCATGTGCTTTCAGGATCACTAAGGTCACAAGAAGAATGGGGTACCTGAGTTCAGCAGAGTTCCTAGGCATCAGAGTAGGGATGCTGGCTGAAAAAAGTGAGTATAGGTGCCAGCTTTCTCTTCAGTGTTCCATTAGCTTCGAACCCACTGCTTGGTCATGCAACCATTCTCCTGGCAGGGGCCCAGCAAAAGGCAGGAGTGTGGTGAGACCCCATATGGTTTCCCTAGGAGGTAGAGTGCAGGTCTGCACTACAGGAGTATGTAAAATTTGGAGACTTAAAACTCAGTCTCATGCTTGAGATAAAAACAGTTGGTCACAGGCTGGGTGAACACAGAGCTTGAATTGAAACCAGGGAGACAAAAGTAATTGCTGTTCTGTGAGGGCTCACTGAAGAGTGGAAGGTGGGAGCTCTCAGCTCCAGGGTAGAGATCTGGGAGCCACCATTCTCATCCTGCCCATCAGCACTGAAAGTCTTCAGAGAGCAGAAGAGTGACACGTAGTGGAATCTGGAGCTGCTGACACTGAGCCTGGCCCCCTGACAGGGGAAGGACATTTCCACAAATACAAAGATACCTGAAAATCATCAAAATGGACTCCACCACAAGGAGACCAACAAAAACAGCTTGCTCACACCAATTTTACTGATCATAAAGGGCTGCAAAGCTTCAGCTCTTGGAGAAAACAATATATAGCATTTTTTTTATTCTTTAATTTTCAGTTTTATTTTTCCAGCTATCTTCTTATTTTTTTCTATTTTAAAATTTTTATTGCTATATATACATTAATTACACATATATTGCAATAATAATGAATATATTATGTCAGATATTTTTTGGTTTCCATTCATTGTATTGTATTTTTTCTAATTTTA
>NW_024423319.1:59804720-59817967 GCF_017311325.1 Ursus maritimus
TATATATACACAAAAATTCTTTTTGTCCTATTTTGGGATATAATTCTTTTAAGAAGTGGACCGAAATATACTCAGGATCTAGTATTTTGTTTTAGTCTCTTTTGTTTCTGGTTTGATTTTTTTTATTTTGTTTTTGTTTTCTTTTGCTTTGCTTGTTATTTTTTCCCACTGTTGTTGGTATTGTTTTCTTTCTCTTTCTTCTATTCTTTTCTGGACATATTTGTTTGAAGATATTATTTATTTATTTGACAGAGAAAGAGTATATGCACAAGCAGGAGCACTGGCACACAGAGGGAGAGGGAGAAGCAGTCTCCCCACTGAGAAGAGAGCCCGACGTGGGTCTTGATCCCAGGACCGTGGGATCATGACCTGAGCTGAAGGCAGACATTTAAATGACTGAGTCACCAAGGTGCCCCTCTTTTCTGGATATATTGATGAGATGGAGAAATTAAACACACGCACACACACACACGCACACACACACAAATAGTACAGGAGGTAGTACTCACTGTCAGGGATTTAACCAAAATAGACATAAGATGTATGAACTAAAATTCAAAACAAAAATTATAATGATATCACCTGGGCTTGAAGAAAACAAAGAAGACAGTAGAAAATACCTCATTGTAGAAATAAAAGAATTAAAATTGAATTATGCCACCGTGTTTCATCTGGTCCCTTGAATTTAGCTGAATATCTACCAAACCACTCTGAACACACATGAATTTAACCTGAGATGTAAGAAGATTTATCTGGATCTCCACAAGCAGATGAATGACTACTTTTTGCAAGGTAGGAGGTACAGAACCTTGACTCTTTCAGGGAAATGGTGGAAGTTAAATGGCAGGGGGAGGGACCCCCAATAAGCCAGCCACCAGAAAGTGATAAAACACTGGAGCAATAAATCAGGACCCTTAGAAATCTGCTCCAGTGAGAGACATCCCTTTCTGAAAAGGGCACAAGGGATGAATAGGGCAGAATTCTAGGTGGATCACTGTCTCAGGATTCCAGGAGACTCAGAAAAAACAGGGAAGTGCCCAAGCAGTGGTCAGCCAGCCCAGGGACTCTCCGCTCCAGTCATCATAAACAAGGAGCCGGGCCTATAGGGAGACTGCTTTCTGCCTAACAACCCTGAAAAGTATTAGAAGGTGCTAGAGGTTTAATATCTCAGGGGAGATACAAAATGGCTTGCAACCACGACAGGGCAACTGCTCTCAGGGTGGTGTGGTCCCTGAAAGAACACTAGGGAGGCACCTAGCCATGACTTGGAAGCTGTGGAAGAGGGTGAAAATGTGAGCCCACAACCACTAGCAATTCCAAAGGCACAAGGCACAGAGACATTCACAGATCCCTAGAAATCCCCCAGGAGAATTGCAGCAGGCAGAATCCTGGGATTTTACTCACAAAGAGGCCATGCCTATGAGCAAAAGCTCTTGGGACAGTGTGGCCCCCAAAAGAATACTGGGAAAACACCTACTCATGATCTGGGTCCTTCGGAAGAGGTTGTATGCCAGAGGACATGGCTGCTCACAATTGCTAAGGCACAATTCACAATGATGCTTATGGGTCCCCCTCCCCACCCTGGGAGATTTGCAGCAGGCACAAATACCAGAATATGCAGTTTGGTACACACAGAATGGAGACAGTTTGATATGGAGGGTTTATTGAAGAGGGGGACCACGAAATTGCAGCTCTGGGTCAGAGATTCCCTTATGGCCATATTTGGTCTCACCCTCTAAAGAGAAGTGGAAAGCCACCAGGGAACAAAAGACACAGAGCCCAACAGCTAATATTAAGCCCATCCCACTGCCAAGGGATGGGGCAACTCCATCCAGGCAGACTCCTGAGAAGCAGAGCAGCATTCCCCTCTCCCAGAAGACAGATTGGAAGAACAGGTGAATGATGAGCTTATTTCCTACAAGACTGTAAAACTCCAGCAACAGGGAAAAATAATACAGTGAGATCCAGGTGTTTCCTCACGACTCGTTTACACTTGAGAATAAAATTTAAATATAACATTTAACATTTCCTTTTTGTTTCTTTTTTTTTCTTTTTCCTTTTTCCTTTTTCTATTTTTTTACCCTGCTCCAGTTTCAAATAGACTATTTCCAAATTTAAGTTTTTATGCCGCTTCTTAACTTTTATTTTTATATAACTTTTATGTTTCACATCTACATTTTATAGATTTATGCCCCATACTAGTCCGTTTTTCACTCTATTCAATTTTATATATCTGATTTCAGAGGAGGAGTTAAGATGGCGGAGGAGTAGGGGTCCCCTTTTTCAGCTGGTCCCCTCAGTCGAGCTGGATAGGTACCAGACCATCCTGAACATCCACGGAATCAGCCTGAGATGCAGGAAGATACATCTGGATCTCTACAAATGAACATCTCCAGCGAGAGGTATTGAGGTACGAAACAGGGAGCCGTGAAGCCCTGCACAGATATCAGAACATAAACGGAAGGGGGAGGGAGCTGCTGAGTTCGGTAGACACCTGCATGGGGGAGCAGGCGGACTCGAGGACCAGCACCCATGAGAGAGCAGACTGAGACCTTGAGCCAGGGAATGCATGCGACGAGTATGAAAACCAGAGCTCCGGAGCGCACGGGGGCAGCCGGCTGCTGGCGGTGTTAGAAACACAAAGGACAGAAATGTGCCAGTCCTGAAAGTGAGGGCTGGGATGCTGGCTGTGGGGCATACATCCAGGGATGCAGCAGGGTTGAGCAGCACCAACAGAAAGAGAGTTTAAGTAGCCAGAACATCAATGGAGAACAGTCTGTGATCCCTCTGTTCTGAGACAGAGGCTGAGATTCGGCTACTGCTGCTCTGACTCTCAGAAGAGGCACAGCAAACTGCCAGGGAAAGCCGCCAGAGAACAAAAGCCTGGAAATACTGGCTCACAGTGTGCCCATCCCCATGCCCCCTTGCAGGGGACATGGAGCACTACCCAAACAGGGTTGCCTGAGTATCTGCTCGGCAGGCCCCTCCCCCCGAAGGCAGGCTGAAAAATCAAGAAGCCCACAACCCGGGGCGCCTGGGTGGTGCAGTCCTTCAGCGTCTGTCTTCGGCTCAGGGCATGATCCCGGCCTTCCGGAAACAAGTCCCTCATTGGGCTCCTCTGTTGGGAGCCTTGTTCTTCCTCTCCCACTCCCCTCTCTTGCTGGCTGTCTCTCTGTCACATAAATAAATAAAATCTTAAAAAAAAAAAAAAAGAAGAAGCCCACATCCCTAAGATCCCTATAAAACAAGGGTGCACGGCCTGGGTCCCGGTCAATAATTTGGGCTCTGGACAACCCCACAACCTTTCCTCATCAGAATGACGAGAAGGAGAAGTACCCCCAGCAAAGAAATGACAATGAGTCTGTGGCCTCTGCCCCAGAACTAATGGATATGGATATAATGGAATTATCAGAAATGGAATTCAGAGAAACAAAATTCAAGATGATTTGTAGACTTGAAAAAAGTATTAATGAAAATATTAATGAATATAGAATCTCTAAGGGTGGAAATGAGAGCGAATTTGGCAGAAATTAAAAATTCTATGAGCCAAAAGCAGTCATAACTAGAGGCTCTGATGGCCAGGGTAAATGAGGAAGAAGAACCAATCGGTGAACTGGAGGATGGGTTAGTAGAAGAAAAGCTAAAATACTATCAGAACTCAAAAAAATCCACACACAGGAATGTAGGTTACAGGAGATTACTGACTCAATGAAACGATCCAATATCAGAATCATCGGCATCCCCGAAGGGGTGTAGAAAACCAGAAGTCTAGAAGAGATATTTGAACAAATTGTAGCTGAAAACTTCCTTAATCTAGCAAGGGAAAAAAGCATTCGTGTCCAAGAGGCAAAGAGGACCTCTCCCAAGCTCAACAATGACAAACCTACACCACGTCATGTCATAGTGCATTTGCAAATATTAGATGCAAGGATACAGTTGTGAAAGCAGCCAGGGCAAAGAAATTTCTCACGTACCAAGGCAAGATACCAGAATTACGTCAGACCTGTCTACACAGACCTGGAATGAGCGAAAGGATGGGGGGGGGCATTTTTAAAGCTGTTGCAGAGAAAAATATGCAGCCAAAGATCCTCTATCCAGCAAGGCTGTCATTCAGAATGGATGGAGAAATAAAGACCTTCCAGAAACGCCAGTCATTGACCAATTTTGTAACCACAAAACCAGCCCTACAGGAGATATTAAGGGGGGTTCTATAAAAGTAACAAGGCCCCAAGAGTGATACAGAACAGAAAGTCACAGCCTATAGAAACAAAAACTTTACGGGCAGCATGGCATCATTAAAATCATATCTCTCAATAATTAGTTTCAATGTAAATGGCCTAAATACTACCATAAGATGCCACAGGGTTGCAGATTGGATAAAAAGACATGACCCATCCATTTGCTGATTACAAGGGACTCATTTCGAACCTAAAGATACATCCAGACTGAAAGTAAAGGGATGGAATACCATCTTCCATGCCAATGGACCTCAAAAGAAAGCTGGGGTAGCAATTCTCATATCAGACAGATTGGATTTTAAACTAAAGACTATAGTGAGAGATACAGAAGGGAACTATATTATTCTTAAAGGATGGATCCAACAAGTGGATATGACAATTATAAATATGTATGCCCCCAACAGTGAAGCAGCAAGATACACAAGCCAACCCTTAACCAGAATAAAGAGACATATAAATAAAAATACGTTAATAGTAGGGGACCTCAACACTCCACTATCAGAAAAACACAGATCACCGGAGCAGAAAACCAACATAGAAATAAGAGCTTTGAATGCCATACTCGACGAGTTGGACCTCATAGATATAGATAGAACACTATATCCAGAAGCAAAGAATACTCATTCTATTCTAATGCCCATGGAACATTCTCAAGAATAGACCATGTCCTGGGTCACAAAACAGGTCTCAACGGATACAAAAAGATTGAAATGATCCCCTGCATATTCTTAGACCACAACGCTCTAAAATTGGAACTCATCCACAAGGAAAAATTTGGAAGAAACTCAAACACGTGGAGACTAAGAACCATCCTGCTCAGGAATGACTCAATAAATCAGGAAATCAAAAATCAATTTAAACAATTTATGGAGACCAACGAGAATGAAACCACAATGGTCCAAAACCTATGGGATACTGCAAATGCAGTCCTAAGGAGGAAATACATAAACATCCAAGCCTCACTAAAAAAAATTGAAAAATCTAAAATGCAGTTTTTATATTCTCACCTCAAGAAGCTGAAACAGCAACAGAGGGACAGGCCTAATCCACTCACAAGGAAGCAGTTGACCAAGATTAGAGCACAAATCAATGAATTAGAAACCAGAAGTACAGTAGAGCAGATCAACAGAACTAGAAGCTGGTTCTTTGAGAGAATCAATAAAATTGACAAACTGATGGCAAGACTTATCCAAAAGAATAGAGAATGGACCCAAATTAATAAAATTATGAATGAAAAAGGAGAGGTCACGAACAACAACAATGAAATTGGAAGGATAATTACAAACTTTTATCAACAGCTATATGCCAATAAATTAAGCAATCTGGAAGATATGGAGGCCTTCCTACAAACCTAGAAACTACCAAGACTGAAACAGGAAGAAATTGATTTTTTAAGCAGGCCAATTAATTATGGAGAGATTGAGTCAATGATAAACAACTTTCCAAATAACAAAACTCCAGGCCTGGATGGTTTTCCTGGGGAATTCTACCAAACATTCAAAGAAGAAATAATACCTATTCTCCTAGAGCTATTTCAAAAAATAGAAACAGAAGGAAAGCTACCAAACTCATTCTATGAGGCCAATATTACCTTGATCCCCAAACCAGGCAAAGACCCCATCAAAATGGAGAATTACAGACCGATTTCCCTAATGAATATGGAAGCCAAAATCCTCAACAAGATCCTGGCTAATAGAATCCAACAGTACATTAAAAGGATTATCCATCGTGACCAAGTGGGATTCATCCCTGGAATGCAAGTGTGGTTCAACATTCGCCAAACGATCAGCGTGATACATCATATCAACAAGAAAAGACTCAGGAACCATATGATCCTCTCAATTGATGCAGAAAAAGCATTTGACAAAATACAGCATCCTTTCCTGATTAAAACTCTTCAGAGTGTAGGAATAGAGGGCACATTTCTCAATCTCATAAAAGCCATCTAAGAAAAGCCTACTGCAAATATTATACTCAATGGGGAAAAGCTGGTAACCTTTCCCTTAAGATCAAGAACATGACAAGGATGCCCATTCTCAGTACTATTATTCAACAGAGTACTAGAAGTTCTGGCAACAGCAATAAGACAACAAAAAGGGAAAAAATGTATCCAAATCGGCAAAGAAGAAGTCAAAATGTCTCTCTTCACAGATGACATGATACTCTATATGGAAAACCCAAAAGAATCCACTCCCAAACTATTAGAAGTTATAGAGCAATTCAGTATGTGGCGGGATAAAAAATCAATGCTCAGAAATCAGTTGCATTTCTATACACAAATAATGAGACTGAAGAAAGAGAAATTAGGGAATCCATCCCATTTACAATAGCACCAAAAACCATACATTACCTTGGAATTAACTTAACCAGAGACGTAAAGGACCTATATTCTAGAAACTGTAAATCACTCTTGAAAGAAATTGAGGAAGACACAAAAAGATGGAAAATATTCCATGCTCATGGATCAGAAGAATTAACATAGTTAAAATGTCCATGCTACCCAGAGCAATCTACACTTTCAATGCTATCCCAATCAAAATATCAATGACATTTTTCAAAGAACTGGAACAAATAGTCCTTAAATTTGTATGGAAACAGAAAAATCCCCGAATCTCCAAGGAACTGTTGAAAAGGAGAAACCAAGCTGGGGGCATCACAATGCCGGATTCTGAGCTGTACTACAAAGCTGTGATCACAAAGACACCATGGTACTGGCACAAAAACAGACACATAGACCAATGGAACAGAATAGAGAACCCAGAAATGGACCCTCGGCTCTTTAGAAACTAATCTTTGATAAAGCAGGAAAAAAACTTCCAGCAGAAAAAACACAGTTTCTTCAATAAATGGTGCTGGGAAAATTGGACAGCTACATGCAAAAGAATGAAACTTGACCACTCTCTCACACCATACACAAAGATAAACTCCAAATGGATGAAAGACCTCGATGTGAGACAGGAATCCATCAAAATCCTAGAGGAGAACATAGGCAGCACTCTCTACGACAGCGGCCAAAGCAACGTTTTTCATGACACATCTCCAAAGGCAAGAGAAACAAAAGATAAAATGAACTTGTGGGACTTCATCAAGATCAAAAGCTTCTGCACAGCAAAGGAAACACTTAAAAAGCTAAGAGGCAGGCCACGTAATGGGAGAATATATTTGCAAATGATGCTACAGATAAAAGACTGGTATCCAAGATCTACAAAGAAGTTCTCAAACTCAATACACGAGAAACAAATCAACAAATCAACAAATGGGCAGAAGATGTGAACAGACACTTTTGCGATGAAGACATACAAATAGCTAAGAGACACATGAAAAAATGTTCAAAATCATTAGCCAGCAGGGAAATTCAAATCAAAACCACACTAAGAGACCAACTTACGGAAGTTGGAATGGCAAAAATTGACAAGGCAAGAAACAATTGCTGGAGAGGATGTGGAGAAAGGGGATCCCTCCTACATTGTTGGTGGGAATGCAAATTGGTACAACCACTCTGGAAAACAGTGTGGAGGTCCCTTACAAACTTAAAAATTGATCTACCCTATGACTCAACCATTGCACTACTGGGTATTTACCCCAAAGATACAGACGTAGTGAAGAGAAGGGCCATATGCACCCCAATGTTCATAGCATCATTGTCCACAATAGCTAAATCGTGGGAGTAACCGAGATGCCCTTCAACAGATGACTGGATTGAGAAGTGGTGGTCCATATATACAATGGAATATTACTCAGCTATCAGAAAGAACAAGTTCTCAGCATTTGCTTCAACATGGACTGCACTGCAGGAGATAATACTAAGTGAAATAAGTCAAGCAGAGAAAGACAATTATCATATGATTTCTCTCCTCTATGGAATATAAGAACTAGGAAGATCGGTAGGGGAAGAAAGGGATAAAGAAAGGGGTAGTTAAGAGAAGCGGGAATGAAACATGAGAGACTATGGGCTAAGAGAAACAAACTGAGGGCCTCAGAGGGGAGGGGGGTGGGGGAATGGGATAGACTGGTGATGGGTATAAGGAGGGCAGGTATCACATGGTGCACTGGGTGTTATACACTACTAATGAACCATCGAAATTTACATCAGAAAGCGGGGATGTACTGTATGGTGACTAACATAATATAATAAAAAAAATTTTTAAAAATCCAATCTCGAGAATGTAGGTTACGGGAGATTACTTACTCAATGAAACGTTCCAATGTGAAATCATCAGCATCCCCGACGGGGTGGAGAAAAACAGAGGTTTAGAAGAGATATTTGAACAAACTCTAGCTGAAAACTTCCCTAATCTAGCAAAGGAAACAAGCATTCATGTCTAAGAGGCAAGGGTACCCCTCCCAAATTCAACCATGACAAACCTACACCATGTCACGTCATAGTGAAATTCGCAAGTATTAGATCCAAGGATACAGTATTGAAAATGGACAGAGCAAAGAAATTTAGCATGTACCAAGTCAAAGATATCAGAATTACATCAGACATGTCTACACAGACCTGGAATGAGAAAAAGGGTTGGGGGGGGGGCATTTTTAAAGCGCTTCCAGAGAAAAACATGCAGCCAAGGATCCTTTATCCAGCAAGGCTGTCATTCAGAATTGATGAAGAGATAAAGAACTTCCAGAATCACGAGTCATTGACCAATTTCGTAACCATGAAACCAGCCCTACAGGAGATATTAAGGGGGGTTCTATAAAAGTAACAAGGCCCCCAGAGTGATACAGAACAGAAAGTCAAAATCTATAGAACAAAGACTTTGCAGGCAACATGGCATCATTAAAATCATATCTCTAAATAATCACTCTCAATGTGAATGGCCTAATTACTCCCATAAATGCCACAGGGTTGCAGATTGGAAAAAAGACATGATCCATCCATTTGCTGATTACAAGAGACTCATTTTGAACGTAAAGATACATCCAGACTGAACGTAAAGGGATGGAATACCATCTTCCATGCCAATGGACCTCAAAAGAAAGCTGGGGTAGCAATTCTCATATCAGACAGATTGGATTTTAAACTAAAGACTATAGTGAGAGATACAAAAGGGCACTATATTATTCTTAAAGGATGGATCCAACAAGTGGATATGACAATTATAAATATATATGCCCCCAACAGTGGAGAAGCAAGATACACAAGCCAACTCTTAACCATAATAAAGAGACATATAGATAAAAATACGTTAATAGTAGGGGACATCAACACTCCACTATCAGCAATACACAGATCACCGGAGCAGAAAATCAACCAAGAAACAAGAGCTTTGAATGCCATACTCGACGAATTGGACCTCATAGATATAGATAGAACACTACACCCAAGAAGCAAAGAATACTAATTCTATTCTAATGCCCATGGAACATTCTCAAGAATAGACCATGTTCTGGGTCACAAAACAGGTCTCAACTGACACCAAAAGACTGAAATTATTCCCTGCATATTCTCAGACCACAGTGCTTTGAAATTAGAACTCCAAAGGAAAAATTTGGAAGAAACTCAAATGCTTGGACACTAAGAATCACTCAGCTCAAGAATGATTTGATAAACCAGGAAATCAAAAATCAATTTAAACAATTTATGGAGACCAATGAGAATGAAACACAACGATCCAAAACCTATGGGATACTGCAAAGGCAGTCCAGGGGGAAAATACATAGCCATCCAAGCCTCACTCAAAAGAATAGAAAAATCTAAAATGCAGTTTTTATGTTCTCACCACAAGAAGCTGGAACAGCAACAGAAGAACAGGCCTAACTCACTCACAAGAAAGCAGTTGATCAATATTAGAACAGAGATCAATGAATTAGAATCCAGGAACACAGTAGAGCAGATCAACAGAACTAGAAGCTGGTTCTTTGAAAGAGTAAATAAAATTGACAAACCACTGGCAAGATTTATCCAAAAGAATAAAGGACCCAAATTAATAAAATTATGAATGAAAAGGGAGAGGTCACAACCAACACCAATGAAATTGGAATGATTATTAGAAACTTTTATCAACAGCTTTATGCCAATAAATTAAGCAATCTGGAAGAGATGGAGGACTTCCTGGAAACCTATAAACTACCAAGACTGAAACAGGAAGAAATTGATTTTTTAAAAGGGCAATTAATTAATAAGAAGAGATTGAAACAGTGATTAAAAACCTTCCAAAACACAAAACACCAGGACCGGATGGTTTTCCTGGGGAATTCTACCAAACATTCAAAGAAGAAATAATACCTATTCTCCTAACGCTATTTCAAAAAATAGAAACAGAAGGAAAGCTACCAAACTCATTCTATGAGGCCAATATTACCTTGATCCCCACACCAGGCAAAGACCCCATCAAAACGGAGAATTACAGACCGATTTCCCCAATGAATGTGGACGCTAAAATCCTCAACAAGATCCTTGCTAATAGAATCCAACAGTACATTAAAAGGATTATCCATCATGACCAATTGGGTTTAATCCCTGGGATGAAAGGGTGGTTCAACATTTGCAAATATATCAGTGTCATAGATTTTATCAGCAAGAAAAAAGCCAAAAATCATATGATTCTCTCAATAGATGCAGAAAAACCATTTGACGAAATACAGCATCCTTTCCTGGTTAAAACCCCTCAGAGTGTAGGGATAGAGGGTACATACCTCAATCTCATAAAAACCATCTATGAAAAGAATACAGCAAATATCGTTCTCAATGGGGAAAAGATGGAAGCCTTTCCCTTAAGATCAGAAACACGACAAGGATGCCCACTCTCACCATTATTATTCAACATAGTACTAGAAGTTCTTACAACAACAATCAGACAACAAAAAGGGATCAAAGGTATCCAAATCGGCAAAGAAGAAGTCAAACTGTCTCTCTTCGCAGATGACATGATACTCTATTTGGAAAACCCAAAAGAGTCCACTCCTAAACTATTAGAAGTTATAGAGCAATTCAGTAATGTGGCGGGATACAAAATCAATGCTCAGAAATCAGTTGCATTTCTATACATGAATAATGAGACTGAGGAAAGAGAAATTAGGGAAATCATCCCAGTTATAATAGCACCAAAAATCATACATTACCTTGGAATTAACTTAACCAGAGATGTAAAGGATCTATATTCTAGAAACTACAAATCACTCTTGAAAGTATTGAAGAAGTAAAAAAAGGATGGCAAAATATTCCATGCTCATGGATCGGAAGAATTAACATAGTTCAAATGTCCATGCTACCCAGAGCAATCTACATTTTCAATGCTATCCCGATCAAAGTACCAATGACATTTTTCAAAGAACTGGAACAAACAGCCCTTTAATTTGTGTGGACCCAGAAGAGGCCCCGAATCACCAAAGAATTGTTGAAAAGGAAAAATAAAGCTGGGGGCATCACAATGCCAGATTTCGAGCTGTACTACAAAGCTGTGATCACAAAGACAGCATGGTACTGGCACAAAAACAGACACATAGACCAATGGAACAGAATAGAGAACCCAGACCCTTGGCTCTCTGGGGAAGTAATTTTTGACAAAGCAGGAACAAACATCCGGTGGAAAAAGGACAGTCTCTTCAATAAATGGTGCAGGGAAAATTGGACAGCTACATGCAAAAGAATGAAACTTGACCACTCTCTCTCACCATACACAAAGATAAACTCCAAATGGATGAAAGACCTCGATGTGACACAGGAATCCATCAAAATCCTAGAGGGGAACATAGGCAGCAACCTCTACGACATCAGCCACAGCAGTCTTTTTCATGACACATCTCCAAAGGCAAGAGAAACAAAAGATTAAATGAACTTGTGGGAGTTCATCAAGATAAAAATCTTCTGCACAGCCAAGGAAACAGTCCAAAAAACTAAGAGGCAGCCCACGTAATGGGAGAATATATTTGCAAATGATATTATAGATGAAAGACTGGTATCCAGGATCTACAAAGAACTTCTCAAGCTCAATACACGAGAAACAAATAAAGAAATCATAAAATGGGCAGAAGATATGAACACACACTTTTCCAACGAAGACATACAAATGGCTAACACACATATGAAAAAATGTTCAAAATCATTAGCTATCAGGGAAATTCAAATTAAAACCACATTATGATACCACCTTATGCCAGTTAGAATGGCAAAAATTGACAAGGCAACAAACAACAATTGTTGAAGAGGATGTGGAGAAAGGGGATCCCTCCTACATTGTTGGTGGGAATGCAAGTTCGTACAGCCACTCTGGAAAACAGTGTGGAGGTCCCTTCAAAAGTTAAAAATTGAGCTACCCTATGACTCAGCCATTGCACTACTGGTTTTTTACCCCAAAGATACAGACGTAGTGAAGAGAAGGGCCATATGCACCGCAATGTTCATAGCAGCATTGTCCACAATAGCTAAATCGTGGAAGGAGCTGAGATGCCCTTCAACAGATGACTGGATTAAAAAGTTGTGGTCCATACATACAATGGAATATTACTCAGCTATCAAAAAGAACGATTTCTCAACGTTTACTGCAACATGCATGGCACTAGAGGAGATAATGCTAAGTGAAATAAGTCAAGCAGAGAAAGACAATTATCATATGGTTTCTCTCATCTATGGAACATAAAAACTAGGAAGATCGGTAGGAGAAGAAAGGGATAAAGAAAGGGGGGTTTATCAGAAGGGGGAATGAAGCATGAGAGACTAAGGACTCTGGGAAACAAACTGAGGGCTTCAGAGGGGAGGGGGTTGGGGGAATGGGGTAGGCTGGTAATGGGTAGTAAGGAGGGCACATATTGCATGGTGCACTGGGTGTTATACACAACTAATGAATCATCAAACTTTACATCAGAAACCAGGGATGTACTGTATGGTGACTAACATAATATAATAAGAAATATTCAAAAAAGAAAAAAAAAGAAATATATCTGATTTCAGATATGTATATACATATATATACATATATATATGTGTATATATATATATACGTATATATATATATTTCTGGTTTCTTTGTAATTTATATATATATATATATATATATATATATATAT
>NW_024423319.1:59817977-59834269 GCF_017311325.1 Ursus maritimus
AAATGATATTATAGATGAAAGACTGGTATCCAGGATCTACAAAGAACTTCTCAAGCTCAATACACGAGAAACAAATAAAGAAATCATAAAATGGGCAGAAGATATGAACACACACTTTTCCAACGAAGACATACAAATGGCTAACACACATATGAAAAAATGTTCAAAATCATTAGCTATCAGGGAAATTCAAATTAAAACCACATTATGATACCACCTTATGCCAGTTAGAATGGCAAAAATTGACAAGGCAACAAACAACAATTGTTGAAGAGGATGTGGAGAAAGGGGATCCCTCCTACATTGTTGGTGGGAATGCAAGTTCGTACAGCCACTCTGGAAAACAGTGTGGAGGTCCCTTCAAAAGTTAAAAATTGAGCTACCCTATGACTCAGCCATTGCACTACTGGTTTTTTACCCCAAAGATACAGACGTAGTGAAGAGAAGGGCCATATGCACCGCAATGTTCATAGCAGCATTGTCCACAATAGCTAAATCGTGGAAGGAGCTGAGATGCCCTTCAACAGATGACTGGATTAAAAAGTTGTGGTCCATACATACAATGGAATATTACTCAGCTATCAAAAAGAACGATTTCTCAACGTTTACTGCAACATGCATGGCACTAGAGGAGATAATGCTAAGTGAAATAAGTCAAGCAGAGAAAGACAATTATCATATGGTTTCTCTCATCTATGGAACATAAAAACTAGGAAGATCGGTAGGAGAAGAAAGGGATAAAGAAAGGGGGGTTTATCAGAAGGGGGAATGAAGCATGAGAGACTAAGGACTCTGGGAAACAAACTGAGGGCTTCAGAGGGGAGGGGGTTGGGGGAATGGGGTAGGCTGGTAATGGGTAGTAAGGAGGGCACATATTGCATGGTGCACTGGGTGTTATACACAACTAATGAATCATCAAACTTTACATCAGAAACCAGGGATGTACTGTATGGTGACTAACATAATATAATAAGAAATATTCAAAAAAGAAAAAAAAAGAAATATATCTGATTTCAGATATGTATATACATATATATACATATATATATGTGTATATATATATATACGTATATATATATATTTCTGGTTTCTTTGTAATTTATATATATATATATATATATATATATATATATTTCTGGTTTCTTTGCAAATATTCCCTACTCACGAATCAGAAAAATAAACATTGTTAAAATGTTTATGCTACCCAGAGCAATCTATGCTTTCAATGCCATCCTGATCAAAATACCAATGCCATTTTTCAAAGAGCTGGTGCAAAGAATCCTAAAATTCGTGTGGAACCAGAAGATGGGAATTGCCAAGGAAGTCTTGAAGAACAAAAAGCTGGGAGCATCACGTTGCTGATTTCAAGTTATACAACAAAGCTGTGTTCAGCAAGACAGCATGGTACTGGCACAAAAACAGATGCATAGATCAATGGAACAGAACCGAGACTCTAGAAAAGGACCCCCACCAATGGTCAACTATTTTCGACAAATTGGGAAACAATATCCAATGGAAAAGACAGTCTCTTCCACAAATGGCACTGGGAAAATTGGACAGCTATATATAGAAGAATGAAATTCCACCATTCTCTCAAACCATACACAAAGGTACATGCTAAATGGATGAAAGACCTCAATGTGAGATAGGAATCCATCAAAACCATAGAACAGACCATAGGCAGTAATCTCTTTGGCATTGGCCACAGCAACTTCTTTCATGACACCTCTCCAAAGGGAAGGGAATCAAAAGCAAAAATGAACTTTGGGGACTTTGTCAAGATAAAAACTTCTGCACAGCAAAGGTAACAGTCAACAAAACGGAGGCAACCCATGGAATGGGAAAAGATACTTGCAAATGACATTACAGATAAAGGGATGGTATCCAAAATCTATAAAGAACTTTTCAAAATCAACACCCAAAAACCAAACAATCAATTTAAAAAATGGGCAGAAGATATGAACAGATATTTTTACAATGAAGACATACGAATGACTAACAGACACATGAAAAAATGTTCAACTTCATTAGCTATCAGGGAAATTCAAATCAAAACCATGTTGATATACCACCTTACACCAGTTAGAATGGCCAAAATTGACAAGGCAAGAAACAACAAATGTTGGAGAGGATATGGAGAAAGGGGATCCCTCTTACACTGTTGTTGGGAATGCAAGTTGGTACAGCCACTTTGGAAAACAGTGTGGAGGTCCCTCAAAAAGTTAAAAATTGAGCTACCCTATGACCCAGTAATTGCACTACTGGGTATTTACCCCAAAAATACAGATGGAGTGAAGAGAAGGGCCATATGCACCCCAATGTTCATAGCAGCAATATCCACAATAGCCAAATTGTGGAAGGAGCCAAGATGCCCTTCAACAAATGAATGTGTATAGAAGAAGTGGTCCATACATACAATGGAATATTACTCAGCCATCAGAAAGAATGATTACCCAACATTTTCATCAACATGGATGGAACTGGAGAAGATTATGCTACATGAAGTATGTCAAGCAGAGAAAGACAATTATCATATGGTTTCACTTAATGTGGAACATAAAGAACGGCATGGAGGACAGTAGGAGAAGGAAAGGAAAAATGAAGCAGGGGAAGCAGAGGGGGAAATGAACCATGAGAGACTATGGACTCTGGGAAACAAACTGAGGTTTTTATAGGGGAGGGGTTTGGGAGTTTGGGCTAGCCATGTGATGTGTATTAAGGAGGGCACATATTGCATGGAGCACTGGGTGTTATATGCAAACAATGAATCATGGAACACTACATCAAAAACTAATGATGTATTGTATGGTGACTAATGTAACATAATCATAAAATTAAAAAAAAAAAAGAAAAGCAGGGACTATCCATATGCTGTCTAAAAGAGAATCATTTTGAACCTAAAGACACTTCAAGAATGAAAGTGGGGGATGGAGAACCAAATACTATGCCACCGGGCATCCAAAAAACCTTGGTAGGAATTCTTTTATCAGACAAATTAGATTTTAAACCAAAGACCATAATAAGAGATGTAGGGACAGTATATCATAGTTAAAGGGTCTATCCAACAAGAAGATCTAACAATGCAAATATTTGTGCCCCCAATGTGGGAGCAGCCAATTATATAAGCCATTTAATGACCAAAATAAATAAACATACTGGTGATAATACATTAATAGTAGGAGACCTCAGTGTTCCACTCACAGCAATAGACAGATCATCTAAGCAGAAGATCAACAAAGAAACAAGAGATTTGAATGACACATTGACCTAGAAGGACTTTGTGCATATACACAGAACAGTCCATCCTAAAACAACACAATACTCATTTTTCTTGAATGCACATGGAACTTTCTCCAGAATAGATCACATACTGGGTCACAAATCAGGTCTCAACCAATACCAAAAGATTGAGATCATTCCCTGCATATTTTCAGACCACAGTGATTTGAACCTGGAACTCAACCACAACAAGAAATTTGGAAGAAACTCAAACAACTTGGAAGTAAAAGAGCATTCGGGTAAATAATGAACAGTCAACCAGCCAATTAAGGAAGAACTTAAACAATCCACTGACTCTAATGAGAATTAAAACACACTGGTTCAAAACCTATGGGATACTGCAAAGGTGGTCCCATGAGGGACGTACTTAGCCATGCAAGCCTCTCTCAGAAAGTTAGAAAACTCCCAAATGTACAAGCTAACCTTACACATAAAGGGCCTGTAGAGAGAACAGCAAATAAAGCCTAAACCAAGCAGGAGAAGAGAAATGATAAAGACCAGAGAATAAATCAATGAAGTAGAAGTCAGAAGAACAGATCAATGAAACCAGAAGCTGGTTCTTTGAAACAGTTAATAAGATCAATAAACTTCTGACCAGATTTATCCAAGAGAAAAGAGAATAGTCCCAATTAATAAAATCATGAATGAAAAGGGGGGATCACTACTAATACCAAGGAAATAGACACAATTATTAGAAATTTTTACCAGCATATGGCAAATTGTTACCATATGCCAACAAATTAAGCAATCTGGAAGAAAAGGATGCATTCTGGGAACCTTATCAACTACCAAGATTGAAACAGGAAGAAATAGACAATCTGAACAGACCAATAGCCAGGAAGGATACTGAAGAAGTAATCCAAAACCTCCCAATAAACAAGAGTCTAGGGCCAGATGGCTTCCCAGGTGAATTCTACCAAACACCTAAAGGACTAATACCTATTCTATGAAGTTATTTTAAAAAAATAAAAATAGAAGGAAAACTTCCAAAATTATTCTATGAGGCCAGAATTACACTCATCCCAAAATAAAAGACCCCTCTAAAAGAAGAATTATAGAACAATATCCCTAATGAACACGGATGCCAAAATACTCACCAAGATCCTAGCCAAAAGGCTCCAACAGTGCATTAAAAGGATTATTCATCATGATCAGGTGGGATTTATCCCCGGGATGCAAGGTTGTTTCAATATTTGGAAATCAATGTTATAGAGCACCTTAATAAAAAAAAAGAGGGGTACAAGAACCAAATGAATCTCTCAATTGATGCAGAAAAAGCACTTGACAAAATACAACATCCTTTCTATTAAAACTCTTCAAAGTATAAGGATAAAGGGAAGATATCTCAATATCATAAAAGCCATCTATGAAAAGCCTACAATGAACATCATTTTCAATGGGGAAAAAATTGAAAACTTTTCCCTTCAGGTCAGGAACACAACAGTGATGCCTACTTTCACCACTATTGTTCAACATAGTACTAGAAGTCCTAGCCCCAACAATCAGACAATGAAAAGAAATAAAAGGCATTAAAATCAGCAAAGAAGAAGTCAAACTCTCTCTCTTCGCAGATGACATGATACTTTATGTGGAAAATCCAAAAGACTCCACCCCCAAATTACTGGAACTCATACAGCAAATTAGCAACATAGCAGGAAACAAAGTCAATGCACAGAAATCAATGGCATTTGTATACACTAACAATGTGACCGAAGAAAGAAAAATTAAGGAATCAATTCCATTTACAATAGCATCAAAAACCATAAGATACCTAGGAATCAACCTAACCAAACAGGTAAATTATCTATCCTTTAGAAACTACGAACACTTATGAAAGAAATTGAAGATGAAACAAAGAAATGGAAAAACATTCCATGCTCATGGATTGGAAGAATAAACATTGTTAAAATATCTATGCTGCCCAGAGCAAACTACACTTTCAATGCAATCCCTATCAAAATAGCATCAACATTTTTCACAGATCTAGAACAAAAGATCCTAAAATTTGTATGGAACCAGAAAAGACCCAGGGTAATTTTGAAATAGAAAACCAAAGCTGGGGCATCACAATGCCTGACTTCAAGCTCTATTACAAAGCTGTGATTATCAAGACAGCATGCCATTGGCAGAAAAACATACACATAGATCAATGGAACAAATAGAGCCTCAGAAATGGACCCTCAACTCTATGGTCAAGTAATCTTCAACAAATCAGGAAAGAATATCCAGTGGAAAAAAGACAGGCTCGTCAATAAATGATGTAGGGAAAATTGGACAGCCACACGCAGAAGAATGAAACTGGGCTATTTTCTTACACTATACACGAAAATAAATTCCAAATGGATGAAAGACCTAAATGTGAGACAGAATTCCATCAAAATCCTAGAGGAGAACACAGGCAGCATCCTCTTTGACATCAGCCATGACGTCTTTCAAGGCACATCTCAAAGGCAAGAGAAACAAAAGCAAAAATAAACTTTAGGACTTCTACATGATAAAGAGCTTCTGCACAGCAAAGGAAACGGTCAATAAATCTAAAAGACAACCTATGGAATGGGAGAAGATATTTTCAATGTCTTATCAGATAAAGGGCTAGTATCCAAAATGTATAAAGAACTTACCAAACTCAACACTCAAAAAAACAAAAAATCCAGTCAAGAAATGGGCAGAAGACCTGGACAGACATTTCTCCAAAGAAGACATACAAATAGCCAATAGATAGATGAAAAAATGCTCCACATTACTTACAATGAGGGAAATACAAATCAAAATCACAATGAGATACCACCTTACACTGGTCAAAATGGCTAAAATGAACAAGTCAGGAAACAACAGATGTTGGTGAAGATGTGGAGGAAGGGGAACCCTTTTAAACTCTTGGTGGGAATGCAAACGGGTGCAGCTACTCTGGAAAACAGTATGGACATTCCTCGAAGAGTTAAAAATAAAGCTACCCTATGACCCAGAAATTGCACTACTAGCAATTTATCCAAAATGTACAAACAGGAGAGCCTGGGTAGCTCAGTCGTTTAAGCATCTGCCTTCAGATCAGGTCATGATCCAGGAGGTCCAGGTTCGAGTCTCACATCAGATTCCTTGCTCAGTAGGGAGTTCGCTTCTCTGTCTGCCCCTCACCCTACTCGTGCTCTCTATCTCACTCTCTCTCTCAAATAAATAAATAAATAAATAAATAAATAAATAAATTTTTAAAAGGATACAAATATAGTGATTCAAAGGGGCAATGCATCCCAATGTTTATAGCAGCAATGTCCTCGATAGTCAAAATATGGAAACAGCCCAGTTGTCCATCAATTGATGAGTGGATAAAGAAGATGTGGTATTTATAAAATGGAATATTACTCAGCCATCAAAAAAATGAAACCATGACATTTGCAACATCTTGGTTGGACTGGAGGGTATTATGCTAAGCAAAATAAGTCAGTCAGAGTAAGACCAATGCCGCACAATTTCACTCATGTGTGGAATTTAAGAAGCAAAACAGATGAACATAGGGTAAGGGAAGGAAAAATAAAATAAGATGAAAATTGAGAAGGAAGCAAACCATAAGAAATGCTGAACTCTAGGAAACAAACTTAGGGTTGCTGCATGGTGGGGGGGTGGCATGTAGTGATAATTGGGTGATAGGCATTAAGGAGGGCACTTGAGGTAATGAGCACTGGGTGTTTTATGCAACTGAGGAATCACTAAATTCTACCTCTGAAATTTATTTTAAAAAATAAAAGAAAGGGATAAAGAAAGGGGGGTAATCAAAAGGGGGAGTGAAGCATGGGAGACTATGGACTCTGAGAAACAAACTGAGGGCTTCAGAGGGGAGGGGGGTGGGGGAATGGGATAGACTGGTGATGGGTAGTGAGGAGGGCACGTATTGCATGGTGCACTGGGTGTTATACACAACTAATGAATCATCGAGCCTTGTATCAGAAACCAGGGATGTACTGTATGGTGACTAATATAATATAATAAAAAAAATAAAAATAAATAAATAAATGAAATAAGCTTGGAACAAAAGAAGAAAATAAAGCGTCATCCAAAAGAGAGAGAGAGAGAAATGGAGAAGGGATGCAAACAATCAAACGGACCAATAAAGAAAAACTATAAGCTGATTCCACAGAAGAAGAAAGGGGATTAAAAAAAAAGAAGAAGAAGCCTAATTCATAAAATAAAAATGAAAAAGAGAAAAGGAAATGAAAAAACAAACAAAAAATGATAAGCCTGCTTCAATCAAAACAAAACAAAGCAAAAGAAACAAACAAAAAACCCTGGTCGTTTTCCACCAGCATTGATGCTGATGCTTTAGAGCACTCTGATCAGTAGCCTTGGTGCATATGGGATGCCTGTGCTGGTCTTCTGGGGGAGAGGCTGGCTCACAGTCAGACCTGTCCTAATAATCGTGCACTTGCACAGGAGGCGAAATGGCTGTGGCCACTGTTCAGGAAGCCCTAACAGAAAAGTGAAAAATTTCCCCTCTTGTGTCCAGTCTTCTGTCAGATCACTGACCTCACCCGTCTGTGCCCAGGGCCATCGGTGTACCCAGAGCCACAGCTCTCCTGTGTTTTATCTTCGGCATGCAGCTGGGATTCTAGAGTCCAAACCTTGAAGGACCTGGCACAGTTCAGACTTGCTCCCCTCCTCTGGAGGAAAGCCTCACCATGCTGTGTCTGGAGCCACTTTGTCCCAGAAAACCAGTTACAGGCCTGCGTGTGTGCCCAGAATCTGTGGTGAAGCAGAGCAGAAAGCAGCAAGCAGGTTATCCACTCTCAGTGCATTCCTCTGTCCCCTGCTACTCAATGCCACCTTCAGGGTCTTTTGTCCTTGGAGAGGTAATATATCCTCTTCCAAATGTATTCCTGGAAGGGGAATGTTTTCTCCCAGTGCAACTTGGGGATCCCTACATCAGGCTGTCCACTCTCATGCCTGCACCTTCCTTCTCCCCAGGAGCACACACCATGGCCCAACCCCAGCGAATGTCCTGGACCTCTATAGTCTTGGAATTTGAGCTCCACATGCTGCTTGCAAAGACCTGCAACAACACTCAGTTCCCCTCAACTCCCCAATCAGTGGTTCCAGGGAGGTGTTTTTCTTGTGTGAACCTGACACACCACTCTCTCTTCCCTTCTTTCTATTTGCCCTTTTCTCTCTCTGTGGAAAGGGCCCCTTGTCATCCATGGCACCAGGGCTTTTCTCCCTTGCAATTTATGTCCACCAGCCTCACGCCTGACATGCTCTCTACTTCCAATGTTCAGATCGTTCCCCCAATCCTCAAATTGATTTCCTAGGTGTTCCAAATTATCTGACATCAATCCAATTGTGTCGAAGGAACAAAGCAAGCCCAGGGTCCCCCTAATACTCTGCCATCTTAACTCCTTTCTCAGGTCTTGCTTTTTATCCATTGTTTCACCCTATGTATTTTGATTGGAGGATTTACTCCATTGACATTCAACATAGTTATTGATATATATGTATTTATTGCCACTTTATTACTTTTTTGTGGTTGTTTCCGAAGATTTTCTCTGATCCTTTCTTGTCTTTCTCTCTTTCATAGTTTGTTTATTTTCTTTAGTAATACGTTTGTGTTTCTTTCTCTTTATTCTTTACATATTTATTAGTGGTGATATATGATTACCATTAGGTATTTAATTTTTTTTACATTTTTTTCTTTGTCCCAAAATTTGCCAATTTAATTACAATGTGTCTTGATGTGGATCTGCTTTTGTTGATTTTGATGGGAGTTCCATGTGCCTCCTGGATCTAGATATGTTTCCCTCCCCAGATTAGGGATCCTTTCAGCCATTATTCAAAAAAATTATCTGCCCCCTTATTTCTCTAGTCTTTAGAAAACCTATAGTATGAATGTCATGTTTGATAGAGTCACGGAGTTCCCTGAATTTATTCTCATTTTGCATAATTCTTTTTTTTTTAAAGATTTTATTTATTTATTTGACAGAGAGACAGCCAGCCAGATAGGGAACACAAGCAGGGGGAGTGGGAGAGGAAGGAACAGGCTTCCAGCGGAGGAGCCCAATGTGGAGCTCGATTCCATAACGCCGGAATCACACCCTGAGCCGAAGGCAGGCGCTTAACGATTGTGCTACCCACGCGCCCCTCATTTTGCATAATTGTTTTGTATTTTTTTTCAGGGTGGTTACTTTCCATTACTATGTCTTCTAGGTTACTAATTTGTTCCTCTGCTTCTTCCATCTGTAGTTCATTCCATGAGGAGTGTTTCTCATTTATTTTATTGGGCCTTTTGTCTCTGCTACGTTATCTCTATGTTAAGGGTCTCACTCATGTCTTCCACTCTCCTCAAGTCCAATGAGTATCTTTATGGTCATTGTCTTAAATTCTCTATCAGGCATGTTCCTTATATCTATTTCATTTTGATCTCTGGCCATGGTCATGTCCTATTCTTTCATTTGTGATAAATCTCTCTGTCTCCTCATTTTGTCTACCTCTGTGTCTGTTCCTGTATGTTAAGTAAGTTGCTTTGTCTTCTGCTCTTAACAGTACTGACATTATGAAGATGAGGTCCTTCAGTGCCCTGCAGTTCCGTGTCCCCTGTTCACCAGAACCTGGCACTTCAGGAAAGTACCCAATGTGTGTTGCTTATACCCTGCTCATATCTCTGAGTCACTTTTCCTTTCAGTGCAGTCATCTGCATGGACTTTCTGCCTGTTGTGGGCTGTTCTTGCATTCTGTCATGTAGTGGGACCCAGGCAAGCCAGCTCTAAGGGGGCTGCCCACCATGGAACTTGGGAGTGGGGCAGAGGTATTAGCAAAATTTGTGCTGAGCCACTATTCCTATGCTGGATCCCCTGAAGCACTGCAACAGATAAAGGCAATGGTCCAGGGCAGCTGGGGCTGCATGGCTGGGTGCAGCACATGTGGCAGCAGTGCACCTGGTGGCTGGCTGGCAACAATTCATGCATTAACATAATTTTCCTTGAGTCCAGGGCCAAGGCTAGCAAGCATGGAGTGGGCGAGGTCTCAGGAGAACTCATGGGGATGGTGCACTGGTAGCAGTTTAGGTAACAAGTGTCTGTGTAGTGCCACCTTCCACAGGTGGCTCTGTGTTTATGCTGGGGTTCAGGGGAAGAAAGTGGTATCTGCCAGCTCCCTCATTTTTAGAGAAGTCCCCCAACATGCTCCAAATTCAATATCACATATCTTTTTCTCATTTGCTGCCAACATTGTGTCAATTGCTGTTTTTATATTGCCTCTCAGTACGGGCTGCTATCTCTTCAAGGGCAGTGACCCAACTATCACTTGCTTTCCGGACTCACCCACTGTTGAGTCAGGTGACTTAAAACTCCAAGCTCAATGTCCCACTGGTTATACAAACTCATGGAATTCAGCCCCTCTGTTATTTTTTTAAAGTAGGCTCTGTGCCCATCATGGAACCCAACTCGGGGCTTGAAGTCACAACCTTGAGATCAAGACCTGAGCTGAGGTCAAGAGCCAGATGTTTACCTGACTGAGCCACCCTTTTCCCTAACCATTCCACACATATCTCCCTTCCTCCTGCTGCAGTCTCCCTCCAATATTCTGTCCTTCCTACCCATTCAGATCCAGTTTCATCTCTGTATGATGTAGTTTGTTCTGTCAGTCTTCAGATCTCTCCCCATTCATTGACTTGGATGTGAATGATGTCTAGTTATAAATGTGGGACAGGGAGAGCTCAGGTTCTTCTTACTACACCATCTTCCTAAATTGACAAACACAGTGTTATTGTATTGTTAACTTTTTGAGGAAATTCCATATTCTTTTCCACAGTGGCTGCTCCAGATTGCATTCCCAACAGGGTATTAGGGTTCCTTTTTCTCCACATTCTCACCAACACTTGTTGTTTCTTGTGTTTTTGACTTTAGACATTCTGACAGGAATGAGGTGATCTATCACTGTAATTTTAATTAACATTTCCCTAATGATAAGTGATGTTGAAGCATCTTTTAATGGCAGTAAAAGGAAATAAGATGATCAGATATAGCCTCCAAAGGATACTAATAGTCTTAAAACAAAGATCTTAGATTTACAAGAAAGTTATGTAAGAGATTTTCAGAGGAAGCAAGTAGTTTCACAACATTATTTTCCTTAATTTCATTCTTTCAGAACTCAACACAAATATGGTAACAATCTCACATTGCCAAATTCTTTAAAAGTCTAGGGTGCTCAAAAGAAGGAAGCCTCTTAAAAGATACTGTATTAAAAGGTTTGGAAAATGCCCTGGATTAAAAGAATTAAATTTAAATTGTCTCATCTAATCGGCAGCTTTTCTTTAAACATATCTTTCATAATAGGCAATGCAAACAATTAAAATTAAAGATAATTTAAAGTACAAACTACATCTCTCAACAAATTAAGATACAATCACCCAGACCCTAGATAGAATCATTCCTTTTAACCTAGAACATTTTATTTAAATCAGATTAATTCCAACCATTGTACTGTGACAGGTATTATTAGTAAGTCCTTCTAGAATTTAGAGTAACCTAAAGTCAAATGGCATTAATTCTGTGGAACTTAAAAATCAGTATAAGATTTTTTTTCTTTTTAAGCTTCTAGAAAAACCTGCAACATTTGAAAAACTATTTTCCATTATTTCTTTTTTTAAGACTTTATTTATTTATTTATTTGATAGAGAGAGACAACAAGAGAGGGAACACAAGCAAGGGGATTGTGAGAGGGAGAAGCAGACTTTCTGCCAAGCAGGGAGGCTGATGTGGGGCTCGATGTGGGGCTCAATCCCAGGACCCTGGGATCATGACCTGAGCTGAAAGCAGACGCTTAATGGCTGAGCCACCCAGGCGCCCCTCTGTTATTTCTTTTAAATCATAAATGGGATGGTCTGTCTAAACCTTAGTACAGAAGCATTTAGATGTTAATATTGTTTAGATTACCATGCTAGCATTTAGCCTTATAAGCTTGTTATTAGATATGAGGTATTAACATCAATAGTTAAATGCCAGTGATAGACAAGGGGAAAACATCATATGCTGCATGGTTTGCAAAAGGAGACATAAAATTATTTAATTGCTGTGGTAGAAAGTTCATCTCTACAAGAAGAGCTAATGCCAAGCTTATTTATATGATGTGCTATCTAGTTACTTACCACAGGAATGTTATTGGGCTCAGAAACACTAATCTGCTAGAACAATTCTCCTCTGGAAAGACAGAACTGCCCTAGGTAGTCCCATGCCAAATTCTCAGTGTTTCGGTTATTCAATGGAGTCATACTGCCCCCCCCACGCCAAAACTGGCAAGGTAGTTGGGATGTAGCCATTTAATCTCTACAGGGAATACCATAATCTTGGCCACAGTAACACTTGCAGTGCTATGACTAAGTGGCTCTATTAGAGTTAACAGGAAATCCTAAAAGAATATAAATAGTGTCCTCCTCCCTTAAGCAGGAGATATAAGTTCCTAGATTTCTAGGGGAAAATCAGACACAATTCCTAGAAGACATTCTCTAAATCAAAGACTTGTCCAGATACTTATGCCACAATCCCTGAGAGATGGAACATTTCAACCGTCAGGTAGGAGAGAAAACTATGTAAGAAGACAAAGAGAGGTTCAATGACCTTGATGGTCTTGGTGAGGCACATGGTAAAGGCAGCAACCATGCCAAACAGGAGCCAAATGAAAATGCCTCCTATTCCAACCAAAACAAACAAACAAAACAAAAAATTTCCTTTCCCAGCCAAACTATCCACTGGTTTGGTAGATGGTGTTTCATAGAACCATTTGCACTACTTATAAAGCACCTGCATAAAAAAAGATTAGAGTGAATGTATCAATCAGAAAAGCCTCAAATATGTCCTATGTATCTTTCTAATTTTAGTTTTCTCAGCTTTGATGTCCTCCAACTTCCCTTTTCCTTTGCAACATGAGTTCCTAGAAAGTTTCCATATATAAAAAGATATTTCCACAGATCAATGTCAAACTATGTATGATTCTGTTTGAAAATTGTCTGATGGGCAGTAAAGATACCCTTCATGACTAAGGTATTCTCATCTTACATGACTGGGAAGACTATTGCCTTCAGAAGGTGTATCCAATTTTTCCCTTAATAAACTGATAGAAAATTAATATAATATCAAAGAAGCATTGCCATTTTCTAAAACATATTAATGACTAGTAAATCATATTGTCTCAATTCATACAATTATTCACTGGACTGAATTGATTATAGCCTAAATCAGAATTCAATTTTTATTTAAGTCTCAGGGGTGAGCATAAGGAAACCTAATTCATTACCTAGAAAGCTCATGCCTAGAATACTTAGAACAGTAACAGCATCATTAAGAAGGGATACTTCAAATACTAAACTATGAAGTTTTTCATTCACATGAAGTTCTTCAACTACAGAGAGTACAACAAGCCACAGGATCTACTGTTGCAATCAAACTACCAAACCAAAGGTTGTGAGCAATGACACATCTTAAAGGTTGAAGTTCTTCACCTGAAACATGCCATACAAGGAAAGGCCTATCCCAAATGCATTCCACATGGTTCCAACTACAGCATACAACAGAATGGTCCCTATGTTTTCAAAAAAAATGTCCAGATGGGCATAAAATATCTCAAATCAAGGACTTTTGCTAAAAGTAAATATAGGAAAAATACATCAGTGTCCATGACTGGTAGGGACTTGTCATTTAAACTATAAATTAGTTCTCCCATGATAAGACCTACAAATATTGAGAGGCAATGTTCAGGTACAACTGTGGGCATCTTACAGAGGCAAAATTTTGGAAAAGAGAAAGAATATTATAACCTCTACATTATCAATCATCTCTATGTCAGCCTTGTCAAGCCTCATGATATCAGGAAAATAGCTTCTTTTTTTTTAAGATTTTATTTATTTATTTAACAGAGAGAGAGACAGCCAGAGAGAGAGGGAACACAGGCAGGGGGAGTGGGAGAGGAAGAAGCAGGCTCCCAGCGGAGAAGCCTGATGTGGGGCTCAATCCCAGGACTCTGGGATCATGCTCTGAGCCGAAGGCAGATACTTAATGACTGAGCCACCCAGGCATCCCAGGAAAATAGCTTCTTGGTCATTTCACATTTTTTTTTCATTTTAATAATGATTGAATAAAGATATAGAGACATTTTCCTTTATAATGAAAAAAATATTTACTAATAGAATAAAATTACCCATAGTTAACAACAAGAATATCATGTGTCTATTGAAATGTAGGCACATTTGAAAATGGAAAAGATCCATTTATCAGTTCTTTTTCTCTTTTCATGATCATACTAATGGTCATCAGAGCTTAAAAAGTATAAACTGAGGGGCGCCTGGGTAGCGCAGTCGTTAAAAGCGTCTGCCTTCGGCTCAGGGCGTGATCCCGGCGTTCCGGGATCGAGTCCCACATCGGGCTCCTCCGCTGGGAGCCTGCTTCTTCCTCTCTCACTCCCCTGCTGTGTTCCCTCTCTCGCTGGCTGTCTCTCTGTCACATAAATAAATAAAAAATCTTAAAAAAAAAAAAAAGTATAAACTGAGAACCATAATTTAAAAGTCTGCTTTGAATAATAAGAGCTGAAAAGGGCTTCAGTAATCATAACTAATTCTTCATAGATAAAGAATGATAATTAATTTGTCGTAAGGAAACTGAGGCTATAAAGGCAAGGAGATTTTTCATTGTTATACAGTAAGTATGTGACAGAGCTGGGATGACAACCCAGCCAGGTCTCCTGACTCCTATGTTCCTATAATTACCCCAAACTCTAACTTGCTCTGATTGACAGACTTGTGCTTACATTAATTCATACCACTCTATTATCAGAATACAGTCCTACTATAAAGTTTGTATTTTTTTTCTGATAGAATGATAAGGAGTCTTTCATCCTGTTAGGGAAATGCAGTCACCTCCAGCAGGCCACATGGCAGCAGTTCTGTGTCTTACTCTGTATTTTTTTCCCTTTGCCATAGATTATATACCACATCATCATGCTCTAACTTACAAGAAGCCTATAGTTATAACTCTACCATCAACTCTCTTTGCTGTAGAAAAGACCTTAACAATCATCTGAGCTAATCCAACCCCTTCCTCTCTATGCTAATCCCCGCCAATACACTGCTAAAACCCTTTTCGAATATACCTGTGAATTAACTGACTACAAATTTCTCAAGGATAGAGGCTACTTTTTACATTTATCCCCTAGTACATTGTTGGCACATAGAAATAGCTGAACAGACACTTACCAAATAAATAATAAAAGAAAACCAATTGGCTCCCAAGCTAGACTTTATTTTATAATAGTTTCAAAAGTGTTTTCACATATACTTTCTTAATTGATTCTCTCATCACACCCACATAGCAATGTAAATACTGTTATTCCCACTTTAGAAATTATAAAAATGAGTCACAAAGAAGTACTTCACTCCATCTGTATCTTTGGGGTAAATACCTAGTAGTGCAATTGTTGGGTGATAGGGTAGATCTATTTTTAACATCTTTAGGAACCTCCATACTGTTTTTCAGAGTGGCTCTACCAGTTTGCATTCCCACCAACAGTGTCAGGGGGTACATATATACAATGGAATATTATTCAGCCATCAGAAAGGATCAATACTCACCATTTGCATGGACATGGATGGAACTGGAGGGGATTATGATAAGTGAAGTAAGTCAAGCAGAGAAAGACAATTATCATATGGTTTCACTCATATGTGGAATACATGAGCTATAGCACAAAGGACCATAGGGGAAGGGAGGGAAACCTGAAGGGAGAGAAATCAGAGAGGGAGATGAACAATGAGAGACTATGGACCCTGGGAAACAAACTGAGGGTTTTGGTGGGGGGATGGAGTAACAGGGTGATGGGTATTAAGGAGGGCATGTGTTGTCATGAGCCCTGGGGTGCTTTACATAACTAATGAATCATTGAACACCACATCAAAAACTAATGATGTGCTATGCAGTGGCTAACTGAACATAATAAATTTTTTTTTTTAAAGTACTTCACTCATCCAAGAAATACTTATTGATTGC
>NW_024423319.1:59834278-59855189 GCF_017311325.1 Ursus maritimus
TTAGGTCCCAGGCACTGGCTCCTAAATTGCAGAAATATTCAATAACTCAAATTACTCTCTTTACACCAGGCTGCTTCCCTCCTCATCCTTTATAAAATCATTTCTTTCCTTTACGCATTGAAATAATTTGAAAGTTCTTCATGGGAAGGATGGGGCCTTATGCAACTCCATGGGCCAAATATAATGCTCCACACATAAAAAAATATTTGCTGGATTAATAAATAAATGCTAATAAGGAAGTTTTATTTTAATTTACATTCTCTTACTAAGGTTATGGCAAAAAATCATCTGGCAGTAACATCTCAGTAAAGTCCTATTTAAACAAATGGGAATGGATGACCTATTGGGAAGTCCCTTTTGTCCTATAATCCTGATATTAACATTTCATTAGACTATTTACTGAAATAAATATATAGAGTATTGCAAAAATGATTTAAAAGAACCTTAACTATCCACAAATGCTAATCATTGTCACCCAAGACAGCATGTATTTTTATCAGGGAAGCACTGAGACCAGCAGCCCAGTTCTGGTTTATAAACTTCACAAAGCATCTTCTCTCTCTGGGCCTCAAATTTCCTAGCTATAGAATGAGATTGTTGAATGAGAATGATCCCTAGAGTTTTTTTTTTTTTTTTCCTGCTCTGACAATTTATCATGCTATGAGTCTATGGATTTTGTGTGTGTCACCATTAAATATTACATTTCAGGGTGCCTGGGTGGCTCAATCCAGTCAAGCATCTGCCTTTAGCTCAGGTCATGATCTCAGGGTCCTGGGATTGAGCCCTATGTTGGGCTCCCTGCTGAGTAGGGAGCCTGCTTATCCCTCTTCCTCTGCCTGCTGCTCCCCCTGCTTGTGCTCTCTCTCTCTCTGTGTCAAAAAAATAAATAAATAAAATCTTTTTAAAAATATAAATAAATAAATATTACATTTCATAAATGGTAAAGCTTCAATATCTATAAAGTTACCTAAATTAAACTTTAGAATGCAAAACATGATTTTAGAATAAATTCATTAACAAATAAAATTTTACAGATTCTTACATGTTTTCTTGGCATCTTTTTTGGTTATGAACAAGCAAATAAATGGTCACTCAATCATAGACACATTGAACTGTTAAAGGACTCATAAGTTTTTAACATCACCAAGGTGAAAGCCAGATAAATTACTAAAGAACATAAAAGGAAGGAGGCGCTAATATAGGGCAGTAGGAGGAAGACCCTAGGCTTGCCTCATGCTTGGAACACAGCTAGATAAACATGAAATCATTCTGAATACCCAAGAAATTGATCTGAGGACTGCCAGAACAAACTGCACAACCAGAAGGAAAGAAGAGGCCACATTATGGAAGGTAGGAAATGCAGAGACGTGATTTGGGGGAGAAACAGTTTGCAGGTGCTATGGAGGGTAGGGAGCCATGGTCGCAGAAAAAGGTGAGAGGGAAAGAGAGATAAAGGAGTGCACAGGAGATCACAAAAGGAAAACACTTCCCCAAAGCCATTGACTGGGTAAACAAGAGGGGCTGATTTTTGTTAGGTGTTACAACCAGTGGGGCTCAAAATAAAGTTTTAGAGGACTGCAGCAGGGCCAGTGTGGAGCCCTGACAGTGCTGCAGTGCTCCTGTGGAGCAGGAGGGCAGATAGTCCAGGAGCAAATGGCGTGATCTAAAGATCCCCTGGGGTGCAATGGGAGAAATGGTTCCCCCTTCTTGGAGTACATCTGAGAGAGGTGGCATTACGTCTCTGGGGACAAAGGAGCCAACAGGCACCATTACCATCTCACAAAGATGCAGAGACACCTGCAGAGGGGGCTAACCTGGAAACTTGCTCTTTGGTGCACTTTATTCCAACTCCATACCCCTGTGCTTTGGTACAAATGCCCTTCTGGGATGAACGTGCATCAATCCCAGTGTGGCAAGACCCTTCCCCAGAGGACAAAATGGGTCCCTGCCATGCCAGGTCCCAAAAGTTTGGAATTTTAAAAGTCAGCCAAACTGCCTGGGATAGAACACAGGCATACTGTGCTGCTGGGTGGGCAGACAACCGAACAGACAGGGTGAAGGCAGGGATGGGAAGGAAGCCTGGGATACATTAAAGAAGATTGGTTGCTCTTCTGGGAGGGCTTCCCAGACACCAGCAGGCAGAAACTCACCTCTCTAAGGATGAGGAAAGGGAATGATGCCATTTCTTTCCCCCACCCCTTAGCATAAACTACCTTCAGTAAGCAACACAGTGACAACAGTGGCATCCTAAACAACTTATACCAAGCCCCACCCCCTGTACTCTGCAGGTGTTCCTTTTCTCTGGCAAGTGTGCCTGAGAACCAGAGCCCTGGGAACCTCCCTTGGAAGACCAACACAAACCCCTCATATATACCACATCTACTGACCCTAGAGTGCTGCATAGCTTCAGCTCTAGTGGAAATATCATCACATCTCTTCTAATAAGCAGATCAGAGCACACCTAATTAAAACTTGCCACACTCTGGCCAAGGTCCAAATACTACCCAGTGCAGGCAAGGAGAAATTCTTCAGAGGACTGATTTGAGGGAAGGAGCAGGCAAAACACAGCAGCAGAGTGCACACTGCATACACTACAGAGATTTCAGATGTGCCAGGCCCTGGACAGTATACGACCTCTTCTTTACAAAGCTACTTTTTCTTATTTAAATTCAATTAATTAGCATATAGTGTGTTATTAGTTTCAGAGGTAGAGTTTAGTAATTCATCAGTTGCATGTAACATCCAGTGCTCATTACATCAAGTGCCCTCCTTAATGCCCATCACCCAATTACCACATCCCCTCACCTACCTCCCCTCCACCAAACCTCAATTTGTTTCCTATAGTAAGGAGTGTCTAATGGTTTGTCTCCCTCTCTGATTTCATCTTATTTTATTTTTCTTTCCCTTCCCCTATGATCCTCTGTTTTGTTTCTAAAATTCCACATATGAGTGAAATCATATGATAATTGTCTTTCTCTGACTGACTTATTTCAGTTAGCATAATACCCTCTAGTTTCATTGACATCATTGCAAATGATAAGATTTGGGGTTTTTTTTTTGATGGCTAAGTGATATTCCATTGTATATATATATATATATATATACCACATCGTCTTCATCCATTCATCTATTAATGAACATTTGGGCTCTTTTAGTATTTTGGCTATTGTGGACATTACTGCTATAAACATTGGGATGCAGATGCCCCTTCAGACTGTTGTTTGTATCCTTTGGGTAAATACCTAATAGTGCTGGGTCATAGGGTAGCTCTATTTTTAACTTTTTGAAGTTTAAGCTATTACTCTCAGGAGCAGAAAACATAACAGGCTTTCCTCCCACACAGAAGAAGACAAAGACCTAGACAAAATGCCAAGATGGAGGAATTTATCCCAAAAGAAAGAAAAAAAAAATGGTCACAGCCAGGGATCTAATCAAAACAGATATAAGTAATACATCATAAGGATACTAGCTGGACTTGAGAAAAGGATAGACACCAGGGAGTTCCTTAACACAGACATAATAGACTTAAAAACTATTCAGACTGAAATGAAAAATGTTATATCTGAGATTCAAAACTGACTGGTGTAATGACCACAAGGACAGAAGAAGCAGAGGAATGAATAAATGATATAGAATATAAAATTATGGGAAATTATGAAGATGAATAGAAGAGAGAAATAAAAATAGTAGATCATGAATGTATCCTTAAGGAACTCAACAACTCCACAAAGCATAACAACATTTGTATCATAGAGTCCCAGAAGAAGAAGAGAGGGAAAAGGAGGCAGAAGATTTATTTCAGGAAGTTAGAGTTGAGAATTTCCCTAATCTGGGAAAGGAAACAGACATCCAAATCCAGGAGGCACAGAGAACTCCCATCAAAACCAAAAAAAGCAGGCCAGTGCCAAGAAATATCATAGTTAACTTCGTAAACCATAGAGATAGTGAAATAATCTAAAAAGCAGCAAGACAAAAGAAGCCTCTAACTTAAAAGGGAAGGCAAACAGGTTAGCAGAATATCTCTCCACAGAAGCGTGGCCAGCCAGAAGGGAGGGGCATGATATATTCAACATGCTAAATGAGAAAAAAATGCAGCCAAGAATATTCTATCCAGCAAAGCAATCAGTCAGAATAGAAGCAGAGATAAAGAGGGGCACCTGGGTAGCTCAGTCAGTTAAGTTTCTGACTCTTGATCTCAGGGCTGTGTGCAAGTCCTGTGTTAGGCTATATCCTGGCTGTGAAGCCTACTTAAAAAAAAAAAAAAAAAAGAGGAGACATAGTTTCCTAGACAAACAAAAACTAATGGAGTTGGTTAGTACTAAACCAGCCCTGCAAGAACTATTAAAGTGAAATATTTGAATGCAAAGGAAAGACCAAAAGTGACAAGGACAAAAAAGATCAGAGAAAATCTCCAAAAACAATGGGGGAAAATTCATAAAATGGCACTAAGTTCGTATCTACCAATAAATGCTCTGAATGTAAATGGACCAAACACCAATCAAAAGACATAGGGTATCAGAATGGATAAAAGAAAAACAAGACCCATCTATATGCTACCTACAGAGATTATTTTAGATCTAAAAAACCCAGCAGATTGGAAGTGAGGGGATGAAGAAACATTTATCATGCTAATGGATGCCAAAAGAAGCTGCAGTACCCATACTTAAAAAAAACTGGATTTTTAAGCCAAAGACAATAACAAGAGATGAAAAGGGGCGCTGTAGTATAATAAGAGGGACTATCTAACAAGAATATCTAACAATTGTAAATACTGATGCCTCCACCTTGGGAGCATCCAAATACTTAAAACAATAACAAACATAAAGAAACTCATTGACAATAATGGAATAATAGTAGGGGAATTCAATACCCTACTCACATAAATGGACACATCACCTAAGCAGAAAATCAACAAGAAACAATGTCTTTGAATGGCACATTGGACCAGATGGACTTAACAGATATATTCAGAACATTTCATCCTAAAGCAGCAGAATATACATTCTTTTTGAGTGCACTTGAGAAATTCTCCAGAATAGATCACATAATGGGTCACAAATCAGGCCTCAACAAGTATCAAAAGACTGAGGTCTTACCATGAATATTTTCCAACCACAAATCTATGAAATGTGAAGTTAACCACAAGAAAAACAATTGGAAAGACCACAATACTACAGGTTAAAAAAAAAATCCTACTAAACAATGAATAGGGCAACCAAGAAATTAAAGAAAGAATAAAAAATGCATGGAAAAAAATACATGGAAACAAATGATAATAAAAACACCGCAGTCCAAAAAATTTGGGATGCAGTGAAATCAGTCGTAAGACAGAAGTATATAGCAATATAGGCCTACTTCAAGAAGCAAGAAAAATCTCTAATGAACAATGTAACCTTACACCTAAAGGAGCTAGCAAGGGAACAACAAACGAAACTTGAAGCCAGCAAAAGAAGGGAAATTAATAAAGATTACAGCAGAAACAAATGATATAGAAATAAACAAACCAATGAACAAACAAACAAACAAACAAAACCCCACTAGAGCAGATCAGTGAAACCAAGAGTGGGTTCTTTGAAAAAAAATAGTAAAATGGACAGGGGCACCTGGGTGGCTCAGTCATTAAGCATCTGCCTTCGGCTCAGGGTGTGATCCCAGCATTCTGGGATCGAGCCCCACATCAGGCTCCTCCGCTATGAGCCTGCTTCTTCCTCTCCCACTTCCCCTGCTTGTGTTCCCTCTCTCGCTGGCTGTCTCTATCTCTGTCAAATAAATAAATAAAATCTTTTAAAAATATTAGTAAAATGGATAAACCCCTAGCCAGAAAAAGAAAAGAGAAATGACAGAAATAAATAAAATTATGAATATAGTAGAGATCACAACTAACACAACAGAAATACAAACAATTATAAGGGAATAACATGAAAACTTATATACCAAAAAATATGGGCATTCTGGAAAAAGTGGATAAATTCCTAAACACATATAAACTACCAAAACTGAAACAGGAAGAACCAGAAAACTCGAGCAGACCAATGGACAGCAAAGAAATTGAATCAGTAATCAAAAATGTACCAACAAACAAAAGTCTAGGACCTGATGGATTCCCAAGGGAATTCTACCAAACATTTAAAGAAGAATTAATACCTATCCTTTTCAAACTGTTCCAAAAAATAGAAACAGAAGGAGAACATCCAAATTCATTCTACGAAGCCAACAGTACCTTGATTCCAAAATCAAAGACTCCACTAAAAAAAGAGAATTACAAGCCAATAATCCTGATGAACATAGATACAAAAATTCTCAACAAGTCTAGCAAATCAAATTCAACACTACACTAAAAGAATCATTCGCAATGCTCAAGTGGGATTTATTCCTGGGCTGCAAAGGTAGTTCAATATTTGCAAATCAGCCAAAGTGATACATCATATTAATAAAAGAAGATAAGAACCATATGATCTTCTCAACAGATGCAGAAAAAGCATTTGACAAAATACAGCATAGGGGCGCCTGGGTGGCACAGCGGTTGGGCGTCTGCCTTCGGCTCAGGGCGTGATCCCGGCGTTCTGGGATCGAGCCCCGCATCAGGCTCCTCCGCTGTGAGCCTGCTTCTTCCTCTCCCACTCCCCCTGCTTGTGTTCCCTCTCTCGCTGGCTGTCTCTATCTCTGTCGAATAAATAAATAAAATCTTTAAAAAAAAAATACAGCATCCATTCTTTTTTTTTAATGTTTTTTTTTATTATATTATGTTAGTCACCATACAGTACATCCCCAGTTTCCGATGTAAAGTTCGATGACTCATTAGTTGCGTATAACACCCAGTGCACCATGCAATACGTGCCCTCCTTACTACCCATCACCAGCCTATCCCATTCCCCCAACCCCCTCCCCTCTGAAGCCCTCAGTTTGTTTTCCATAGTCCATAGTCTCTCATGCTTCATTCCCCCTTCTGATTACCCCCCCTTTCTTTATCCCTTTCTTCCCCTACCGATCTTCCTAGTTCTTATGTTCCATAGGAGAGAAATCATATGATAATTGTCTTTCTCTGCTTGACTTATTTCACTTAGCATTATCTAATACAGCAACCATTCTTGATAAAAAGCCTCAACAAAGTAGGGATTGAGGGAACATACCTCAACATCATAAATGCCATATACAAAAAACCCACAGCTAATATCATCCTCAGTGGGAAAAAACTGATAATTTTTCCCTTAATGTCAGGAACAAGACATGGATGTCTACTCTCACCATTGCTATTTAACATAGTACCGGAAGTCCTAGGCTCAGCAACCAGACAACAAAAAGAAATAAAGGCATCCAAATTGGCAAGGAAGAAGTCAAACATTCATTATTCACACAGAATATGATACTCTATGCAGAAAACTGAAAAGACTCTGCCAAAAAATTGCTAGAACAGATACACAAATTCAGTAATGTCTCAGGACACAAAATCAATGTACAGAAATCTGCTGCATTTGTATAAACCAATAATAAAGCAGAAGAAAGGGAAATCAAGAAATCAATCCTATCTGCAATTGTAGAAAAACCATGATACATAGGAATAAACATAACCAAACAAGTAAGGCATCTGTACTCTGTAAATGATAAAACACTGATGAAAGAAATTGAAGATGACAGAAAGTAATGGACAAACATTCCATGCTCATGGACTGGAAGAACAAATACTGTTAAAATGCCTACACTGCCTAGAGCAATCTACATATTTAATGCAATCCCTATCAAAATACCACCAGCAGTTTTCACAAAGCTAGAACAATCCTAAAATTTGTATGGAACCAGAAAAGACCCCAAATAGCCAAAGGAATGTTGAAAAAGAAAACCAAACCTGGTGGCATCAAAATTCCAGACTTCAAATTATATTTCAAAGCTGTAATCATCAAGACAGTATGGCATTGGCTGGGGCGCCTGGGTGGTTCAGTCGTTGTGCGTCTGCCTTCAGCTCCAGGCATGATCTCAGTGTTCTGGGATGAGCCCCGTGTTGGGCTCCCTGCTCAGTGGGAAGCCTGCTTCTCCCTGTCCCACTCCACCTGCTTGTCTTCCCTCTCTTGCTGCATCTCTCTGTATCAAATAAATAAATAAAATCTTAAAAAGGAAAGACAGTATGGCACTGGCACAAAAACAGACACACAGATATGGGCCTTCAACTCTATGGTCAACTAATCCTCAACAAATCAGGAAAGAATATCTAATGGACAAAGGACAGTCTTCAATAAATGGTGCTGGGAAAATTGGATAGCCACATGCAGAAGAATGAAACTGGACCATTTTCTTACACCGTACACAAAGATAAACTCAAAATGAATGAAAGACCTCAATGTGAGAGAAGAATCCTCTTGCTGGATGTATTCTTAGGTTGCTTCCCCCCTAAATTCTGAGTGGTGGCATAACTTTTAAAACATGGGAAATGAACTTGTCCCACTTTTTCACTACCAGACAACAATAACAAGCTTCCTGTGAGGAAAAAAGTTTTCCTAAAATCATATCAGTTAGTATCTAGAATCAATCTAGTAAGATTTCTGTTTTCCCTTTTAAAGTTTTGCTTTGTCTTCTCAAATGTTGAACAAATTGGACCATTTGCAACCTAAATTCCTGTGCTGGTCCTATTCCTGGCTCCTGCTGGGAAGCCACTACTGTTTGAATATAATCACTGCAAGGAGGGGTTGAGCTGTGAAAAAAAAATCTTTTTGGCAGGCATTAGGGGACAATATTCCAGCTTGTCTTCAACTGGTCTATTAAGAAAAGGGTGCCTTTCTTAACATCTGGAAAAGCCCTAGAATACCTATTGTTAATCAGCTCCCTGGGAGAGCCTTGAGAAACTGCTCACTTACCTATTTTTGCCAGAGATACTAACATATTCAGTGTGTGATCCCCAAAGGGACCTGTACAAGCTGGTAATCCAGAGAGAAGAGGACTGTGTGAACAAACACTATTGAACCATTATCCTGTGTTTGTTCAGTTTCCCAGCTACCATTTTCTGCCCTCAGGTCCAGTGGTGCCACAAGTTAACCCCTGAAGTTTCCAGAAGCTAGGAGCAGAGCTACTCCACAGGCAGAGGAAACAGGAGCTCCAGCTCTGCTGGTTGTGCTTGCTAAAGTAGTTAATTTCCTCCCCTGCGCAGTTGCTCACAAAAGTGGTTTGCTATCCCTGATCCTTATGATGAGGTTGTGAGATATCGATGAGGTTCAGTGGGGTGGAGTCCGGAGCCAACGACCAAGAAAGAATTCTTGAGACGTCTTTGGTGCAAAATTGGTGGTTTGTTAAAGCACGGGGACAGTACCTGTGGGCACAAAGAGCTGCTGCTTCCAGTTGTGAGGGGTGGCTGATTACATACTGTGGGGTTGGGGGAAGGTAAGGAAACATGAAGGTTGAGGAAGTACTTTCATATGTTAAAGAAGACTTGCAGGATACCAGAGGCCTTGCCATTGTCAAGTTAATGTTGTTTTTCCCTCTAGCAAAGCATTAACATTAAGATGGTTGGGAACTTCCTGGAGGCTGCAGATTATAAGGACATTTAATTGTATCTACTTTCCCCTCCGGAAGCCAGGTTATTGATAGAAATGCTTCATTCTTGTAGATTGCTAAGACATTTGCAAACAGAGGGAGGCTTAAGTCTTGCAGGATTGTGATATCTATAGGTTAACTATTTCTTTGTCCTTTAGGGCAGCTAGGTGCCTGAGGAATGTTGCATACATCCCAGCGGGGGGGGGGGGGGGGGGCAGGGTGTCCGCTTATGCTTTGTATTCAGCCAGCCTTCCGCTCCCTCATCACTTAGACCTGCTACATAGTATTTAATTGATCTGTGAAAACTCCTGGAGTCTCTGATGAGAAATGCTGAGTTATTATACTCTGGAATTAAAATTAGAACCCAAAGGCAGCAAAGGGAGAAAGCTGGGACAAATTCATTGATTGACATGGAAAAGTATTTTACCCCAAGTCTTAACTCAAGGGAAGGAAAATTGAGACAGGGAAACAGAAGGGACCCCAGAGAGAGAGAAAAAACAACAACTGGTTTTTTTTTCCCCTTAGCTTCTTTTCTGGCTTCTATTCTTGCTAGGACCTGCACCCCACCCCACTTTACACTTGCCCTGCAATGCAAATAGCATAGGTCCTCCTCCTAAGAGACAAAGAGTTAAAGATTCTTTAGAATAAATAACATCTAAGGAAGGACCAGGTGACAATGACTGGACAAAGCTATCCTATCTGCCTTCCAGACTACCACCAAGACCTCCGGGCTTCAAGGAGTAACACCTGGGCCCTTGTCTTTGTTCTAGTTGGTTCCTGGATGCCTGAAAGAACACGGACACCGGACCTCTATCTTCAATAAAACCCCCCAGGCCCCAAAGAGGAGACTCCCTCCTTTCTTTCTGAGTCTCCCAGACAGTCACTCCATCTGTTATCTGCACTCTCTCTCTCTCTCCAATAAACGATGCTTTCACCTCCTGCTGACTCATATTTGATTTCCATCCTGTGTAAAACCAAGGACCCTCTGAGCTGTTACTGTGGGACCCCCCTCTGGGTCCTGGGGTCCAGCCTGCCGGAATGATCTTGGCTATAATGAAAGGACCCGGAGAGGAACAGCGGTATCCCAAAATTGAGTCTGCGCAGCACAATTTGGCTTTCAGGAACGTGTAAGTTCCTCTAGGAAAAAGAGTTGGTTTAATGCTGATGTAATTCCTGTCTTGGTGCTTTTCTGTGAAATGGGTCTATTCTTCGGGGAGGAAGGAAAACTGGAAAAACCAGTTTGATAACCTGTTGATACTCTTTTCTCTCTGCTCCGAATTGCTTCAACACCCCTGTGGCATCTGTCTGCTTCCCTGCCCCCATCTCCTGGGGAATCCCAAAGTAGGCCAGCTAGCACCAGTGTTTGCTCTTTCCTTTCCCTGGCTGGTGACTCAGATGACAGGCAGGAAGAAGGTTGCTCCCCACTCTCCTTTGCGCTACTTTAACTGACTCTGAGGCTTTACTTTCACTTTAACTGGAACTGTTTTTAGTTTGGATTCCAGATAACTTCAAAGCTGTTAGCTGACGTGAGATACTGAGTCACTCAGCTCTGAAGAAAAGGGACACTTGCTTCTTCCCACTGAAAGGTGTTCTTAGGCGACTAAGAACCGAGGGAAGCGTCCGTAGAGGTCATTAGTCCTGAAGTGTAGCCATCCTATAGAAAAATTCCCCCATGATAATTTCTGGCTTGCCTAGGGATGCACACATGAGGTTTGATCATCCAGTGCTGAGTCCCCACAGTGGTTTTAGACTGCAGCTGGGAGAAACTGAGACACGTAAGAGAGAAAGATGGGCCCATTGGTGATGCTGGGCAAGTTCTCCCAGGGAGCAGCACATTCCATCCACCTCTTTCTTTCCCTAGAACAGTCCAGACTCGTAGCTCTCGCTTTCTTTCTTTGCTTTTTGTCCACTACCGGATGGATGTCTCCTGTTGGCAATTCTGGGATGCTGGAATTCCGTTGGGGATTGCTGGCCAATCCCATTATTAAGGATCAAAGCTCCAGAACAGAGAATGGTTCTGATGACCTGGCTTGTACCAGTTTCAGGCTTATGGGGGAGGAGACACGAATCAGGCTGGAACTGTGTCAAATGTTGAAGAAGGAATTTATACCTAAAGTTGTTTTTTATATTTTGCATACCGCACCCCCCTTACTATGCATGGCTCTATAACCCTGCTTTGTCTGCTCTCTCTGAATTTTTACATTTTTTTGCCCCTTGAAGCTGTCTACTCCACCACTTCTTACAAAAACACTGAAAATTATATTGTCTGGAGGAATTAATAGTCTTATATAGTTACCATAGGATTCAACCACAGTGGGCTTCCATATCCTTAAGAGATTATCTTCCCTTTTGGTTTCTTGGAAACACCATCATTTGTATTTAGCTTGCATGACTGGAACCTCAACAGCCTCTAACCTCATACTCTGCCCCAGAACTCTGGCATTCTAGTCATTTTTTTTGTTTGTTTGTTTGTTTGATTTGGCTTTTCTAGGATTCTAGGATTCTAGGTTTCTAGGTTTTCTAGGATTTCTAGGATTCTCTCTTTTAAACTACAATTGTACTTTTACCAAAGGTAGTACAATTGGCAGATTATGCTGTGACAAATTAGACCCCATTTTGTTATGGTTGTTCTGTATGTTATCATACATACCCCCTCATCTTGTCACCCCAGCTTAAATGCCTTTTAAAACATTTGCTTTGCCAAATCCTATACTCAGACTTGACAAATCTCCATTCGTCTGCTCATTTGTATTACAGGCCAGAATGGCGGCTACAGTGAGCATTCCAACAGATTCCCCATTAAAATGTTTGCTACATAATTGGGCACAATTTAAGCTGGATAAATTGATAAATCTGAAGAGGAAGAAACTAATATTCTATTGTAATAAGGCTTGGCCTCAATATCACTTGGGGGACCAAGAAACCTGGTCCACAAGTGGGACTTTGAATTACAACACCATTTTACAGCTTGATTTATATTGTAAGAGGCAAAGGAAATGGAATTAAGTACCTCATGTTTTGGTCTTTATGGTTCTGTATCAGGACCCTAGATTAAAAGGCAATGTTAAGTTTCTGGGGCCCAAGTTCCTAAATCAGCAGAGGGACCTGAAATCCTTAAACTGAATTTGACATTTGATCTGATTTGGGAAGACCTACAAATCTTATTGTCTCATTGCTGCATCATAGAGGAAGGAATGAAATGATGCATACTCCAGCCAGTTAATTATGATAAAGTAAGAGAAGTAACTTAAAGAAAGAATGAAAACCCAGTTTTCTTTTAACGTAGGTTAATGGAGCCTTTCCAGAAATATACTAATATAGATCCCAATTCTCCAGAATTGTTGACTGTGCATTTTATCCTACAATCTGCAGCAGATATTAGGAGAAAATTACAAAAGGCAACTGCTGGACCCCAAACTACTATGAACCAATTGTTGGATATGGCTTTTGCTGTATTTAATTAATAGAGACAGAGCAAACAAGGAGGAGAAGTTTGTCCAAAATATGCAGCATGCCTAGCTGTCAGTCATGGCATTGGGAACCCTGCCACCCCAGGATCACCCAATATGGAAGCCTGTGAAGCTGGAGTCTGGCAAAACCAGACTAGAGCCCCCAGCTTGCAAAAATTTGGGCTCTAATAAATGTGCCTTCTGTAAGATGGATGGCCATAGGAAAAAGGATTGTGCACCTATCCTTCCTCCTGCCCACCATGGGCACAACTTGCATAACTGGCTTCTATACCATAATCTGTGCCTCTGGTGCCATTGGCTCCTGCTCCTCCTGATCTTACTATCAAAAAGTAAAGAGCACCCTAAGCTGTTAGGCCACCTCCTTATGAGGTTCAAACTGGAACACCTTCCAAATCAACATGAATTGAACCAAGAACCCCCTTGGACTTAAACCACCCACTTCAGATTTCCCCACAAGTACACCAAACAAAATTGACAGTTGGGAACAAATGGATTGACTTTTAATGGACACTGGTGCAGTATATTCCATATTAAAGCTAATTTCAGTTTTTAGTTTAAATAAGAAAGACATGTCTTTAAATTTATCAACATTGAATATAATACTTTTATTTTACCAAGGTTTACTAAAGGTCAAATAAGCTCATGTGATCTCTTGCAATTTGTCAGCAAAAAGATGACTTAAATGTTGGTTAATTTTGTCTGTCTCATAAGAGTTTTCATGGGTAATTATTAAGAACAAGTAGGTTGAATAAATAAAAAGGTTTATAGACTGAGACCGGGAGCTCCCGGAGCGTGCACAGGGCGGCTGGCGGCTGGCGGGCCACCTGCACGGGGGAGCGGGTGGACTCGCAGTCAGCACCTGCGAAGCAGCAGACTGAGACCCTGAACCGGGTGCGAGCACCACCAGGCTTCTCACGGAACTCCGGAATCACGGTGTGCTCACCGGGCATAGACTGAGACCGGGAGACCCGGGAGCGAGTGGGGTGGCTGGTGGCTGGTGGCGTTAGAAACACAAAGGACAGAGACGCGCCAGCCCTGGAAGTGAGGGCAGGGACGCCGGGTGTGGGGCGCACATCCCTGGACGCTGCAGGGTTGAGCAGCACCAACAGTAACAGAGTGGAGAACGGGCCGCAATCCCTCTGTTATGTGACAATGCAGCCTCTGCTGCTCTGACTCTCAGAAGAGGCATAGCCGACCACCAGGGAAAGCCGCCAGAGAACAAAAGCCTAGAAATACCGGCTCACAGCGTGCCCATCCACATCCCCCCTTGCGGGGGACACGGAGACTCTACCCAAACAGGGTTGCCTGAGTGTCGGTGTGGCAGGCCCCTCCCCCAGAACACAGAAGGCAGGCTGAAAAATCAAGAAGCCCACAACCCGGGGCGCCTGGGTGGTGCAGTCATTGAGCGCCTGTCTCCGGCTTAGGGCGTGATCCCAGCATTCCAGAAAGGAGTCCCTCATCGGGCTCCTCCACTGGGAGCCTGCTTCTTCCTCTCCCACTCCCCTGCTTCTGTTCCCCGTTCTTGCTGTCTGTCTCCCTCTCTCAGATAAATAAATAAATAAAATCTTTAAAGAAGAAGCCCACATCCCTAAGATCCCTATAAAACAAGGGGCACGGCCTGGGACCCAGTCAATAATTTGGGCTCTGGACAACCCCGCAACCTCTCCTCATCAGAATGACAAGAAGGAGAAGCCCCCACCCCAGCAAAGAAAAGACAGTGAGTCTGTGGCCTCTGCCACAGAAATAATGGATATGGATGTAACCAAATTATCAGAAATGGAATTCAGAGTAACGATGGTCGAAATGATGAGTAGAATTGAAAAAACTATTAACGAAAAGGTTTCTGAGAATATAGAATCCCTAAGGTCAGAAATGAGGGCGAATTTGACAGAAATTAAAAATTCTATGAGCCAAATGCAGGCAAAACTAGAGGCTCTGATGGCCAGGGTCACCGAAGCAGAGGAAAGGGTTAGTGAATTGGAGGATGGGTTAATAGAGGAAAAAATAAAAATAGAAGATGCTTTTAAAAAAATCCATGTCCACAAATGTTGGCTACGGGAGATTACTGACTCAATGATACGATCCAATGTTAGAATCATCGGCATCCCCGAGGGGGTGGAGAAAAACAGAGGTCTAGAAGAGATATTTGAACAAATTGTAGCTGAAAACTTCCCTAATCTAGCAAGGGAAACAAACATTTGTGTCCAAGAAGCAGAGAGGACCCCTCCCAAGCTCAACCACGCCAAACCTACGCCACATCACGTCATAGTGCATTTCGCAAATATTAGATCCAAGGATACAGTATTGAAAGCAGCCAGGGCAAAGAAATTGCTCACGTAACAAGGCAAAGGCATCAGAATTACGTCAGACCTGTCTACACAGACCTGGAATGAGAGAAAGGGTTGGGGGAGCATTTTTAAAGCTCTTTCAGAGAAAAACCTGCAGCCAAGGATCCTTTATCCAGCAAGGCTGTCATTCAGAATTGATGGAGAAATAAAGACATTTCAGAATCACCAGTCATTAACCAATTTCATAACCATGAAACCAGCCCTACAGGAGATTACGGGGGTTCTATAAAGGTAAAAAGGCCCCAGGAGTGATACAGAACAGAAAGTCACAGCCAATACAAACAAAGACTTTACTGGCAACATGGCATCATTAAAATTCTATCTCTCAGTACTCAGTCTTAATGTGAATGGTTTGAACCGTCCTATAAAATGCCACAGGGTTGCAGATTGGATAAAAAGAAATGACCCATCCATTTGCTGTCTACAAGAGACTCATTTTGAACCCAAAGATGCATTCAGACTGAGAGTAAGGGGATGGAGTACCATATTTCACGCAAATGGACCTCAAAAGAAAGCTGGGGTAGCAATTCTCATATCAGAAAAATTGGATTTTAAACTAGAGACTATAGTTAGAGATGCAGAAGGGCACTATATTAATATTAAAGGAAGTATTCAACAAGTGGATATGACAATTATAAATATATATGCCCCCAACAGGGGAGCAGCAAGATACACAAGCCAACTCTTAACCAGAATAAAGAGACATATAAATAAAAATACATTAATAGTAGGGGACCTCAACACTTCACTCTCAGAAATAGACAGAACACCCTGGCAAAAACTAAGCAAAGAATCAAAGGCTTTGAATGCCATACTCGACAATTTGGACCTCATAGATATATATAGAACACTACACCCCAGAACCAAAGAATACTCATTCTATTCTAATGCCCATGGAACATTCTCAAGAATAGACCATGTTCTGGGTCACAAAACAGGTCTCAGCCGATACCAAAAGATTGAAATGATCCCCTGCATATTCTCAGACCACAACTCAGAGTGGAACTCAACCACAAGGGAAAAATTTGGAAGAAACTCACACTTGGAGACTAAGAACCATCCTGCTCAGGAATGACTCAATAAACCAGGAAATCAAAAATCAAATTAAACAATTTATGTGGAGACCAATGAGAATGAAAATACAACAGTCCAAAACCTATGGGATACTGCAAAGGCAGTCTAAGGGGAAATTAGCCATCCAAGCCTCACTCAAAAGAATAGAAAAATCTAAAATAAGTTTTTATATTCTCACCTCAAGAAGCTGGAACAGCAACAGAGGGACAGGCCTAATCCACACACGAGGAAGCAGTTGACCAAAATTAGAGCTGAAAGCAATCAAGCAGAAACCAGAAGTACAGTAGAGCAGATCAACAGGATTAGAAGCTGGTTCTTGGGGAGAATCAATAAGATTGACAGACCACTGGCAAGACTTATCCAAAAGAAAAGAGAAAGGACCCAGATTATTAAAATTATGAATGAAAAAGGAGAGGTCATGATGAACACCATTGAAATTGGAAGGATTATTAGAAATTTTTATCAAGCTATATGCCAATAAACTAACAATCTGGAAGAGATGGAATCCTTCATAGAGCCTATAAACTACCAAGATTGAAACAGGAAGAAATTGATTTCTAAAACAGGCCAATTAATTGTAAGAGTATGAGTCAGTGATAAACAACCTTCCAAATAACAAAACTCCAGACCCGGACGGTTTTCCTGTGGAATTCTACCAAACATTCAAAGAAGAAATAATACCTATTCTCCTAAAGCTATTTCAAAAAATAGAAACAGAAGGAAAGCTACCAAACTCATTCTATGAGGCCAGTATTACCTTGATCCCCAAACCAGGCAAAGACCCCCTCAAAAAGGAGAATTACAGACCGATTTCCCTAATGAATATGGAAACCAAAATCCTCAAAGTTACTTTCTAATAGAATCCAACAGTTCATTAAAAGGATTATCCATCATGATCAAGTGGGATTCATACCTGGGATGCAAGCGTGGTTCAATATTCGCAAATCAATCAGCGTGATACATCATATCAACAAGAAAAGACTCAGGAACCATATGATGCTCTCAATCGATGCCGAAAAAGCATTTGACAAAATACAGCATCCTTTCCTGATTAAAACCCTTCAGAGTGTAGGAATAGAAGGTACATTTCTCAATCTCATAAAAGCCATCTATGAAAAGCCTACTGCAAATATTATTCTCAATGGGGAAAGCTGGAAGCCTTTCCCTTAAGATCAGGAACTCGACAAGGATGCCCACTCTCGCCACTGTTACTCAACATAGTACTAGAAGTCCTTGCAACAGCAATCAGCGACAAAAAGGGATCAAATGTATTCAAATCGGCAAAGAAAGAAGTCAAAATGTCTCTCTCGCAGATGACATGATACTCTATATGGAAAACCCAAAAGCCACTCCCAAACTATTAGAAGTTATAGAGCAATTCAGTAACGTGGCGGGATACAAAATCAATCTCAGAAATCAGTTGCATTTCTGTACACAGCAGACCGAAGAAAGAGAAATTAGGGAATCCATCCCATTTACAATAGCACCAAAAACCATACGTTACCTTGGAATTAACTTAACCAGGGACGTAAAGGACCTATATTCTAGAAAGTATAAATCACTCTTGAAAGACATTGAGGAAGACATAAAAAGATGGAAAGATATTCCATGCTCATGGATCGGAAGAATTAACATAGTTAAAATGTCCATGCTACCCAGAGCAATCTACACTTTCAATGCTATCACGATCAAAATACCAATGACATTTTTCAAAGAACTGGAACAAATAGTCCTTAAATTTGTATGGAACCAGAAAAGGCCCCAAATCTCCAAGGAACTGTTGAAAAGGAAAAACAAAGCTGGGGGCATCACAATGTCGGATTTCAAGCTGTACTACAAAGCTGTGATCACAAAGACAGCATGGTACTGGCACAAAAACAGACACATAGACCAATGGAACAGAATAGAGAGCCCAGAAATGGACCCTCAGCTCTTTGGGCAACTAATATTTGATAAAGCAGGAAAAAACATCCAGTGGGAAAAAGACAGTCTCTTCAATAAATGGTGCTGGGAAAATTGGACAGCCTCATGCAAAAGAATGAAACTTGACCACTATCTCACACCATACACAAAAATAAACTCCAAATGGATGAAAGACCTCGATGTGAGACAGGAATCTATCAAAATTCTAGAGGAGAACATAGGCAACAACCTCTACGACATCGGCCAAAGCAACCTTTTTCATGACACATCTCCAAAGGCAAGAGAAACAAAAGATAAAATGAATTTATGGGACTTCATCAAGATTAAAAGTTTCTGCACAGCCAAGGAAACAGTCAGTAAAACTAAGAGGCAGCCCACGGAATGGGAGAATATATTTGCAAATGACACTACAGATAAAGGACTGGTATCCAAGATCTACAAAGAACTTCTCAAACTCAATACGAGAAACAAATAAACAAATCAAAAAATGGGCAGAAGATATGAACAGACACTTTTTCCAATGAAGACATACAAATGGCTAACAGACACATGAAAAAATGTTCAAAATCATTAGCCATCAAGGAAATTCAAATCAAAACCACACTGAGATACCACCTTACGCCAGTCAGAATGGCAAAAATAGACAAGGCAAGAAACAACAATTGTTGGAGAGGATGTGGAGAAAGGGGATCCTTCCTACATTGTTGGTGGGAATGCAAGTTGGTACAGCCACTCTGGAAAACAGGGTGGAGGTCCCTTCAAAAGTTAAAAATTGAGCTACCCTATGATCCAGTCATTGCACTACTGGGTGTTTACCCCAAAGATACAGGCGTGAGTGAAGGGCCATATGCACCTGCCAATGTTCATAGCAGCAATGTCCACAGTAGCTAAATCGTGGAAGGAGCAGATGCCCTTCAACAGATGACTGGATTACGAAGTTGTGGTCCATATATACAATAGAATATTACTCAGCTATCAGAGCAGTTCTCACATTTGCACTACAACATGGACGGCACTGGAGGAGATAATGCTAGGTGAAATAAGTCAAGCAGAAGGACAACTATCATATGATTTCTCTCATCTATGGAACATAAGCACTAGGATGATCAGTAGGGGAAGAAAGGGATAAAGAAAGGGGGTAATCAGAAGGGAGATGCATGAGAGACTATGGACTATGAGAAACAAACTGAGGGCCTCAGAGGGGAGGGTGGGGGGAATGGGATGAGCCGGTGATGGGTAGTAAGGAGGGCACATATTGCATGGTCAGTGGTGTTATACACAACTAATGAATCTATAGGCACTACATCGGAAACCGGGGATGTACTTATGGTGACTAACATAATATAATAAAAAAATCATTATAAAAAAATAAAATAAAAGGTTTATAGGTCAAACTTTTAAATAGCTTTCAGAATTTTGGTAACCCAAAATTTTGAAGTTTCTCAATTCAATGTTGGATTGAATTCACTAGATATCTAAGTCTTTTCCAAATAAGATAAAATACCAAAACACTGATTACTGAATGTAGGTTTGTGTTGTTGGCTTCCTGTTGCAGAGAAACAGGATACTTGGGTCTGTTATACACTTTATGCTTACTGAAAGATTATACTATGGAAAACATGTTTTTAAGAATTGTGAAATGTATTCATGGATTTCATATCTAAAGAATTCTGGTGTAACAATTCCACATGGTTATTACTCATTTTCATTGTCTACTAAGGCTTCTAAGAGTTAAAATTCTGCTAAAGGTATAGAATAATGGAAATAGGCCTGGGTAGCACAGTCGTTCGCGTCTGCCTTCGCTCAGGGCGTGATCGGCATACGGGATCGAGTCCCAACCAGGCTCCTCTGCTATGAGCCTGCTTCTTCCTCTCCCACTCCCCTGCTGTGTTCCCTCTCTCGCTGGCTGTCTCTCTGTCACATAAATAAATAAAATCTTTAAAAAAAAAAAAGAGTAATGGAAATAAGGGAAACAACTTTGTATGTAGGAAAGTAGGAGATAGTGAAAAGATATAAGTTGAAGGATAGTCAGAAGAAAGGCAGACAGAAGGCAGAGTCCCCCCCCTAAGAGGAAACCACCTTTTTTTTAAGATTTTATTATTTTATTTGACAGAGAGAGAGAAAGAGCATACAAGCAGGGGAGCAGGAGAGGAGAGAAGAAGGCTCTCCACTGGGCAGGGAGCCTGACATGGGGCTTGATCCGGACCTGGGATCATGACCTGGAAGGAAGCAGATGCTTTCTGACTGGAGCCACCCAGGCACCCCAAACCACCCTTAAAAAGGATTTTAAACCACCCTGGATGTAAATGACTAAAACCTGATTGGGCGACCTGAGCATGGAGGGTTAATCAGATTAAAACAGCCCATCAACAAATCCATAAAAATCCTTAGATTTAACAGCCAAATAGGCAACCCTCTCTGGGTCCCCTACCTCTTTGAGCTTTGTACTATCTCTCAATAAGTTTTGCTTTACTATGACTCAATAAACTTTTCTCCCCACACCTCTTTCCTCTGGTCTACCTCTTCATTCTTTGAAGTGGCATGACCAAGGACTGTGTGCACTAAAGGAAAAGAAAT
>NW_024423319.1:59855214-59858192 GCF_017311325.1 Ursus maritimus
AGAGTTAAAGTGGCCAGAACATCAGTGGAGAACGGGCCGCAATCCCTCTGTTCTGTGACAATGCAGCCTCTGCTGCTCTAACTCTCAGAAGAGGCATAGCTGACCACCAGGGAAAGCTGCCAGAGAACAAAAGCCTAGAAATACCGGCTCACAGCGCTCCATCCACATCCCCCTTGCGGGGGACACGGAACTCTACCCAAACAGGGTTGCCTGAGTGTCGGTGTGGCAGGCCCCTCCCCAGAACACAGAAGGCAGGCTGAAAAATCAAAAGCCCACAACCGGGCGCCTGGGTGGTGCAGTCATTGAGCGCCTGTCTCCGGCTTAGGGCGTGATCCCAGCATTCCAGAAAGGAGTCCCTCATCGGGCTCCTCCACTGGGAGCCTGCTTCTTCCTCTCCCACTCCCCTGCTTCTGTTCCCCGTTCTTGCTGTCTGTCTCCCTCTCTCAGATAAATAAATAAATAAAATCTTTAAAGAAGAAGCCCACATCCCTAAGATCCCTATAAAACAAGGGGCACGGCCTGGGACCCAGTCAATAATTTGGGCTCTGGACAACCCCGCAACCTCTCCTCATCAGAATGACAAGAAGGAGAAGCCCCCACCCCAGCAAAGAAAAGACAGTGAGTCTGTGGCCTCTGCCACAGAAATAATGGATATGGATGTAACCAAATTATCAGAAATGGAATTCAGAGTAACGATGGTCGAAATGATGAGTAGAATTGAAAAAACTATTAACGAAAAGGTTACTGAGAATATAGAATCCCTAAGGGCGGAAATGAGGGCGAATTTGACAGAAATTAAAAATTCTATGAGCCAAATGCAGGCAAAACTAGAGGCTCTGATGGCCAGGGTCACCGAAGCAGAGGAAAGGGTTAGTGAATTGGAGGATGGGTTAATAGAGGAAAAAATAAAAATAGAAGATGCTTTTAAAAAAATCCATGTCCACAAATGTTGGCTACGGGAGATTACTGACTCAATGATACGATCCAATGTTAGAATCATCGGCATCCCCGAGGGGGTGGAGAAAAACAGAGGTCTAGAAGAGATATTTGAACAAATGGAAAAAGACAGTCTCTTCTACTGAATGGTGCTGGGAAAATTGGACAGCCTCATGCAAAAGAATGAGGAAATCTTGACCACTATCTCACAATTATACAACTGGCACAACTCCAAATGGTGATGAAAGACCTCATGTAGAGACAGGAATCTATCACATTCTAGAGAGAACATAGGCAACAACCTCTCCCACACGGCCAAAGCAACCTTTTTCAATGACACATCTCCAAAGGCAAGAGAAACAAAAAGAGATAAAATGAATTTATGGACTTCATCAAGATTAAAAGTTTCTGCACAGCCAAGGGAAACAGTCAGTAAAACTAAGAGGCAGCCCACGGAGTATGGGAGAATATATTTCCAAATGACACTACAGATAAAGGACTGGTATCCAAGATCTACAAAGAACTACTCAAACTCAATACCACGAGAAACAAATAAACAAATCAAAAAATGGGCAGAAGATATGAACAGACACTTTTCCAATGAAGACATACAAATGGCTAACAGACACATGAGTAAAAATCAAAATCATTAGCCATCAAGGAAATTCAAATCAAAACCACTGAGATACCACTTCGCCAGTCAGAATGGGCGAAAATAGACAAGGCAAGAAACAACAATTGTTGAGAGGATGTGGAGAAAGGGGATCCTTCCTACATTGTTGAGGTGGGAATGCTAAGTTGGTACAGCCACTCTGGAAAACAGGTGGAGGTCCCTTCAAAAGTTAAAAAGTGAGCTACCCTCGATCCAGTCATTACTACTGGGTGCTTTACCCCAAAAGAATACAGGCGATAGGAAGAGAGCCATATGCACACCAATGTTCAAGCAGCAATGTCCACAGTAGCTAAATCGTGGAAGGAGCCGAGATGCCCTTCAACAGATGACTGGATTACGAAGTTGTGGTCCATATATACAATAGAATATTACTCAGCTATCAGAACGAGTTCTCAACATTTGCTACAACATGGACGGCACTGGAGGAGATAATGCTAGGTGAAATAAGTCAAGCAGAGAAGGACAACTATCATATGATTTCTCTCATCTATGGAACATAAGCACTAGGATGATCAGTAGGGGAAGAAAGGGATAAAGAAAGGGGGGGTAATCAGAAGGGGGAATGAAACATGAGAGACTATGGACTATGAGAAACAAACTGAGGGCCTCAGAGGGGAGGGGGGTGGGGGAATGGGATAGGCCGGTGATGGGTAGTAAGGAGGGCACATATTGCATGGTGCAGTGGGTGTTATACACAACTAATGAATCATCGAGCCTTACATCGGAAACCGGGGATGTACTGTATGGTGACTAACATAATATAATAAAAAAATCATTATAAAAAAAATAAAAATAAAAAGGTTTATAGGTCAAACTTTTAAATAGCTTTCAGAATTTTGGTAACCCAAAATTTTGAAGTTTTGCTCAATTCAATGTTGGATTGAATTCACTAGATATCTAAGTCTTTTCCAAATAAGATAAAATACCAAAACACTGATTACTGAATGTAGGTTTGTGTTGTTGGCTTCCTGTTGCAGAGAAACAGGATACTTGGGTCTGTTGGTAAACACACTTTATGCTTACTGAAAGATTATACTATGGAAAAACATGTTTTTAAGAATTGTGAAATGTATTCATGGATTTCATATCTAAAGAATTCTGGTGTAACAATTCACAATTGGTTATTACTCAATTTTCATTGTCTACTAAGGCTTCTAAGAGTTAAAATTCTGCTAAAGGTAATTAAGATAATGGAAATAGGGGCGCCTGGGTAGCACAGTCGTTAAAGCGTCTGCCTTCGGCTCAGGGCGTGATCCCGGCATACCGGGATCGAGTCCCACATCAGGCTCCTCTGCTATGAGCCTGCTTCTTCCTCTCCCACTCCCCCTGCTGTGTTCCCTCTCTCGCTGGCTGTCTCTCTGTCACATAA
>NW_024423319.1:59860027-59928440 GCF_017311325.1 Ursus maritimus
AGGTCCCTTCAAAAGTTAAAAATTGAGCTACCCTATGATCCAGTCATTGCACTACTGGGTGTTTACCCCAAAGATACAGACGTAGTGAAGAGAAGGGCCATATGCACACCAATGTTCATAGCAGCAATGTCCACAGTAGCTAAATCGTGGAAGGAGCCGAGATGCCCTTCAACAGATGACTGGATTACGAAGTTGTGGTCCATATATACAATAGAATATTACTCAGCTATCAGAACGAGTTCTCAACATTTGCTACAACATGGACGGCACTGGAGGAGATAATGCTAGGTGAAATAAGTCAAGCAGAGAAGGACAACTATCATATGATTTCTCTCATCTATGGAACATAAGCACTAGGATGATCAGTAGGGGAAGAAAGGGATAAAGAAAGGGGGGGTAATCAGAAGGGGGAATGAAACATGAGAGACTATGGACTATGAGAAACAAACTGAGGGCCTCAGAGGGGAGGGGGGTGGGGGAATGGGATAGGCCGGTGATGGGTAGTAAGGAGGGCACATATTGCATGGTGCAGTGGGTGTTATACACAACTAATGAATCATCGAGCCTTACATCGGAAACCGGGGATGTACTGTATGGTGACTAACATAATATAATAAAAAAATCATTATAAAAAAAATAAAAATAAAAAGGTTTATAGGTCAAACTTTTAAATAGCTTTCAGAATTTTGGTAACCCAAAATTTTGAAGTTTTGCTCAATTCAATGTTGGATTGAATTCACTAGATATCTAAGTCTTTTCCAAATAAGATAAAATACCAAAACACTGATTACTGAATGTAGGTTTGTGTTGTTGGCTTCCTGTTGCAGAGAAACAGGATACTTGGGTCTGTTGGTAAACACACTTTATGCTTACTGAAAGATTATACTATGGAAAAACATGTTTTTAAGAATTGTGAAATGTATTCATGGATTTCATATCTAAAGAATTCTGGTGTAACAATTCACAATTGGTTATTACTCAATTTTCATTGTCTACTAAGGCTTCTAAGAGTTAAAATTCTGCTAAAGGTAATTAAGATAATGGAAATAGGGGCGCCTGGGTAGCACAGTCGTTAAAGCGTCTGCCTTCGGCTCAGGGCGTGATCCCGGCATACCGGGATCGAGTCCCACATCAGGCTCCTCTGCTATGAGCCTGCTTCTTCCTCTCCCACTCCCCCTGCTGTGTTCCCTCTCTCGCTGGCTGTCTCTCTGTCACATAAATAAATAAAATCTTTAAAAAAAAAAAAAAAAGATAATGGAAATAAGGGAAACAACTTTGTATGTAGGAAAGTAGGAGATAGTGAAAAAGATATAAGTAATGAAGGATAGTCAGAAGAAAGGCAGACAGGGACAGAGTCCCCCCCCCCCCAGCCCTAAGAGGAAACCACCTTTTTTTTTTAAGATTTTATTTATTTATTTGACAGAGAGAGAGAAAGAGCATACAAGCAGGGGGAGCAGGAGAGGGAGAAGAAGGCTCTCCACTGAGCAGGGAGCCTGACATGGGGCTTGATCCCAGGACCCTGGGATCATGACCTGAGCCAAAGGCAGATGCTTTAACTGACTGAGCCACCCAGGCACCCCAAACCACCCTTAAAAGGATTTTAAACCACCCTGGATGTAAATGACTAAAACCTGATTGGGCGACCTGAGCATGGAGGGTTAATCAGATTAAAACAGCCCATCAACAAATCCATAAAAATCCTTAGATTTAACAGCCAAATAGGCAACCCTCTTGGGTCCCCTACCTCTTTGGGAGCTTTGTACTATCTCTCAATAAGTTTTGCTTTACTATGACTCAATAAACTTTTCTCCCCACCACTCTTCCTCTGGTCTACCTCTTCATTCTTTGAAGTGGCATGACCAAGGACTGTGTGCACTAAAGGAAAAGAAATCCTGTAACATAAGGAATGGGGATATTTTTCATTGAAGGAAAAATAAAGGTTTTGTTTGTTTGTTTGTTTGCTTTCCTAAAACAGAATTGGTTGTTTGAAGAGAAAAAGCTTGGACAAAATCTAAATGAAAAAGAAAGTTGTAGAAGGTTTGTGATGAGAAATACTTGGAAAAGAATTTTATGTATGGTCAGGACTAAGGTCGAGATGAATGTATTTTAAAAGTACACTGGTATATGATTGAAATTCTGCTTTTCTCTCTGTTAAAAAGACAAAGTTTTCTTGGATTGTTGGTCTGCTCTTGATAAGAAAATGTAAACAAAGCTTTTTTTCATTATCTGCCCAGAAAACCAAAGCATCTATGTTTGTCTTTTCCAGGTCTTTGATTACTTAAGAAATTTAAACTTCTCAATATTAAAGGAGCTAAGTTTTGCTAACAAGTATATAACTTCCTGTAGAATCCCTTATTCCCACCTCGGTTAAATGTAAATATTAAATTTATAAGGATCTGTAGTCGTATTTGGCAAGTGCTTTAAAACTTCCTGAGGTTTTTAACTAACTTCTTGAGATTTGAATTGTAAATGAAGTCTTTTTTACTAGTTAGGCTTGTTTATTTGGTATGTTAAGTTATTTGGGAAGCACTGTCAAACAAGTAATGATAAGCTTTAAATTGTATTGCATGGGTAAATGCATATCTAAAGATATACACGAAATTCCTGAAATTTTAATATGTTTTAGTATAAGGTCATCACTTGATATTCTGATTATTGAAGCGTTATGTGTTACAGAAATAACTGAATTTCCTTGTCAGTTACATTACAATGAACTCTCATATCAGATCTTTAACCATATTCATTTATTTAGTCTTCTGTCATTTATAATTACCATTCTGATGCTCTAGCAGAATGCGCTTTGTCTTCAAGGAGATACATGAAAAGGACTTTTGACAAACACAGGGTTTTGATATCTCTAAAATCATGAAACTAAAATGGGTGAGAATTTTCAGAACTAACGGAAAAAGCTGTATTCAAACAGAACAAGAATTAGTAACATTGCACTAAATGAATTGAGGAAGATGATTATAGTTTTTGTGATTCTTGTTGGAAACTTTGCTAGTTATCTAATGTTTGCTGTTCTGGATTAAGGAAACTTTCTCTTAAGATATCCATGGCTTACTGGGGTGCCTGGGTGGCTCAGCTTGTTAAGTGTCTATCTCTGGCTCAGGTCATCATCCCAGGTTCCTAGGATCAAGCCCTGCATCAAGCTCCCTGCTCAACTGGGAGCCAGCTTCTGCTGCTCCCGCTGCTTGTTCTCATTCTCTCTCTCTGTAAAATAAATAAATAAAATCTTTAAAAAAAAAGTCCATGGCTTACAGAAATATGGTAAAGTATTTGTGAACAAATTGAAACGTTTAACTTTTCTCTCTACCTGAACCCTCTGAAATTCAAAAACTCTTAATGAGTATTCTTTCTTTCATGGCAGTTACAGTTATTTGCATAAGTTCAGTAAGAATCTGCTCTCCTTGTAAGAGGGCACCATTGGAAACATTGGTTATTTCATCCAGGCTTTGACTGAAATGTCATATTGAGAGAGACATACATGCACTCAGTTATGACCAGACAGCTCTAAGGAACCAAGGATGACTTTATGAAGCCAATAGAGCCCTTGCTTACAGAGTTCCCAACAGCCTTACCAGGTGAGTAAAGAATATCACTTCCTGGCAGGTGCAGGAAACCTCAGGATATTTTGGGGGCCTCGAGAAGAGGAATTTATCCTTTGCAGGCATGTCTGATGGCAAATATTTGACTTGACTTCTGGCATAGAGAAGCTATTAAAAATTCAAACTAGAGTTTCCTTATAAAAAAAGTTCTGGGTACCCTGGGTGGCTTAATCAGTTGAGTGTCTGTCCTGGGCTCAGGTCATGATCCTGGGGTCCTGGTATCCAGCCCTGCATTGGGCTTCTGGAAGCAGGGAGTCTGCTTCTCCCTCTCCCTCTGCTGCTCCCCCTGCTTGTGCTTTCTTTCCCTCTCTCTCTCTTTCTCTGGCTCTCTCTCTCTCCCTCCCTCCCTCAGATAAATAAATAAAATCTTAAAAAAATAAAAAAGTTCCAGCAAAGAGATTTTAAAGGATCTATACGATCAATCACTATTCTCTCTGAGCTTATTTGAATAATTAGGCCAAGTTTGTTAAAACTGGACTTGTTTTACAAATGACTTAGTCTTGATTTGGCTATCTCTGGAAATAAGGGTGATTTTAGAGAGAAAAATTATGTTTCAGTAACATACCTTTATGGATATTAAATTCTACTTCTGATTGTCTTTGAATGTTTGTTGCTTGCCCAAGCTAGACAACTTGAGGTAAATCTCAGAAAAATTGCCACACTAGTTCATGTGCAGACCACCTTTGTACCTATTCCTCTGTGAGTATAGTAACAGGGACCCTATGGGCATATGATAATTTAAGCAGTAGGACAATCGGTTGGACTCCCTAACAATTGTGTAACTCAACTATCATCTTGATGGATGCTATGTGGCTGGGATGACAAAACTGCTCCCTAAAAGTTAACCCTCTATGGACTTGTGGAGATAATGGATTGCCTCACCTTCCTTATAATGGGATTGGAGAATGCAATTGGGCATGCCCTTATCTCCCTGGACAAATCATCCCTCACTTGCCAGTAATTCCTTATAATAAGGATATAATTAAAGCTAGACATTGGGCAAAGAGGGCTTCTTGATGGTTTTATCCCTTATCCATATTTGCCCTAGGAGCCACCTCTATTGATATAGCACTACAAATAGAGGCTTTAGCCAAGCATACAGTGGCCACATTTAACCAAACCTGACATGCAGTCACCCACAAATTGGAAAGGTGGCCCTCGAAAACCAAATGGCTTTTGATATTCTGACTGCGGCTCAAGAAGAAACTTATGCTAATATTGAGACTAAAGTTTATGTATGTATTCTAGATGACTCCAGTAATGTATGTAAAGGTTTAGCAAGCATGCACACCCAGATTAAGGCAATGTCTGACTCCCAGTTCTCTCAGTGATTGAATTTTTTCCTGGTTTAACAGGGATGAATGGTTTTAGAGGAAAACCCATCTTTAACTAGGAATAATAGCAATTATGCTAGGTCTTCTTATTGTAGGGGCTATTGTGATTACATGCTCTGCATAAATACGGTGGATAGATTATCTGAATGGAAATTGCAGGAAACATTCTTATGATGAGACCTCATGCACACTTCTAAGGCAAACAATCTGCAACTGGGGCCCTTCATTTAATGAGATAGCTTAGGATTTTTATGCCTCCCAATAGGTAGGGTCTACAATCCCTTTCAGCCTAAAGAAGCTATAGAAGAGATCTTTGTCCTTCAAAACCTCTTATAAGAATAAGGAAGATAAAAATCCAATGCAAGGGGTGAGACAGGGAAGCCAAAGGGACTTGGTAAGAGAAATAGCTGTTTTTGTTGCTGTTGTTGTTGTTTTCCCCTTAGCTTCTATACTAGCTTCTATTCATGCTAGGACCTGCATCCCCAACCCACTTTACACATGTCTTGTAATGCAAATAGCATATATCCTCCTTGTAAGGGACAAGGAGTTAACAATTCCCTAGAATAAATAACATCGAAGGAAGGGGGAGGTGACAGTGAATGGACAAAGGTATCATATATACATACCAAACCACAAGAACTAGACATCTTGACACCAAGACCCCCTCCCCCACCACACCAGGCTCCAAGTAGTAGCACCTGAGCCTTCATCTTTGTTCTGACTGGTTCCTGGATGCCTGAGAGGAAATGTACAACAAATATCCATCCCCAATAAAAAACCTCAGAAACCAAATAAATATTAGACTTCCCTCCTCTCATTTCTGAGTCTCCTGGACACTCACTCCATCTGTTACCTGCACTCATTCTTTCTTCAGTAAACTCTGTTTTCACCTTCTGTTGGCTCATGTGTGATTTCCTTCCTGTGTGAAGCCAAGGACCCTCTTGGATGGTCCTGTGGAAGCCCTTCGGTCCTTGGACCTACACTACTGGCATAAAAACCAGTGGGAACTGGATTCATGCCACTTACCAATCTTTTTTAAATTAATTAATTAATTTTTTGGCTTTTTTAAAAATTAAAGTTCATGATTTATTACTTGCGTATAACACCCAGTGCACCATGCAATATGTGCCCTCCTTAATATCCATCACCAGCCTATCCCATTACCCCACCCCACTCCCCTCTGAAGCCCTCAGCTTCCCACAGTCCATAGTCTCTCATGCTTCATTCCCCCTTCTGTTTACTCCTTTTCTTCTTCCCTTTCTTTTCGTACCGATCTTCCTACTTCTTATGTTCCATAAATGAGTGAACCATATGATAATTGTCTTTCTCTGCTTGACTTATTTTGCTTAGCATTATCACCTCCAGTCCCGCCCTGTTGCAGCAAATGTTGAGAAATTGTTCTTTTTGATAGCTGAGTAATATTCCATCATATATATGGACCACAGCTTCTTAATCCAGTCATCTGTTGAAGGGCATCTAGGCTCCTTCCACGATTTAGCTACTGTGGACAAAGCTGCTATGAGCATTGGGGTTCATATGGCCCTTCTGTTCACTCCGTCTGTATCTTTGGGGTAAATACCGAGTAGTGAAATGGCTGGATCATAGGGTAGCTCCATTTTTAACTTTTGAAGGGACCTCCACACTGTTTTCCAGAGTGGCTGTACCAACTTGCATTCCCACCAACAATGTAGGAGGGATCCCCTTTCTCCACATCATCTCCAGCAATTGTTGTTTCTTGCCTTGTCAATTTTTGCCATTCTAACTGGCATAAGGTGGTATCTCAGTGTGGTTTTGATTTGAATTTCCCTGATGGCTAATGATTTTGAACATATTTGCATGTGTCTATTAGCCATTTGTATGTCTTCATTGGAAAAGTGTCTGTTCATATCTTCTGCCCACTTTTTGATTTGTTTATTTGTTTCTCGTGTATTGAGTTTGAGAATTTCTTTGTAGATCTTGGATACCAGTCTTTTATCTGTAGTGTCATTTGAAAATATCTTCTCAAATTTCGTGGGCTGCCTCTTAGTTTTTTGACTGTTTCTTTGGCTGTGCAGAAGCTTTTTATCTTGATGAAGTCCCACAAGTTCATTTAATATTTTGTTTCTCTTGCCTTTGGAGATGTGTCATGAAAAAGATTGCTGTGGCCGATGTCAAAGAGGTTGCTGCCTATGTTCTCCTCTAGGATTTTGATGGATTCCTGTCTCACGTCAAGGTCTTTCATCCATTTGGAGTTTATCTTTGTGTATGGTGTGAGAGAGTGGTCAAGTTTCATTCTTTTGCATGTAGCTGTCCAATTTTCCCAGCACCATTTGATTTTGGTACTATTGTAAATGGAATGGATTCCCTAATTTCTCTTTCTTCAGTCTCATTGTTCATGTGTAGAAATGCAACTGATTTCTGAACATTGATTTTGTATCCCACCACATTACTGAATTGCTCTATAACTTCTACAAGTTGGGGGGTGGATTCTTTTGGGTTCTCTATATAGAGTATCATATCATCTGCGAAGAGAGACAGTTTTACTTCTTCTTTGCTGATTTGGATACCATTTATCCCTTTTTGTCGTCTGATTGCTGTTGCACGGACTTCTAGTACTATGTTGAATAATAATGGCGAGAGTGGGCATCCTTGTCGTGTTCCTGTTATTAAGGGAAAGGCTTCCAGCTCTTCCCCATTGAGAAGGATATTGGCTGTAGGCTTTTCATAGATGGTTTTTATGAAATTGAGGAATGTACCCACTATCACTACATTCTGAAGTGTTTTAATCAGGAAAGGATGCTGTATTTTGTCAAATGCTCTTTCTGCATCTATTGAGAGGATCATATGGTTCTTTTCTCCTCTCTTATTAATGTGACATATCACAGTGGTCAATTTGTGAATGTTGAAATACCCTTGCATCCCAGGGATGAATCCCAGTTGGTCGTGATGGATAATCGTTTTAATGTACTGTTGGATCCTATTAACTAGGATCTTGTTGAGAATTTTGGCATCCATATTCATCAGGGATATTGGTCTGTAATTCTCCTTTTTGATGGGGTCTTTGTCTGGTTTGGGGATCAAGGTAATACTGGCCTCATAGAATGAGTTTGGTAGTTTTCCTTCTGTTTCTATTTTTTGAAATAGCTTCCAGAGAATAGGTCTAATTTCTTCTTTGAATGTTTGGTAGTATTCTCCAGGGAATCCATCAGGTCCCAGAGTCTTGTTTTTTAGAAGGTTTTTGATCACTTCTTCAATCTCTTCATAATTATTTGGTCTGTTTAAAAAATCAATTTCTTCCTGTTTCAGTCTTGGTAGTTTATAGGTTTCCAGGAAGGCCTCCATTTCTTCCAGATTATTTAATTTATTGGGATAAAGCTGTTGATAAAATTTTCTAATGACCCTTCCTATTTCATTGGTTTTGGTTGTGACCTCTCCCTTTTCATTCCTAATTTTATTAATTTGGGTCCTGTCTCTATTCTTTTGAATAAGTCTTGGCAGTGGCTTATCGATCTTATTTATTCTTTTGAAGAACCAGCTTCTAGTTCTGTTGATCTGCTCTACTGTGCTCCTGGTTTCTAATTCATTGATCTCTGCTCTAATCTTGATCAACTACTTTTTCGTGCGTGTTAGGCCTGTTCTTCTGTTGCTGTTCCAGCTTCTTGTGGTGAGAATATAAAAACTACATTTTATATTTTTCTATTCTTTTGAGTGAGGCTTGGATGGCTATGTATTTTCCCCTTAGGACTGCCTTTGAAGTGTACCATAGGTTTTGGAACATTGTGTTTTCATTCTTGTTGGTTTCCATAAATTGTTTAAATTGATTTTTGATTTCTTGGTTTATCCAAACATTCTTGAGCTGGATGGTTCTTAATTTCAAAGTGTTTGAGTTTCTTCCCATTTTTTCCTTGTGATTGAGTTCCAATTTCAAAGCACTGTGGTCTGAGAATATGCAGGGAATAATTTCAGTCTTTTGGTATCGGTTGAGACCTGTTTTGTGACCCAGCATATGGTCTATTCTGGAGAACGTTCCATATGCATTCAAAAAGAATGAGTATTCTTTTGTTTTGGGGTGTAGTATTCTATATAAATCTATGAGGTCCATCTGGTCTAGTATGGCATTCGAAGTTCTTGTTTCTTTGTTGATTTTCTGCTTAGGTGATCTGTCTATTGCTGATAGTGGAGTGTTAAGGTCCCCTACTATTAACATATTTTTATCTGTATGTGTCTTTATTCTGGTTAAGCGTTGGCTTGTGTATCTTGCTGGTCCCCTGCTGGGGGCATAGATATTTATAATAGTCATATCCACTTGTTGTATACATCTTTTAAGAATAATATAGTGTCCTTCTGTATCTCTAACTACAGTCTTTAGTTTAAAACCAATCTGTCTGATATGAGAATTGCTACCCCAGCTTTCTTTAGAGGTCCATTGGCATGAAAAATGGTTTTCCATCCCTTCACTTTCAGTCTGGAATTATCTTTAGTTTCAAAATGAGTCTATTGTAGACAGCAAATGGATGGGTCATGTCTTTTTATCAAATGTGCAACCCTGTGGCTTTTTATGGGATCACTTAGGCCATTCACATTGAGAGTGATGATTGAGAGATATGATTTTAATGATGTCATGTTGCCTGTAAAGTCTTTGTTTCTATGGATTGTAACTTTCAGTTCTGTACCACTCTTGGGGCCTTTTTACTTTTATAAAAACCCCCTTAATATCTCCTGTAGGGCTAGTTTCCTGGTTACGAAATTGGTCAGTGACTGGCGATTCTGGAAGGTCCTTATCTCTCCATCAATTCTGAATGACAGCGTTGCTGGATAAAGGATCTTTGGCTGCATGTTTTTCTCTGAAAGAGCTTTAAAAATGCCCCCCCCCCGCAACCCTTTCTCTCATCCCAGGTCTGTGTAGACAGGTCTGATGTAATCCTAATATTTTTGCCTTTGTACATGAGAAATTTCCTTGCCCTGGATGCTTTCAATACTGTCTCCTTGGATCTAATATTTGCAAAATGCACTATGACGTGACGTGGAGTAGGTTTGTCGTACTTGAATTTGGGAGGGGTCCTCTCTGCCTCTTGGACACAAATGCTTGTTTCCTTTGCTAGAGTAGGGAAGTTTTCAGCTACAATTTGTTCAAATATCTCTTCTATACCTCTCTCTTTCTCCACCCGCTCAGGGATACTGATGAGTCTGACACTGGAACATTTCATTGAGTCAGTAATCTCCCATAACCTACATTCTTGAGATTGAATATTTTTGAGCCATGTTTCTGTTTTAGCTTTCTCTTCTACCATCCCATCCTCCAATTCACTAATTCGTTCTTCTGCCTCATTTACCCTGGCCATCAAAGCATCTAGTTTTGACTGTATTTGATTCATAGCATTTTTAATTTCTGCCAGATTCGCTCTTATTTCTGCCCTTAGAGATTGTATATTCTCATTAATATTTTCGTTAATATTTTTTTCAAGTCTACACATCATGTTATCCATTGTTACTCTGAACTCCATTTCTGATACTTTGGTTATATCCATATCCATCAGTTCTGTGGCAGAGGCCACAGACTCATTATCTTTTCTTTGTTGGGGGCGATTTCTCCTTCTCGTCATTCTGATGAGGAGAGGTTGCAGGGTTGCCCAGAGCCCAAATTATTGGCCAGGACCCAGGCAGTGCGCACTTGTTTTGTAGGGATCTTAGGGATGTGGTCTTCTTGATTTTTCAGCCTGCCTTCTGGGGGAGGGGCCTGCTGCGCTGATAATCAGGCAACCCTGTTTGGGTAGAGTCTCCCTGTCCCTTGTGAGGGGGGTTGGCGATTGGCACAATGTGAGCTGGTATTTCCGGGCTTTTGTTCTCTGGCAGCTTTCCCTGGAGGTTTTCTGTGACTCTTTGGAGAGTCAGAGCAGCAGTGGCCGTATCCTAGCCTCTGTCTCAGAACAGAGAGATCACAGTCCCCACTGAGCTCTTCTGGCCTCTTTAACTCTGTTTCTGTTGGTGCTGCTAAAAAGCCTGCAGCCGGCGTCCCAGCCCTCACTTCCAGGGCCAGCATGTGTCTGTCCTTTGTATTCTAACACCGCCAGCTGCCCCCATGTGCTCCCAAGCTCCCTGTTTCAGTGAGGTTTGTGTGCACTCCGGAGCATCAGTTTTCAGTCTGGTCGTGCGCGCGCTCCCGAGCTCCCGGTCTCAGTCCGGTTCCAGTGAGTGCTCTGGAGCTCTGGTTTTCAGTTTGGACGTGCACACATTGCCAGGCCCACGGTCTCAGTCTGCTCTCTCACGGGTGCCCATCCGCAAGTCGGCCTACTCCCCCGTGCAGGTGGCTACCGCTTCCCAGCACCCGAACGCGGCAGCTCCCTCCCCCTTCCGTTTATCTTCTTTTTTTTTTTATCCATCACGTCTTTTTTTTTTTTTAATTTTTTTAATGATTTTTTATTATATTATGTTAGTCACCATACAGTACATCCCCGGTTTCCGATGTAAATTTCGATGATTCCTTAGTTGCGTATAACACCCGGTGCACCATGCAATAGGTGCCCTCCTTACTACCCATCACCAGTCTATCCCATTCCCCCACCCCCTCCCCTATGAGGCCCTCAGTTTGTTTCTCATAGTCCATAGTCTCTCATGTTTCATTCCCCCTTCTGATTACCCCCCCCTTTCTTTATCCCTTTCTTCCCCTACCGATCTTCCTAGTTCTTATGTTCCATAGATGAGAGAAATCATATGATATTTGTCTTTCTCTGCTTGACTTATTTCATTTAGCATTATCTCCTCCAATGCCTTCCATGTTGCAGCAAATGTTGAGAATTTGTTCTTATGATAGCTGAGTAATATTCCATTGTATATATGGACCACAACTTCTTAATCCAGTCATCTGTTGAAGGGCATCTTGTCTCCTTCCACGATTTAGCTATTGTGGACTATGCTGCTATGAACATTGGGGTGCATATGGCCCTTCTCTTCACTACCTTCCGTTTATCTTCTGATATCTGTGCAGGGCTTCATGGCTCCCTGCTTTGTACCTCAATAATCAGTGCTGGAGATGTTCATTTGTAGAGATCCAGATGTATCTTCTTCTGTCTCAGGCTGATTCCGTGGGTTTTCAGGATGATCTGGTACCTATCGAGCTTGACTCAGGGGACCAGCTGAAAAAGGGGACCCCTACTCCTCCATCTTAACTCAGCCCACCTTTTTTTTTTAAACTAGGGACTACTCCAAATCCCAGTGGATATGGAAAAATTTCACGAAGATTTTTAAATCTCCAGATACTATCAAGTTCACTGCATATGAGAATCTTAGATGCCAATTTCAAGCTGGCTTTGCAGGGAAAACCCTAGATGCAGAGATTTTTTTTTTCTTCACACGAGGTGAAGGGGTTGACAGATTTAAATCAGCTGCTTTAGAAAACTCCATGAGAAAATATATTTCTTTATTCTGAAAAAGTGGCCTAATAGTTAAGAGCAGGGTGCCAGTACCTTTTAAACCATAGTTCCTGCCTTCCATACAGTAATTTTTGTTAGGACTTCTAAAATAGGGCAAGGATTTTCTCCTCCCTCTTCCACCCCATCCAAATTATGCCTATTTCATTTGTTAATCAAATTGCTCAGGTTTCACTATGATCAACATGTACTTATTGCTAATAAACTTGGTGAGATTTCAAAAGAGAAGCTGACCTCCAAAATAGTTGCATATCCTTTTGTGTTATCATTCCCTTTTGATTTAATTGTTATTATCCTCAAATTAGTCTTGAATTTAATCCTGATTTCTTCTTTTCTATGTTTCCCTTTCTCAAAATCTTTACAGGGGGTGGGGTGGAGAGCTAAGATGGCGGTATAGTTGGAGGACACTAGGATTGTCTTGGCCCTTGAACACACCTAGATAACCATCAAATCATTCTGAATATACAAGAAATCAACCTGAGGATAGACAGAACAAACCGCACCATGAGAGGGAGTGGAGAGGCCACATTGAGGAAGTTAGGAAATATGGAAATATGATTTGGAGGAGAAATGGATTGCAAGTACTGTCGAGGGGAGGGAGCCCTGGTTGCTGAGAAAGGCGAGAGAGAGAGAGAGAGAGAGAGAGGGAGGGAGAGAAAGAGAGAGGAATACACCGGGAAATGCAGAAGAAGAATACTTCTCTCAAGCCAGTGAGTGATAAAACAAGAGGGGCTAATTTAACTGACTTTTTGCAACCAACAGGGCCCAAAGACTCGAGTTTTACAGGTCTGTGGGCTTGGCTGGGACAGAGCCCCCAGGGCACTGCCCTACTCCTGGAGAGAAGGCAGACAAACAACCCCAGGGCACACAGAGTGATCTGAGGATTGCCTAAGGCATATGGGGGAGACATTGTTCCCTCTACTTGGAGAACATCTGTGAGAGTTTCCATTGACAGAGACAGCTCTCCAGGGACAAAAGATGGAGGAGGCAGAATTTTCATTCCACCCCACCTCAGCACAGGCACAGAGAAATCTCCTGACACTGGCCATTTAGATTCCTTACTTGAAATTCCATGCCCCTGCATTGTCTTTTTTTTTTAATTCAATTAGCCAACTTATAGTAGTTTCAGAATTAGTGTTCAATAAATTATCAGTTTCGCATTACACCCAGTGCTCATCACACCACATGCCCTCCTTAATGCCCATCACCCAATTACCCCACGCTTCTACCCGCATTCCCTTCAGCATCCCTCAATTTGTTTCCTATACTTTAGAGTCTCTCATGGCTTTTCTATTTGGTGACTTCCCATTCAGTTTTCCCACCCTCCCCTATGATCCACTGTGTGGTTTCTTATATTCCATGCATGAGTGAAAACATATGATAATTGTACTTCTCTGATTGACTAATTTCACACCACATAATAGCCTCCAGTTCCATCCACATAGATGTAAATGGTAAGTATTCATCCCAAAGAAGTCTAACTCTCTACTTCTTTATCCATTCATCTGTTGATGGACATCTGGACTTTTTCCATAGTTTGGCTTTTGTGGACCTTGCTGCTATAAACATTGGGGTGCTGGTGCCCCTTTGGATCTCTACATTTGAATCTTTTGGGTAAATACCTAGTAGTGCAATTGCTGGGTTCTGGGTAGCTCTATTTTTTATGTCTTGAGGATCCTCCATACATTTTCCAGAGTGGCTGTACCAGGTTGCATTCCCACCAACAGTGTAAGAGGTTTCACCTACCTCCACATCCTCAAAAATATTTGCTGTATCCTGCCTTGTTAATTTTGGCCATTCTGACTGCTGTGAGGTGGTATCTCATTGTGGTTTTGATTTGTATTTCCCTGATGCCAAGAGATGAGGAGAATTTTTACATGTGTCTGTTGGCTATTTGTATGTCTTCTTTGGAGAAATGTCTGTTCATGTCTTTTGCCCATTTATGGACTGGTTTATTTGTTATTTGGGTGTTGAGTTTGAAATAGATAGATCTTGGATTCCAGACTTTTATCTGATATGTCTTATGAAAATAACTTCTCCCATTCCATAGGTTGCCTTTTAGTTTTGTTGACTCTTTCCTTTGCTGTGCAGAAGCTTTTTATCTTGATGAAGTCCCAATTGTTCATTTTTGCTTTTGTTTCCCTTGCCTTTAGAGACATGTCTAGCAAGAAGTTGCTGCAGCTGAGGTCAAAGAGGTTGCTGCCTGTGTTCTCCTCTAGGATTTTGATTCCTTCTTGTCTCACATTTAGGTTTTTCATCCATTTTGAGTTTATCTTTGTGTATGGTGTAAAATAATGCTCCAGTTTCATTCTTCTGCACGTGGCTATCCAATTTTCCCATCACCATTTATTGAAAAGACTATCCTTTTTCCATTGGATATTCTTTCATGATTTGTAGAGGATTAGTTGACCATAGAGTTGAAGGTCCATTTCTGAGTTCTCTATTCTCTTCCATTGATCCACGTGTCTGTTTTTGTGCGACTCCCATATTGTATTGATGATTATAGCTTTGTAATAGAGCTTGAAGTCTGGCATTGTGATGCCGCCAGTTTTGAATTTCTTTTTCAACATTCCTCTGGCTATTCAGGGCCTTTTCTGGTTCCACACAAATTTTAGGATTGTTTGTTCCCACTCTGTGAAAACTGCTGGTGGTATTTTGATAGGGATTGCATTGAATATGTAGATTCTTCTGGGTTACATAGATATTTTCACAGTATTTCTTCTTACAATCTATGAGCATGGAATGTTTTTCCATCTCTTTGTGTCTTCCTCAATTATGTTAATAAGTGTTCTGTAGTTTCTAGGGTATAGAGCCTTTACCTCTTAGGTAAGATTTATTCCTAGGTATCTTATGGGTTTTGGTGCAATTGTAAATGGGATCACTTCCTTAATTTCTCTTTCTTCTGACACATTGTTAATGTATAGAAATGTAACTGACTTCTGAGCATTTATTTTATATCCTGCCATGTTGCTGAATTCCTGTATGCATCTAGCAATGTTGGGGTGGAGGCTTTTGGATTTTCCACATAAAGTATCACGTCATCTGCAAACAGAGAGAGTTAGACTTCTTTGGCAATTTGAATACCTTTTTATTTCTTTTTGTTTTCTGATTGCTAACGCGAGGACTTCTAGTATTATGTTAAACAACAATGGTGAGAGTGGACATCCCTGTCTTGTTCCTGATCTTAGGGGAAAAGCTTTCAGTTCTTCCCCACTGAGAATGATATTCAGTATGGTTTTCAAAGAAAGCTTTTACGATATTGAGGTATGTTCCCTCTATCTCTACACTGTGGAAAGCTTTAATCAAGAAAGAACACTGTATTTTGTCAAATGCTTTTTCTGCATCAGTTGAGAGGGTCATATGGTTCTTGTCTCTTCTCTTATTAATGTGTTCTATGACACTAATTTGAAAAGGTTGAACCACCCTTACAGCCTAGGAATAAATCCCACTTGTTTGTGGTAAATAATCTTTTTAATGTACTGTTGGATCTTATTGGATGGTACTTTGGTGATAATTTTGGCATCCATGTTTATTAGGGATATTGGTCTGTAATTCTCCTTTTTGGTGGGGTCTTTGTCTGGTTTTGGGAACAGGGTAATACTGGCTTCAGAATGAGTTTAGAAGTTTTCCTTCCCTTTCTATTTTTTTTGAAACAGCTTCAGAAGAATAGGTACTAGTTCTTATTAAAATGTTTGGTAGAATTCCCCTGGGAAGCCACCTGGCCCTGGACTCTGGCTTCTTTGATGATTTTTGATTACTGCTTCAATTTCGTTGCTGGTTATGGGTCTGTTCAGGTTCTCTATTTTTTTTCCTGTTTTAGTTTTGGTAGTTTATATGTTTCCAGGAGTGCATAAATTTCTTCCAGATTGCCTAATTTGTTGGCATATAGTTGCTCATAATATGTTCTCAAAATATTTTGTATTTCTTTGTTGTTGGTCATGATGTCTACTCTTTCATTCATGATTTTATTAATTTGGATCCTTTTTCTTTTCTTTTGAATAAGTCTGGCTAGGGGTTTATCAATCTCAATAATTCTTTCAACGAACCAGTGTGTATTTTCATTGATCTGTTCCACTCTTCTTCTGATTTCTATTTCATTGATTTCTACTCTAATCTTCATAATTTCTATTCTCCTGCTTGGTTTAGGCTTTATTTGCTGTTCTTTCTTCAGATCCTTTAGTTTTAAGGTTAGCTTGTGTATTTGAGACTTTTCTAATTTTTTGAGGAGGTTTTGTATTGCTATGTATTTCCTCTTAGGACTGCCTTTGTTGTATCCCAAAAGCTTTGAACGGCTGTGTTTTAATTTTCATTTGTTTCCATGATTTTTAAAAAATTTTTGATTTCCTGCCTAACCCATTCATTCTTTAGTAGGATGTTCTTTAGCCTCCAAGTGTTCGAGTTCTTTCCAATTTCCTCTTGTATTTGAGTTCAAGTTTCAAAGCCTTGTGGTCTGAAAATATGCAGGGAATAATCCCAGTCTCTTGGTATCCATTGAGACCTGATTTGTGACCCAGTATGTGATCTATTCTAGAGAATGTTCCATGTGCACTTGAGAAGAATGTGTATTCTGTTGCTTTAGGTTCGAATGCTCTATTTATATCTGTGAAGTCCATCTGGTCCAGTGTGTCATTCAAAGCCCTTGTTTCCTTGTTGATCTTCTGCTTAGACGATCTGTCCATTGCTTTGAGTGGAGTGTTGAAGTCCCCTACTCTTATTGTATTATTATCAATGTGTTCTTTACATTGGTTATTAATTGTTTTATATAATTGGCCGTTCCCAAGTTAAGAGCATAATATTTATAATTGTTATATCTTCTTGTTGGATAGACCCTTTAAGTATGACATAGTGTCCCTCTACATGTCTTACTACAGTCTTTGGTTCAACATCTAATTTGTCTGATGTGAAGGTTGCTACCCCAGCTTTCCTTTGAGGCCCATTTGCATGATAAATTGTTCTCAACCCCCTCACTTTCAATCTGGAGGTGTCTTTAGGTCTAAAATGAGTCTCTTGTAGACAGAATATGGATGGGTTTTGCTTTGTTATCCAAACTGATACCATATGTCTTTTGACTAGAGCATTTAGCCCATTTACATTCAGAGTAACTATTGAAAGATATGAATTGGGTTCCATTGTACTACTTTTAAATCCCTGTTTCTGTAGATCGTCTCTGTTAATTTCTGGTCTATGTTACTTTTGGACTCTCTCTCTGCTTAGAGGATCCCTTTTACTATTTCTTCTAGAGCTGGTTTAGTAGTTACATATTTTTTTAGTTTCTGTTTCTCCTGGAAGTTTTTTATCTCTTCTTCCATTCTGAATGACAGCCAAGAATTCTTGGCTGCCTGTTTTTCTCATTTAGTACTCTGAATATGTCATGTTAGCCCTTTCTGGCTTGCCAGATCTCTGTGGATAAGTCTGGTGCCAGCCTAACGTTCCTACCCTTGTAGTTTAAGAAACTCTTGTTTCAAGGCGCTTTGAGGATTTTCTCTTTATCTCTGAAATTTTCAAGCTTCACTATTCTATGTTGGAGTGTTGATCTGCTTTTATTGATTTTGAGCGGGGTCTTCTCTACCTCTTGGACTTGTATGCCTGTTTCCTTCCCCAGATTAGGGAAGTTCTCAGCTACAATTTGCTCAAATATACCTTCTGTCCCTCTCCTCTCTCTTTCTTCTTCCTCTGGCACCTCAAGAATGCTAACATTGTTTTGCTTTATGATATCGTTGATTTCTCAAAGCCTCCCCTCATTAGTTGTTTTTCTCTCTTTTCTTCAGCTTCCGTCCTTTCCATCTAGTTGATTTCTATGTCATTTACTCTCTCTTCTGCCTCATTTACCTTAGCTGTTAGAGCATCCAATTTAAACTACTTCTCAATTAGAGCATTTTTTATTTCAGCCTGATTCTATCTCATTTCTGCACTATGAGATTCTCTAAAGTCTTTTTTTATTCATGTCTAGCTGGTAACTTTTAATTGTTATCCTGAATTCCAGCTCTGATATTTTACTTATATCCATATCGATTAGATCTGTGGCAAAGAGTATTATCTCTGATTCTTTCTTTTGTTGTGAATTCCCCATTCTAGTTATTTTGCCCAGAGAAGAATGGATGAATGGGAGTACAAAAGCAAAAATATCAACCACGACCCTAGTGAATTACACACTAGACAAATCTGATGAAGTTAGAAACCAAAAAAGCAAAGAAAAAGGAAAAAAAAAGTGGGGGGGGGAGAATACATTCTCCCTGGTGGTCAAAATAGGGTGATCCACTTGGTCCTGGGTGTATTTTGGTTTGTTAGAATACCCTAAATTCCAAAATTGTGAAGATCACAAAGGTTATATATACACAAAAAATAAATTTGAATACAGTGAAAGGAAGCCAAAAAGATAGAATATATTTATTAAATGTAAATATAGGAAATGAAAGTTACAAAAAGACTTAAAAACAAAGAGGTGATAAAACAAGAAACTAGTTGAAAAGGAAAAAAAAAGAAAAAAAATTAAAGTGAAAGATAAATGAATTAAAAAAACCCTTGAATTTTATATACTATTTTGCCCTAGAGCTGGAGTTTTGCAGTCCTGTGTGCTTGTAAACTTGCTGTTCACTTGTTCTTTCAGGTGCTTTTCTGGATGAGGGTTCCACTCCACTGATTCTCAGGTGTGTTTGCCTGGGCAGAGTTGCACTACCCCATGCCAGGGTGCTGGGATCAGTGTAAACCTCTTCTGGCTGCTCTATGTGTCTTTTGTAACCTGAAGGTTTTCCATGCCTCTATAAAGGATGAAAATAAAAATGGCCACACTTCTATCCCAGCACTGGAGCTGAAAGATCACGGTCCCCTCTCTTCAGTAAACCCTCAGGGATAAGCAGTCTTCACTTTTATATGTGTCAAACTCTGCAGCCTCCTTTGGTGCATGCCTGCACCAATTCTCCTGGGGGAAGTACATTTCTGTCCTTTGCTGTGTCCCCACCTGGAGCGTGGTCACCTGGTAGTGGACATTCCTGCACTGCCCCTCCCAGTGAAGGTGAAAGGTAGTGCCTTTTTCTGTTCTTTACAGTGTTCCCACAGGGAGAGCTATTTCCCAACCATGTTGTGGTTGGTGGTTTATGGTAAACTGAGTTGAGAGTCCTCTCCTAGGCTCACTGACTGTAGCTGGTTTCCTTGCTCCAATGTTTGGGAACTCTGATGGCTCAGGACACCCCAGTTCTTTCTGTGACCCTGGGGATCCTGAGACCACACTACCTTATGTAGGATTCTGCCCTGCCTCACCACCTGAGCACTTTTCAGGCAGGGAAGTCTTCCACTGGAGCAGATTTCTAAAGGTTCTGATTTTGTGCTCTGGGGCTATATCAATTTCCTATAGCTGGCTTACAGAGCCTCCCTCCCCCCGCCAATTATCTTCTGCTATATCCCCTCAGATTTATCTCTGCACCTCATACCCTGCAAAAAGTGTTCACTTTTCTATTTGCAGAATTCCAGCAATTCTTTTCTTACATCTCAGGTTGAATTCATACATGTTCAGAATGATTTGATAGTTATCTAGCTAAATTCAAGGGATCAGAAGAAATGAGGTCTCCTACTCTTCTGCTGTCTTGCCTCCCTCCCCATGCCCCTTCTCAGTCAAACCTGCATTAGTCCCATTGTGCTAAGACCCTCCCCCAGAAGACCAGTACAGCCTCTGCCACAGCAAATCCCTAATGTTTGGAGTTTTAAGAGTCAGCAGGCTTGGCTGGGACAGAGCCCAAAGCGTACTGTACTATTCCTGGCAAGAAAGCAACTGGAGACAGACAACATAAAAATGGTTATATGAAAAATGCCTGTGATGCAGTTGGTGGGGGCGAGGATTGTGTGCTCTTCTGTGATTGCTTGTCTGATTGTAGCATGCACGGAAACTATTCTCTGGGGACAAAGGAGCTGGCTGGTGAGCCATTTCCTTCCCCCACCCCACAGCATAAACCAGTTATAGTAAACAGCATAGCACTCGCACTGGCTGTCTAACTGTTTATACGAAGTTCTGCCCTCCTACACCTTGCGCATATTGCTTTTCTCCTGCATGTGTGCCTAAGTCCAGCAACATGAACCCCTTTCCCAGAAGACCAGCAGAAACTTTTACACAGACCACATCTCCCAAACAGAGAGTTCTGCAAGGCTTCAGTTATAGTGGAAGTATCATCAGCTCTCATCTGACAAGCAGACGAGAGCAAACCTACTTAAAACTAATCACATCCTGGCCAAGGTCCAAACACTGCCCATAGCAGGCAAGAGCAGCTTCTGCAGATGACTGGCCTGAAGGATACAGTGACTATGCAACATAGCTGAGTACACACAACACACATTAGAGGCATTCTCTGAAGCACCAGGCGTTGGACAGTATATGATGTTTTTCTCATAAAGTCATTACTCTCAAGTGCAGGAAATATAACAGGTTTTCCTAACAAAGTAGAAGACAGAGACTTAGACAAAATGCCAAGAAGGAGGAATTAATCCCAAAAGAAAGAACAAGAATTGGTCACAGCCAGAGATCTAATCAAAAGAGATATACGTAGTATGACTAATGGAGAATTTCAATAAACAATCATAAGTATACTCATTGTGCTTGAGAAAAGAATGGAAGACTTCGTGGAGACCCTTACCAGAGAGATAAAAGAGTTTAAAAAAAACCTCAGAAATGAAAAAAACACAAACAAACTGAGATTCAAAACAGACCAGATGTAAGGACCACAAATGGAAGAAGAGTAATGAATAAGTGATAAAGAAGATAAAAAATGGAAAATAATGAAGCTGAACAAAAGGAAGAACTGTGGATCACAAGAACAGATTTAGGGAACTCAGTGACTCCATCAAATGTAATAACATTCATATCATAGGAGTCACAGAAGAAGAGAGGGATAAAAGGGCAGAAGTTTAATTTGAGGAAATAAGAGCTAAAACTTTCCTAATCTGGGGAAGGAAACAGACATCCAAATCCAGGAGACACAGAGAATCCCATCAAAATAAACAAAAGCAGGCCAACACCAAGAAATATCATAGTAAAATTTGCAAAATATAGAGATAAAAAAATTTCCTAAAAGCAGCAAGACAAAAGAAGACCTTAAATTACAAGGGACAACCCATAAGGCTACCTGTAGATCTCTCCAAAGAAACATGGCAAACCAGAAGAGAGTGACATGATATATTCAATGTGTTGAATGGGAAAAATCTGCAGCCATGAATATCCTATCCAGCAAGGCTATAATTCAGAAAAGAAGGAAAGCTAAAGAGTTTCACAGAAAAACGTAGTAAAGTTATTGGTGACCGCTAAACCAATGCTTCAAGAGATATTAAAGAGGACTCTTTGAAGGCAAAGGAGAGACCAAAAGTGACAAAGACTACAAAGGAACAGAGAATATCTCCAGGAACAATGGAAAAACCAAGGAAAACAAACAGACAACAGAAGAAATAAACAAGGAAAAAGCCAAACGTTCACTTTTTGCCCATGACATGATACTCTATATAGAAAACACAAAAGACTGCCAAAAACTATTAGAACTGATACAAAAGTTGAGCGAAGTCACAGGATACAAAATCAACATACGGAAATCTGTTGCATTTCCTTTTTTGTTATTATTACCTTCAATTAGCCAACATAGAGTCTATCATTAGTTTTTTGTATACTGTTCAACGATTCATTAGTTGCATATAAACACCTAGTGCTCATCACCACATGTGCCATCCTTAATACCCAACACCCGTTTACCCCATCTCCCACCCCCTTCCATTCTGTAACCTCAGTTTGTTTCCCAGAGTCCACAATTTCTCATGGTTTATCTCCCTCTCTGATTTCTTCCCATCCAGATTTCCCTCCCTTCTCCAGTGGTCCTCTGTGCTATTCCTTATATTACAAATACAAGTGAAACATATGAGTGAAACTATATGATAATTGTCTTTCTCTGCTTGACTTATTTCATTTAGCATAATCCCCTCCAGTTTCATTCATGTCAATGAAAATGGTGGGCATTCATCCTTTCTGATGGTTGAGTAATATTCCCTTGAATATATAAACCACATCGTCTTTATCCATTCATCTATTGAAGGGCATCTTGGCTCCTTGCACAGTTTGGCTATTATGAACATTGTTGTTATGAATATTGGGGTGCATATGCCCCTTCTGTTCACTACATCTCTATCTTTGGGGTAAATAGCTAGTAGTGCAATTGCTGGGTCATATGGTAGCTCTATTTTTAACATCTTGAGGAACCTCCATTCTGTTTTCCAGAGTGGCTGTACCAGCTTGCATTCCCACCAACACTGTAAGGGGCCTCCCCTTTCTCCACATCCTTGCCAACATTTGTTGTTTCCTGTATTGTTAATTATTGCCATTCTATCTGGTGTAAGATGGTATCTCATTATGGTTTTGATTTGTATTTCCCTGATGCCTAGTGATGTTGAACATTTTTTCATGTATCTGTTTGTCATTTGTATGTCTTCTTTAGAGAAGTGTCTGTTCATGTCTTCTGCTCATATCTTGACAGGATTACTTGCTTTTTGAGTGTTGAGTTTGAGAAGTTCTTTATAGATCTTGGATACCAGCCCTTTATCTGTAGTGTCATTTGCAAATATCTTCTCCCATTCTGTCCATTTACTCCTAGTTTTGTTGATTGTTTCCTTTGCTCTCCAGAATCTTTTTATCTTGATGAAGTCCCAGATGTTTATTTTTCCTTTGTTTCCCTTGCTTTTGAAGATGTATCTTGAAGGAAGTCACTGTGGCCGACGTCGAAGAGGTGACTGCCTGTGTTCCTCTCTAGAAGTTTAATGGATTGGATTCTTGTCTCACATTGAGGTCTTTCATCCTTCTGAGTTTATCTTTGTGTATGGTGTAAGAGAATGTTCTAGTTTCATTCTTCAGCATGTGGCTGTCCAATTTTCTTGCATGACTTTTTGAAGACATTGTCTTTTTTCCATTGAGTATTCTTTCCTGATTTGTTGAAGAGTAGTTGACCATAGATTTGAGTCCATTTCTGGGCTCTCTCTTCTGTTCCATTGATCTATGTGTCTGTTTTTGTGCCAATACCATGTTGTCTTGATGATCACAAATTTGTAATATAGCTTGAAGTCAGGCAGTGTGATGTCATCAGCTTTGGTTTTCTTTTTCAACATTCCCCTGGAGATTCGGGGTCTTTTCTGGTTCCATACAAATTTTAGGATAGTTTGTTCCAACTCTGTGAAAAACGTTGATGGTACTTTGACAGGGGTTGCATTGAAAGTGTAGATTGCTCTGGGCCACGTAGATATTTTCACAATGTTTCTTCTTCTAATCCATGAGCATGGAATGTTTTTCCATCTCTTTGTGCCTTCCTTAATTTCTTTCATAAGTGATCTGTAGTTTCTATAGTATAGAATGTTTACCTATTTGGTTAGGTTTATTCCTAGGTATCTTATGTTTTTTGGTGCTATTGTAAATGGAATTGATTCCTTAATTTTTTCTTTCTATAATTACATTGTTTGTGTATAGAAATGCAACTGATTTCTGTGCATTGATTTTGCATCCTGCCACCCTGCTGAATTGCTCTATGAGTTCTAGTCACTTGGGGGGGTGGAGTCTTTTGGCTTTTCCACATAAAGTATCATGTCATCTGAGAAGAGGGAGCGTTTGACTTCTTTTTTGTTAACTTGAAGGCCATTTATTTCTTTTTGTTGTCTGATTGCTGAAGCTAGGACTTCTAGTACTATGTTGAAAAATAGTGGTTAGAGTGAGCATCCCTGTCCTGTTCCTGAACTTAAGGGAAAAACTGAGTTTTTCCCCATTGAGAATGATATTTGCTGTGGGCTTTTCATAGATGGCTTTTATGATATTGAGGAATGTTCCCTGTATCCCTACAATCTGGAGAGTTTTAATCAGGAAAGTCTGCTGTATTTTGCCAAATGTTTCTTCTGCATCAATTGAGAGGATCATATGATTTTTGTCTCCTCTTTTGTTAATGTGATTTATCTGTTGATTGATTTATGAATGTTGAATCACCCTTGTATCCCAGCAATAAATCCTACTTGATCATGGTGAATAATCATTTTAATGTACTACCGGATTCTATAGGCTTGGATGTTGTTGAGTATTTTGGCATTCATGTTCATCATGGATGTTGGACTGTAATTGTTTTTGGTGGGGTCTTTGTCTGGTTTTGGGATCAGGGTAATGCTGGCCTCATACAACGAGATTAGAAGTTTTCCTTTCATTTCTTTTTCTTTTTTTGGGGGGGGGGAACACCTTCAGTATAATAGGTATGATTTCTTCATTAAATGTTTGGTAAGATTTCCCTGGGAAGCTATCTGGCCCTGGACTCTTGTTTTTTGGGAGATTTTTGATTACTGTTTCAATTTCCTTGTTGGTTATCAATCTGTTCAGATTGTCTATTTCTTCCTTTTGTAGTCTTGGTAGTTTATAAGTATCCAGGAATGCATCCATTTCTTTCAGATTAGCTAGTTTGTTGGCATAAAGCTGCTGGTAAAACGTTTTAACAAGTGTCTCTATTTCCTTGTTATTAGTTGTGATCTATCCCCATTCATTTATGATTTTAATTTGGGTCATTCCTCTTTTCTTTTGGATAAGTCTGGCCAGAGTTTTATTGATCTTATTAATTCTTTCAAAGAACCAGCCCCTCGTTTTGTTGATCTGTTCTATTGTTCTTCTAGTTTCTATTTCATTGATATCTGCCCTAATCTTTATTATTTGTCTTCTCCTGCTTGTTTTATGTTTTATTTGCTGTTCTTTCTCCAGGTCTTTTAGGTGTAAGGTTAGCGTGTGCATTTGGGATTTTTCCAAATTTTTGAGAGAGGCTTACATGGCTATGTACTTTCCTCTTAGGACCACCTTTGCAGTATCCCGTAGGTTTTGAACTGATGTGTTTTCATTTTCATTGGTTTCAATGAATTGTTTAAGTTCTTTAATTTCCTCGTTGACCTATTCATTCTTTAACAGGATTCTCTTTAACCTCCAAGTGTTTCAATTCTTTCTGAATTTTCCCCTGTGGTTGAGTTCCAGTTTCAAACCATTGTGGTTTGAAAATATGCACGGAATAATTTCAATCTTTTGATACTGCTTAAGACCTGATTTATGACCCAGTATGTGATCTATTCTGGAGAAAGTTCCATATGCACTCGAGAAGAAAGAGCATTGTGTTGTTTTAGGAGGGAATGTTCTGTATATATCTATGAAGTCCATCTGGTCCACTGTGTCATTCAAAGTCCATGCTTCTTTGTTGATGTTCTGCTTGGATGATCTGTCTATTGCTGTGAGAGAAGTGTTGACATCTCCTATTATTAATGTAGTACAAATATGTTTCTTTATTTTGGTTATTAGTTGGTTTATGTAATTGGCTGCTCCTATGTTGGCGGCATAGATATTATAATTTAGATTTTCTTATTGGATAGATGCTTCAAGTATGATATAGTGTCCTTCTACATATCTTATTACCATCTTTGGTTCAAAATATAATTTGTCTGATATAAGGATTGATACTCCAGCTGCTTTTGAGGTTCTTTGGCATGGTAAATGGTTCTCCACCCCCTCAGTTTAAATCTGGAGGTGTTTTTAGGTTCAAAATGAGTCCCTTATAGAGAACCATATGGATGGGTCCTGTTTTTTTTATCTAATCTGAAACCCTGTTTTATTTGATGGGGGCATTTATCCCATTCATATTGTTAGTAACTTTTGAAGGATATGAATTTAGTGTCATTGCATTGTCTGTAAAGTCCCCATTTCAGTAGATTGTTAATTTCTGGTCTATATGACTCTCTGGTTCTTTCTTCTTTTATAAAAGACCCCTGAGATTGGAAGGAGTTAAAATGGCGGAGGAGTAGGGGTCCCGCTTTTTAGCTGATCCCCTGAGGTGAGCTGGATAGGTACCAGACCATCCTGAACACCCACAGAATCAGCCTGAGATGCAGGAGGATACATCTGGATCTCTACAAATGAACATCTTCAGCAAAGAGTATTGAGGTACGAAGTGGGGAGCCATTAAGCCACGCACAGATATCGGAAATTAAACAGAAGGGGAAGGGAGACACTGCGTCCAGGTGCCGGGAAGAGGTAGCCACCTGCACTGGGGAGCGGAATGACTCACGGACTGGCACCCGCGAGAGAGGAGACTAAGACCATGAGCCATGGGAACGGGCGTGACCGGTCAGAAAACCGGAGCTCCAGAGTGCACGAACCACACTGAAACAGAGCTCCGGAGTGTGTGGGGGCGGATGGCAGCTGGTGGTGTTAGAAACACAAAGGACAGACATGTGCCAGCACTGGAAGTGAGGGCTGGGACGCCAGCTGTGGGGCGCACATCACTGGACACTGCAGGTTTAGCAGCACCAACATGAACAGAGATAAAGTGGCCAGAGGGGCGCAGTGGAGAACGGTCTGCAATCCCTCTGTTCGGAGACAGAGGCTGGGATTCAGCTACTGTTGCTCAGACTCTCAGAAGAGGCACAGCAAACCACCAGGGAAAGATGCCAGAGAACAAAAGCCTGGAAATACCGGCTCACAGTGTGCCCACCCCCATTCCCCCTCACAAGGGACAGGGAGACTCTACCCAAACAGGGTTGCCTGAGTATCAGAACGGCAGGACCCTCCCCCAGAAGGCAGGCTGAAAAATCAAGAAGCCTACATCCCTAAGTTCCCTATAAAACAAGTGCGCACTGCCTGGGTCCTGGTCAATAATTTGGGCTCTGGGCAACCCCACAACCTCTCCTCACTAGAATGACGAGAAGGAGAAATCCCCCCCAGCAAAGACAAGACAATGAGTCTGTTGCTTCTGCCACAGAACTAATGGATATGGATATAACCAAATTAACAGAAATGGAGTTAGAGTAACAATGGTCAAGATGATGTGTAGACTTGAAAAAAATATTAACAGAAATATTAATGAAAATATAGAATCTCTAAGGGCGGAAATGAGAGAGAATCTGGCAGAAATTAAAAATGCAATGAATCAAATGCAGTCAAAACCTGATGCTCTGACGGCCAGGGTGAACAAGGCAGAAGAATGTATCAGCGAATTGGAGGATGGGTTAGTAGAAGAGAAAGCTAAAATAGAAACTTGGCTCAAAAAAATCCAATCTCAAGAATGTAGGTTATGGGAGATTACTGACTCAACAAAACATTCCAATGTCAGAATCATCGGCATCCCCGAGGGGGTGGAGAAAAACAGAGGTCTAGAAGACATATTTGAACAAATTATAGCTGAAAACTTCCCTAGTCTAGCACAGGAAGCAAGCATTCGTGTACAAGAAGCAAGGAGGACCCCTCCCAAGCTCAACCACGACAAACCTACGCCATGTCAGGTCATAGTGCATTTCAAAAATATTAGATCCAAGGAGAAAGTATTGAAAGCGGCCAGGGCAAAGAAATTTCTCACGTACCAAGACAAAGGTATCAGAATTACATCAGACCTGTCTACACAGACCTGGAATGAGAGAAAGGGTTGGGGGGGCATTTTTAAAGCTCTTGCAGAGAAAAACATGCAGCCAAGGATCCCTTATCCAGCAACGCTGTCATTCAGAATTAATGGAGAGATAAAGACCTTCCAGAATTGCCAGTCACTCACCAATTTCGTAACCATGAAACCAGCCCTACAGGATATATTATGGGTTTTCTATAAAAGTTAAAAGGCCCCAAGAGTGATACAGAATAGAAAGTCAAAATCTGTAGAAACAAAGACTTTACAGGCAACATGGCATCATTAAAATCATATCTCTCAATAATCAGTCTCAATGTGAATGGTCTAAATGCTCCCATAAGGTGCCACAGGGTTGCAGATTGGATAAAAAGACATGACCCATCCATTTGCTGTCTATAAGAGACTCATTTTGAACCTAAAGATACATCCAGACTGAATGTAAAGGGATGGAATACCATCTTTCATGCCAATGGACCTCAAAAGAAAGCTGGGGTAGCAATTTTCATATCAGACAGATTGGATTTTAAACTAAAGACTATAGTTAGAGATACAGAAGGGCACTATATTATTCGTAAGGGAAGTATCCAACAAGTGTATATGAAAATTAAAAATATCTATGCCCCCAACAGTGGAGCAGCCAAGTACATAAACCAACTGCTAATTAGAATAAAGAAACATATAGATAATAATACGTTAATAGTAGGGGACCTCAATACTCAACTCTCAGCAATAGACAGATCACCTAAGCAGAAAATCAACAAACAAGAGCTTTGAATGCCATACTCGACGAGTTGGACCTCATAGATACATATAGAACACTACACCCAAGAAGCAAAGAATACTCATTCTATTCTAATGCCCATGGAACATTCTCAAGAATAGACCATGTTCTGGGTCACAAAACAGGTCTCATCCAATACCAAAAGCCTGAAATTATTCCCTGCATTTTCTCAGACCACAATGCTTTGAAATTGGACCTCAACTACAAGGAAAAATTTGGAAGAAACTCAAACACTTGGAGACTAAGAACCATCCTGCTCAAGAATGATTCGATAAACCAGGAAATCAAAAATCAATTTAAACAATTTATGGAGACCAACGAGAATGAAAACACAACAGTCCAAAACCTATGGGATACTGCAAAGGCAGTCCTAAGGGGAAAATACATAGCCATCCAAGCCTCACTCAAAACAACAGAAAACTCTAAACTGCAGTTTTTATATTCTCACCTCAAGAAGCTGGAACAGCAACAGAGGAACAGACCTAATCCATGCATGAGAAAGCAGTTGATCAAGATTAGAGCAGAGATCAATGAATCAGAAACCAGGAGCACAGTAGAGCAGATCAACAGAACTGGAAGCAGTTTCCTTGGAAGAATAATTAAAATAGATAAGCCACTGGCAAGACTTATCCAAAAGAATAGAGAAAGGACCCAAATTAATACAATTACGAATGAAAAGGGAGAGGTCACAACCAACACCAATGAAATAAGAAGGGTTATTAGAAACTTTTATCAACATCTTTATGCCAATAAATTAAGCAATTGAAAGAAATGGAGGCCCTCCTGGAAAACTATAAACTACCAAGAGTGAAAAAGGAGAAATTGATTTTTTTAAACAGACCAATTTATTATGAAGAGATTGAAACAGTGATTAAAAACCTTCCAAAAAACAAAACGCTGGGGCCTTATGGATTTCCCAGGGAATTCTACCAAACATTCAAAGAAGAAATAATACCTATTCTACTAAAGCTATTTCAAAAAATGGAAACAGAAGGAAAGCTACAAAACTCATTCTATGAGGCCAATATTACCTTGATCCCCAAATGAGGCAAAGACCCCATCAAAATGGAGAATTACAGACCGATTTCCCTGATGAATATGGATGCCAAATTCTCAACAAGATCCTTGCTAATAGAATCCAACAGTACAGTAAAAGGATTATCCATCATGACCATGTGGGATTCATCCCTGGGATACAAGGGTGGTTCAACATTCGCAAATCTATCAGTGTGATAGATTTTATCAACAAGAAAAAAGCAAAAAATCATATGATCCTCTCAATAGATGTAGAAAAAGCATTTGACAAAATACAGCATCCTTTCCTGATTAAACCGTTCAGAGTGTAGGGATAGAGGGTCCATTCCTCAATCTCATAAAAACCATCTATGAAAAGCCTACAGCAAATATTATTCTCAATGGGGAAAAGCTGGAAGCCTTTCCCTGAAGATCAGGAACACGACAAGGATGCCCACTCTCGCCATTATTATTCAACATAGTACTAGAAGTTCTTGCAACAGCAATCAGACAACAAAAAGGGATAAAAGGTATCCAAATTGGGAAAGAAGAAGTCAAACTATCTCTCTTCGCAGATGACATGATACTCTATATGGAAAACCCAAAAGAATCCACTCCCAAACTGGTAGAAGTTATAGAGCAATTCAGTAATGTGGCAGGATACAAAATCAATGCTCAGAAATCAGTTGCATTTCTATACACAAAAAATGAAACTGAAGAATGAGAAATTAGCAAATCCATCCCATTTACAATAGCATGAAAAATCATATGTTATCTTGGAATTAACTTAACCAGAGATGTAAAGGAGCTATATTCTAGAAACTACAAATCACTCTTGAAAGACATTAAAGAAGACACAAAAAGATGGAAAAATATTCCATGCTCATGGATCAGAAGAATTAACACAGTTAAAATGCTGGGGGCATCACAATGCCGGATTTTGAGCTGTACTACAAAGCTGTGATCACAAAGTCAGCATGGTACTGGCAAAGAAACAGACACATAGACCAATGAAACAGAATAGAGAACCCGGAAATGGATCCTCGGCTCTTTGGGCAACTACTCTTTGACAAAACAGGAAAAAACATCTGGTGGACAGAGAGTGAGAAAGAGCACAAGAGTGGGGTGAGGGGCAGAGGGAGAAGCAGACTCCCCACTGAACAGAGAGCCTGATTGGGGAGGCCTCAATCCCAGTACTCTAGGGTCATGACCTGAGCTGAAGGCAGATGCCCAACCAACTGAGCCACCCAGGAGCCCCTCAAAGTGGAATTGTTAAATCCAGCTATATGTTTATTAACAAGAGATAAACTCCAAATAAAAGTTTCAAAATATAGAAAAAAATAAACAGGAAATGTTTATTCAAAAATGAAAATATATGCAGCAATATTAATATCAGACAAAAAAAAGATCTTAAAGAAAAACTTCATATATACGGTAGGAGCTGACACTGATACCAGGGGATCTGAAATGCTCTCATTATTCCCTGGGTAGGATGGGGCTTCAAGGAAGCCAGAATAATACATATAATACCCAGGTGCCCCCCTTTTATTATTTTGGATCATCTTTGCTTTGGTTGTGTAGCTGTGATAGCTTTTGACCACTTCGGATTTTTTTTTTCTAGGGCGCATTTTGCTTGGGTTGTGATATTTTGGAATCTGTTCATTCGCTCAACCATCCCTCCATAGAATGACTAGGAGGAGGAACTCTCAACAAAGAAAGGAACCAGAGACAATGTTCCCTGACAGAGAACTAATGGATATGGATATAAGCACTATGTCAGAGAAAGAATTCAGGATAGCAATAATGAAGTCAATAGCTAGGCTTGAAAAAAGCATTAGTGACAATATAGAATCTCTATGAGAAGAAAAGTGATCGAGTCAGGCCCTACTTAAAAATGCCATGAATGAGATGCAGTCTAAACTGGATACTCTAACAGCCAGGGTAAACGAGGCATAAAAACAAATCAGAGATCTAGAAGATAAGTGATAGAAAGGAAGGAAGCTGAGGAGAATAGGTATAGGCAGCTAGTAACCCATGAAAATGGACTTAGAAAGATCGATCAATGATGCCATGGAAAGCTCCAATGTCAGAATTATTGGGATCCCCAAAGGGGTGGGGAGAAAGGACTAGAAGATATATTTGAGCAAATCATAGCTGAGAACTTCCCTAAATTGGGAAGGAAACAAGCATTCGTGTCCAAGAGGCAGAGAGGACCTCTCCCAAGATCAATAAAAATAGATCAACACCCCAACATATAATAGTGAAGCTTGAAAATCTTGGAGCCAAGGAAGCTATCCTAAGAGCAGCTAGGGGGAAGAGAATTCTTAATTATAGAGGGAGAAACATCAGAATAACATCAGACCTATGAACAAAGACCTGGCAAGCCAGAAAGGGCTAGAAAGACACATTCATGGTACTAAATGAGAAGAACAGGCAGCCAAGAATACTTTACCCATCAAGGCTGTAATTGAGAATGGACGGGGAGATAAAGAGCTTTCAGGAGCAGCAGAAATTGAAAGAATACGTGATCACCAAGCCAGCCTGCAAGAAATATTAAGGGGGATTTCATTTTTTTTCCCATAATAATATTTTTATTATATTATGTTACTCACCATACATTACATCCCTGGTTTTTGATGTAAAGTTCGATGATTCATTAGTTGCGTATAACACCCAGTGCACCATGTAATACGTGCCCTCCTTACTACCCATCAGCCACCTATCCCATTCCCCCACCCCCTCCCATCTGGAGCCCTCAATTTGTTTTTCAGAGTCCATAGCCTCTCATGCTTCATTCCCCCTTCTTATTACCCCCCTTTCTTTATCCCTTTCTTCTCCTACTGATCTTCCTAGTTCTTATGCTCCATAGATAAGAGAAACCATATGATAATTGTCTTTCTCTGCCTGACTTATTTCACATAGCATTATCTCCTCCAGTGCCGTCCAGGTTGCAGCAAATATTGAGAAATCGTTCTTTTTGATAGCTGAGTAATTTTCCATTGTATATATGGGCCACATCTTAATCCAGTCATCTGTTTAAGGGCATCTCAGCGTCTTCCATGATTTAGCTATTGTGGAAAGTGCTGCTATGAACATTGGGGTGCATATGGCCTTTTTCTTCACTATGTCTGTATCTTTGGGGTAAATAGCCAGTAGTGCAATGGCTGGATCATAGGGTAGCTCCATTTTTAACTTTTTAATGGGACCTCCACACTGTTTTCCAGAGTGGCTGTACGAACTTGCATTCCCACCAACAATGTAGGAGGGATCCCCTTTCTCCACATCCTCTCCAAAAACTATTGTTTCTTGCCTTGTCCATTTTTGCCATTCTAACTGGCATTAAGGTGGTATCTCAGTGTGTTTTGATTTGAATTTCCCTGATGGCTAATGATTTTGAACATAGTTGCATGTGTCTGTTAGCCATTTGTATGTCTTCATTGGAAAACTGTGTGTTCATATTTCTGCCCATTTTATGATTTGTTTATTTGTTTCTCATGTATTGAGTTTGACAAGTTCTTTGTAGATCCTGGATACCAGTCTTTTATTTGTAGTATCATTTGCAAATATATTCTCCCATTCCGTGGGCTGCCTCTTAGTTTTTTTGACTGTTTCCTTGGCTGTGCAGAAACTTTTGATCTTGATGAAGTCCCACAGGTTCATTTTATCTTTTGTTTCTCTTGCCTTTGGAGATGTGTCATGAAAAAGGTTGCTGTGGCTGATGTCGTAGAGGTTGCTGCCTATGTTCTCCTCTAGGATTGTGATGGATTCCTGTCTCACATCTAGGTCTTTCATGCATTTAGAGTTTATCTTTGTGTATGGTGTGAGAGAGTGGTCAAGTTTCATTCTTTTGTATGTAGCTGTCCAATTTTCCCTGCACCATTTATTGAAGAGACTGTCTTTTTTCCACTGGATGTTTTTTCCTGCTTTATCAAAGTTTAGTTGCCCAAAGAGCCGAGGGTCCATTTCTGGGTTAGCTGTACTACAAAGCTGTGATCACAAAGGCAGCATGGTACTGGCACAAAAACAGACACATAGACCAATGGAACAGAATAGAGAACCCAGAAATGATTTCTCTTTCTGCTGCTTCATTATTGGTGTATAGAAATGCAATAGATTTCTGTATGTCGATTTTGTATCCTGTGATTTTACTGAATTCCTGTATTAGTTGTAGCAGTTTTTTGGTGGAATCTTTCAGGTTTTCTCTATATAGTATCATGTCATCTGCAAATAGTGAACGTTTGACTTCTTCCTTGCTGATTTGGATGTATTTTATTTCTTTTTGTTGTCTGATTGCTGAGGTTAGGACTTCCAGTACTATTTTAAATAATAATGATGAGAGTGGACATCCCTGTCTTTTTCCTGACCATAGAGGAGAAGCTCAGTTTTTCCCATTGAGGATGATGTTAGCTGTGGGTTTTTCATATATGGCATTTATGATGTTGAGGTATATTCGTTCTTAACCATTTTGTTGAGTTTTATTTATTTATTTATTTTTATTCATGAGTGGATGTTGTACTTTGTGAAATGCTCTTTCTGCATCTATTGGAATGATCATATGGTTCTTATTCTTTCTTTAATTAATGTGGTGCATCACATTGATTGATTTGTGAATTTTGAACCACCCTTGCAACCCAGGAATATATCCCACTTGGTCATGGTGAACTACTTTTTAAAAATGTATTATTGGATTCATTTTGCTAGGATTTTATTGAGAATTTTTGCATCTGTGTTTCTCAGGGATATTGGTCTTTAGTTGTCTTTTTTTAGTGGTGTTTTAATTTGGTTTTGGGATCAGGATAATGCTTGCCTCATTGAATGATTTCGAAAGTTTTCCTTCCTTTTCTATTTCTTGGAATAGGTTGAGAAGAATAGGTATCGATTCTTCTTAACTACCATACTATCTAGCAATTGCACTGCTAGATATTTACCCCAAAGAATACAAAAATACTATTTCAATGGGATATGTACACACCAATGTTTATAGTAGCGTTATTTACAATAGCCAAATCATGAAAACAGCCCTAGTGTCCATGTACTGATGAATGTATAAAGAAGATATGATATCTAGGGACACCTGGGTGGCTCAGTCAGTTAAACATCTGCCTTCAGCTTAGGTCATGATCCCCAGGGTCCTGGGGTTGAGTCCCACATTGGGCTCCTTGCTCAGCGGGGAGCCTGCTTCTCCCTCTGCCTGCTGCTCCCTCTGCTTGTGCCCTTTCTCTGACAAATGAATAAATAAAATCTTTTTTTTAAAAAAACAGAAGATGTATTATCTATTTGTATATGTATGTGTATATGCAGACATAATGGAATGTTACTGAGCCATAAAAAAGAATTAAATCTTTCCTTTTGGAACAACATGGATGAAGTTAGAGAGTATTGTGCTAAGTGAAGTAAGTCAGAGAAAGACAAATACCATATGATTTCACAAATATGTGGAATTCAAGAAAAAAAAGAAGCAAAGGGATAAGAAAAGAGAGGCAAACCAAGAAACAGACACTTAACTATAGAGAACAAACTGATGGTTACCAGAATACAGGTGGAGGGAAGAATGTGTTAAATAGGTGATGGAGTTTAAGGAGTGCAGTTGTCATGAGCACTGGATGTTGTATGGATGTTTTATTGTATATTGTACACCTGAAACTAATATTACACTGTATATTAACTAACTGGAATTCAAATAAAAACTTAAAAATATACATAAGCTATTATTTTCACTTTACAAAGGAAACAGAGACAGAAAAATATATACTTGTTGAAGTTCACAATTCTAGTAAATGGTGAAACTAGGATTTGCACCAGGCAATAGGATTTAGAACCCATGCTCTTAATCAGTACACTGTATTTCCTTTATCTATGCTAATGGAATGCAAGTTGCAGAACAATATATGCAGTATGATTCCATCATGTATTCACTGTATACTATGTGCCAGGCAATTTTCTAATACTTCACATACACTAATTTAACCAACATAGCATCTCTATAAAACAGATACTGTAGTTTCCGGTTCACCTATGATAAAACAGAGGCACAGAGAAGTTAGGTAGGATGCCCTATATTACACAGTTGTAAGTAGTGTCATCTGGGTTTGAACCCAAACAGTCTCGCTTCAAAGCATGTTTACTTGTGCTCACTTCAGCAACACATACACTAAAATTGAAATAATACAGAGAAGATTACCATGGCCCCTGTGCAAGGATGATATGCAAATTCATGAAGCATTCCATATTTTTTTTTAAAAAGCAGCCATTGTACTTAACTTCCTATTACAAGTGACTTTTTCTCTTATAACTGACTTAATAAATGTCATCATGTTTGTGAAAAAATGATACAGGTCAAACTGTTAATAGCTGTTTCCTCTGGGAGGAGGGTTGCAGAGAGAAATTAAAGATGTAATTTTACTTTTTACTCTATATTTCTATATGGTTTGACTTCTATGATGTGCATGAATTAATGTATTATTTGCATGATCAAAAAATAAATAAGTCATGCACATTGTTAGAGTTTGGAGCTGAGGCCACTAGCTGGTTGATGAACTCACAAGTGTACATAGTGTGCTACATGAGGGGCAAGTCTTCACTAACACCACAAGGTCTCTGGCTCAATGAGTGGAGTTTGATAGTAATTCTTGCTACAAGTAAAAAGATAAAAATAAAATTAAATAAATAAAAAAATAAATTAGTCACATACATAGATTGCTACCTTCTTTAAAATATATTTTTCCCCAATCTTTTAAGTGTCTGGTCCATTTTTTAGAATGATTTTGAACTCAGATACAAACTGCCAAAGTAGACTTGGACGAGTAAACAAAAATCTACATAGTTGATACTTTCAGCTGTGATTATCAATAGAGTTGTTGTTGTTGTTTTACAAATAATTACTTCAAAATAATTATCACAAACATCCCATATAATAGGTTAATTCAAATTTTGTATGTCATTCCAACCAATTTCTTTTAGGTTGTCAAAGATATCCTCTTGTAAGAAATAGTGCTTGGCACCAAGGTAACAGCTCACAGCAAAATGAGGAAATAAGTCACAATCTCACACCAGAAAGATAATGAAAATAATTGTAAAAATTAGGTTTTCTACCACTGCTACAACAAACAAATATTAAAAGAAAATGGAAATTTTGAATTGTTTATAACCTAGACTTCTTCATTGGTTATATCCCATCTCCTTTGCTTCTCTCACTCTTATATACAAATTCTAGCAGTATCCTATCCTAAATATCTTCACCTTTCACTACTTCATTTCATTTTTGTATTGCTGCAGCTGCTTCCAATCTCGCCCCCTTTCAAATCCACTTGACATGCTTGATTGATCTACCTTTCACACCAATAGCTAAATCCTTCAGTGGTATTTAATCATCCATGGATTAATAATAAAAGATATAATTTATTGAGTGTCTCATAGATGAAAGATGCTCTTAGGCAACATCTGCACTCATTTAATCTTCACAGTAAATCTCCAATTTGTGATTTTCTACATTTTTATAAAACAAAAAAACAGCCTTGAAAAGACTAAAAGTCAAAATCTGACATGAAACCTGAAGGTCTATGTGTTTTCTTTCCTGTTTATTTCCTCAGTTTCTATTCCTCCAACTTGCTCCCAAAGCTCCAATTACTACATTGCTTCATGACTGTTCCTTCCACCTAACACTTCTTCATTCTTATAATTTCTTTGCATACTATTCACCTTTCAGGTTTCTGATTAGCTCTCACTTCTTCGGGGATACCTGCCTTGACCCATCCAGCCTGGTTTAGATTTCTCTACATTGCATTTACCTCACTTTATCAGTTATCACTCTGTGAGTAAATTGAAGGTAAATGCTCCGTCTTATCCATATTAATGTGCTTGTTCCCAAACATCATGCAAGCAGTTTGACACTTATTATCAATAATAATTATTATTTTCTAAACTACTGACATAGCAGATCATGTGCCAAATACTGTTACATACTCAGTTCATTTAGTCCATACCATGACGCTGTCAGATAACCATCACCATTCACACTCTACTGATTGACAAAATGACATTCAGAAGGAAGTAACTTGCCAAAGATCCACAATTATTAAGTTGTAAAGCCATGGAATCCAAATTTGCCTAGCACAAAATCTGGTGCTGAGGTTCTTCAGTCCTTCACTCTCGATTTCTACTGCTCATTTTTGGCAAATCCAAAAAATCCTGTGAATATTATTGCTATCTTTAACTACTTGAAAATAAAGGCTAGAATAATGAACTATGGATGTGCTGAAGAGGAAATGGCCATTAAAGCACGAGGTCATCTTTTTACACGGGGTGGAGGGAGGAAGTGCTAGGAGAGTCAGCGTCTATTGCACCCACTATTACATAAACCTAAATGTCAACTCCCAGAAGGAAAGCCCGCTGTCCTCAAGAAGGGAGGGGCACCGGAGAGGGAAAGGAGGCACTTCTCTGGGCTAAAAAAAGACACTTGAAAGGTTGCTTTGGTGATCCCCTCCCGTCCAAGTAGGCATTGGCACCATTCACTGTCCTTACAAACTTAGGCAGTATAAGTTTTACTTTATCTGTTTCTTTACTCATCACGTTATATTTTGGTCATTTTGTTCCTCAGTGTCTCAGTCCTTCATTCGCAGCTGCTGTTGCCAGAAACAAAAGCTCACGCTTACCACCATTCCCAAGCAGGGAGATGGGAGAAGCAGTAAGGATATGGAGTCCATTCGTTCTTCCATCCAGTCCTTCCTTGCGCCTCACAGATGAGAGAAAAGAGGCCCTAACAGGAGTTTAACACCCCAGAGTTCTTCCCCTCCCCCCAGGCCGGCAGTCACCAGGCAGCGGCTTTCCTGCGCCACAAGGGCACTAGGTTCCCAGCCAATCCAGAGTGCTCAGGCGTTGGCCCTTAGCAACAGCCTTGGAAAAGGGCAGGGCCAGGCCTTAGGACTTTGCATAGCTCAGCCTGAAGCAGTGGTGAAGTGACTGACTCTGGGTTACTTCTCCAAAGTAGCCTTATAGTGGAAATAATGAGCTCCATTAAAATCTATTATACCAGCGTGTCAGGGTCCAGAGAGGTGAGTGGAAAGAAAAGGCCCTTTAGAGGGCAAAGAAAGACTAGAGTGAAGACACTCTAGTTGGGGACTTCAGGATTGTGCTAAGACATTACCATCCCCTTCTTACCTTTCATGCTTCAGCTCCCTCCTCTCTGGGTTTTCAGGGATGGGAGGTGAAGGGGAGAACTGAGAATGTGGTTATTGTCCTCACCCAGGTTGTGCTCTAAGAACTAATCGGTCTGGGAGGTTTCTGGGTCCTGACTCAACCAACTTAAGTATTTCCAATACATTTGTGGATGTTTCCAACGAAAGAGATAAAGAACCCTGTTCTTTAGGATGTTTAGGATGGGAGATAGAAGAGATAAAGAACACTGTTTAGGATAGGAGATGGAAAATGTCAGTGAGTAAATGGCCATGTTCTAAGAACATGTATTTGCATGTATTAGACATGTCTTAGATTACAGTTTAGATGAATTATTTTGACCACGTTGTAGGAAATATTGTACAACAGTGGTTTCCAACAGCAATATATTGTGAGCCACACGTGTAATCTTAAATTTTCTAGTGGTGACTTAAAAAAAGATGAGATTAATTTTAATATATTTTATTTGACACAAAATATATAAAATTTTATCATTGCAACATATAATCAATAGCTTAAAAGAGATGTTATGTATATTATTTTCATATTGAGTCTTCAAAACCCAGTATGTATATTGTACTTACAGAGAATTTTATTTTGGACTAGCCACACTTCAAGTGCTCGATAGTCACATGTGGGTAGCTAATCGTTATCACATTAGACAGCTTAGCTATAGAAGGGCCACTATATGCTAAGAACCTCATTCTTTTTTTTTTTAATTTTTATTATGTTATGTTAGTCACCATACAGTATATCCTTAGTTTTTGTTGTAATGTTCCATGATTCGCTGTTTGCGTATAACACCCAGTGCTCCGTGCAATATGTGCCCTCCTTAATACCCATCACCGGCCTATCCTAATTCCCGCCCCCCCCCAACTCCCCTCTGAAGCCCTTAGTTTGTTTCCCAGAGTCCATAGTCTCTTGTGTAAGAACCTCATTCTGCAAAGGTTTTGGAGAAGCATGAAAACTGAAGAATTTGGAATTGATGATAAATGGTTAACATTCATCACACTCCTTCTATGTGTCAAGACACCATAATAGATGCGGGGAGCAGTGAAATTTGATCTCGGCCTAGAAAGAGTACATTGCTTTTGCAGAAAGCCTTATCAACTAGATTAGGGATTTCACCCAGATACTAAGAAACAACAATAACAAGAAGCAGTTTTAAAAAGAAAATTATGGGCCTTTTGACTATTTTTTTTTTAACATTGTGATTTATGTTATCAGATATGGTACTAAGAGTCTGTAAGAGGGAATGATTTGGAATCAATAAGGACCACAATGGATGTGGCAGAAGACCTACCTGTTGGTCTGTGTTTCTCATACTGTAACATAAAAATCATCTGGAGGGCTTGTTAAAATAGTCCTAGGAGCCACTCCCAGATTCTATAGTTTTGGGGTGGGATAAGGCTGATGCTGTTGGTCTTACGAACCACATTCAGACTAGAACTGATCTAAGCAACCGTTCTTCTCTTAATGAGGTTCCACTGAAAAAGTTTTGGAAAAACACTATAAAAATGTGACAAATTGAATGTAAAAACCTGGTATCATGTCCATTTCCTACAGAGAGCTACCATAGATATTTGTACAAATTAATGCAGTGATGAGTTGAAAAGTGTGCTTCAACTGTTAGAATGTTCATACCTCTTCATGTGCAGTATGAAATCAATATGGCAAATATTTATAGCCCATTAGAGATTTTTAGTTCCTACTGACACCTTACTGCATTTCTTTATATACATATTAAACATTTACATACTACCTGTATACCATGTATGTGTGTAATATGTTCATCACAAGAAAATTACCTAATTATTGCTCCTCAAATAAATATCACACCATTAAAAGCTATTCCTCTTCCATACCATAATGGATGGGCAAAATAAATCATAAACCATTAGGGTCAGTTGATTAACATCATTCTATTTCTCTATATTTTTGTCTGTCTAGGTGAAGCAGAGACAGGAAGAAGTCACCCGAATTTTAGATATTTACAAAATAAAGTATGAATTAATAGATATTTCTGTCAGTTTGAAAGTACTTCAAGAAATGAGGATGAAAGTTTCCACCCCTAAGGCTCTGCCACCTCAGATATTCAACGGCCAAGAATATTGTGGAGTAAGAGTAAATGTCCATTTTTATTTTATTTTCATTTCATGTCTTTAGGTCATATACACGAGGAAACAATACTTTTATGGGCTGTGAGGGCGAGGTTTCTTCATTTATACAATAACTTAATTATGTTCCTGAAGATAAGGCAACGTGCACTTCATTATGAAAAAAATATCTTAAAAGAAAAGTATATCATGCTGCTTGTTTTGAGATAACACAGTACTGTTCATCATACATTATAGTATGAAATGACTGATACCAGGGGGAATTTTTTTTAATGATTTTTTATTATATTATGTTAGTCACCATACAGTACATCCCCGGTTTCTGATGTAAGGCTCGATGATTCATTAGTTGCATATAACACCCAGTGCACCATGCAATACGTGCCCTCCTTACTACCCATCACTGGTCTATCCCATTCCCCCACCCCCCTCCCCTCTGAGGCCCTCAGTTTGTTTCTCATAGTCCATAGTCTCTCATGTTTCATTCACCCTTCTGATTACCCCCCCTTTCTTTATCCCTTTCTAGGTGGAATTTTTTTTTTAATCTAACTTAGCTAGCAAATGTTTGCAAAGACCCACACAAGATATTTAGCAAACTTACCTAGACACTTGAATTTAATGATTTCATAAGTGAAAATAATCAGCATTGATATTACAAGTTAATTTTAATTCCTTTTAGGATTTTGAAATGTTTCACAAGGCAAAGGAGAACAAAGAGATTCTGAAATTCCTGAAGATGGAATGAATGTGCAGTGATGATACAAAAGATGTTTACTGAGATGGAGCTGCATATACTTCCATATACATTGGTTACTTTTAATTACAACAATAAAAGTATTAAAGTTAATTGATATCCAGATTAATTTGTAATCATTAACATGGGGGCTTTTACAATTTCAATTTCGCATTAAAGTCATTTCTTTTTTACAGAGTGAACATTTTATAAAGCTGTGTAAAAAACATTATTAAATTTCTATCAAGATCAAACTTCTTTTAAGTCACTAGTAGCTGTCAATTTATAGGCATGAAATAGACTTTTAGTGCAATTTTCAATTAACTTTCAGCTTTATTTTTAAATGTTTCTCAGTACATTTTTAAAAAGTTTACATACTGTACTGGGGCTGTTTAAAGATTTTATTTATTTATTTTTAGAGAGAGAAGGAGGGAGCACCAACGGGCAGAGGCAGAGGGTGAGAGAATCTCAAACAGACCCCACCCTGAGTGTGGAGCCTGACACGGGGCTCAATCTCACAACCTTGAGATCATGACCTGAGCTGAAATCAACCTTCAGAAGCTTAACTGAGTGAGCCACCCAAGCACCTGTACTGGAGCTAGTTTAAAAAATAAGAGAAAAAAACAGATCACTGGGCCCCATTCCAAGTCTTCCTAAATGGAAATTGGAGAGGGAATAGGAATTTATATTTTAACAGACTTCTCAGTAATTTGTGTGTGTGTGTGTGTGTGTGTGTGTGTGTGTGTGTGTGTGTGTATACTAAAAAGGTAAAAAGGTGCCTACACTCATGGAGCTTGCAGATTAGTGGGAGTGAGGGGCATAAATAAATGAATTGACCTCCATACACTCAAACCCCAATTCACAAACCTGAGTGTCATCCATACTATCACCCACTCCCTCACTCTCATATGCAATCAATCACCAAACCCTATGTGAGCTAGTCTTAATATCCCAGTTACCTCACAATTCTCTAGCTCTCTAGCTAGCTTTGTTCATGGCCTCATCACTCTTGCCTGTACTATTGCAGTAATATCTTAACTCCCTACTTCCAGTTTTACTATTCTAATATCTGCCCTCTGCTGCTCAATCAGTGCTTTTCAACCTTTACTGAACTTTGTAAGGATTTGAGGAACTTGAAAAACCATAATTTCTGGATCCTGTCTTTTTCTTTCTTTTCTTTCTTTCTTTCTTTCTTTCTTTCTTTCTTTCTTTCTTCTCTTTCTTTCTTACTATTTCATTTTTTATTTAAATTTTAATTAGCTAACATACAGTACAACATTGGTTTCTGGAGTAGAATTCTGTGATTCATCACTAACATACAATGACCAAAGCTGATTACAAAAAGTGCCTTCTTCAATACCCATCACCCATCTACCCCATTCCCCACCCACTTCCCTCTATCGACCTTGTTTTCTCTCTATTGTTAAGAGTCACTTATGGCTTGCTTCCCTCTTTTGTTTTCTTTTCCCCTTACCCATGTTTTCATTTGTCTTCTTACTTAAATTCCACATATGAGTGAGATCATATGATATTTGTCTTTCTCTGACTGATGTATTTCACTTAGCATTATACTCTAGCTCTGTACCTGTCTTTGTAAATGGCAAGATTTCATTCTTATTTGTGACTGAAAAATATTCCAGTATCTATCTATATCTATATCTATATCTATATCTATATCTATATCTATATCTATCTATCTATCACATCTTCTTTATCCATTCATTAGTCAATGGACATTTGGGATCTTTCCATAATTTGACTATTAATAATGCTGCTATAAACCTCAGGGTGCATATGTAACCCTTTGAATTAGTATTTTTGTATCCTTTGGATAAATACATTGTAGTGCAATTGCTAGATCATAGGGTAGCTCTATTCTGTAATTTTTTAGGATCCTCCATACTGTTTTTCCAGAGTGGCTGCACCAGTTTACATTTCCACCAACAGTGCAGGAGGGCTCCATTTTCATCACATCCTCACCAAAATGTGTTGTTTCTTGTGTTGTTCATTATAGCCATTCTGACAGGTGGGAGATGATATCTCATCATGGTTTTGATTTGTATTTCCCTGATGATGAGCGATGCTGAGCATCTTGACATGTGTCCCTAAGCCATTTAGATGTCTTCTTTGGAGAAGTGTCTATTCATGTATTCTGTCCATTTCTTAACTGAATTATTTGTTTTTTGGGTGTTGAGTTTGATAAGTTCTTTATAGATTTTGGATACTAACCTTTCATCAGATAAGTCATTTTCAAATGTCTTGTTCTATTATGTAGGCTGCCTTTTAGTTTTGTTGATTGTTTCCTTCACTGTGCAGAAGCTTTTTATCTAGATGAAGTCCCAAATGTTCATTTTTGCTTTTGTTTCCCTTGCCTTGGGAGACAATCTAGTATGAAGTTGCTTTGGCCAATGTGAAAGAGGTTACAACCTGTGTTTTCCTCTAGGATTCTGATGGTTTCCTGTCTCACAATTAGGTCTTTAATCCATTTTGAATTTATTTTTTTTATGGTGTAAGAAAGTGGTCCAGTTTAATTCTTTTGCATGTTGCTGTCCAGGTTTCCCAACACTGTTTGTTGAATACACTGTCTTTTTTTCCATTAGATATTCATTCCTGCTTTGTTGAAGATTAGTTGACCAGATAGTTGTGGGTCCATTTCTGGGTTCTCTATTCTGTCCCATTCATCTATGTATCTGTTTTTATGCCACTACCATACTGTCTTGATAACTACAGCTTTGTAATATAGCTTGAAATCCAGAATTGTGTTGCTTCCGGTTTTGTTTTTCTTTTTCAGAATTGCTTTGGCTATTTGGGTTATTTTGTGGTTCCATGCAAATTTTAGGATTGTTCTAGCCCTTCGGAAAGTGCTGGTGGTATTTTGATAGGTATTGCATTGAATGTGTAGATTGCTTTGGGTAGTATAGACATTTTAACAATATTTGTTCTTCTAATCCATGAGCATGGAACCTTTCCCATTTCTTTTTGTCCTCTTCAGTTTCTTTCATAAGTGTTCTATAGTTCTCAGAGTACAGATCTTTTATTTCTTTAGTTAGGTTTATTCTTAGGTATCTTATGGTTTTTGGTGTAATTGCAAATGGGATCAATTTCTTGATATTTTTTCTGCTGCTTCATTATCGGTGTATAGAAATGCACTGGATTTCTGCACATTGATTTTATATCCTACAACTTTTATCTATTTCAGTCCTTTCTCTCTCTTTTTTTTTTCATAAGTGTGGCTAGGAGTATATCAATTTTTTTTTAATTCTTTCAAGGAACCAGCTCTTAGTTTCATTAATCCATTCTACTGTTTTTTGTTTGTTTGTTTGTTTCTACATCATTGATTTCCACTCTAATCTTTGTTATTTCCCTTCTTTTGCTGCCTTTAGGCTTTATTTGCAGTTTCTTTTCTAGCTCCTTTAGGTGTAAGGTTAGGTTGTGTATTTGAGAATTGTTTGCTTCTTGAGATAGGCCTGTATTGCAATATACTTCCCTCTTAGGACTACCTTTGCTGCTTCCCAAAGGTTTTGGACTATCATGTTTTCATTTTCATTTGCTTTCATCTATTTTTTAATTTCTTCTTTATTTCTTGGTTAATCCATTCATTCTTTAGTAAGATGTTCTTTAACCTCTGCATATTTGTGGTCTTTCCAGAGTTCTTGTGTTTGACTTCAAGTTTTGAATCATTGTGGTCTGAAAATATGTATGATATGATCTCAGTCTTTTTGTACTTTTTGAGGCCTGATTTTGGGCATAGTATGTGATCTATTCTGGAGAATGTTCCATGTGCATGTGGGAAGAATGTGTATTCTGCTGCTTTGGATGAAATGCTCTGAAAACATCTGTTAAGTCTATCTAGTCCAGTGTGTCATTCAAAACCATTGCTTCCTTGTTGATTTTCTGCTTAGATGATCTGTCCAATCCTGTAAGTGGGGTATTAAAGTCCCCTACTATTACTGTATTATTATCAATGAGTTTCTTTATGTTTATTATTAATTGATTTATATATTTGGGTGCTCCCAAGTTGGGAGCATAAATATATACAATTGTTAGATCTTCTTGATGGATAGACCCCTTAACTATGATACAATATCCTTCTTAATCTCTTGTTACAGACTTTGTTTTAAAATCTAGCTTGTCTGATATAAATATGGCTACTCCAGCTTTATTTTGAGGTCCATTAGCATGATGAGTGGTTCTCCATCCTCTCACTTTCAATCTATAGGTGTCTTTAGGTCTAAAATGAGTCTCTTGTAGGCAGCATATAGATAGGTTCTGTGTTTTTGTTTTGTTTTGTTTTTTATCTAGTCAGTCACCCTATGTCTTTTGAATGGAACATTTAGTTCATTTATGTTTGGAGTGATTATTGAAAGATATGAATTTAGTGCCCTTGTGTTTCCTATAGAGTTGGTGTTTCTGATGATGTTCTCTGTTCTTTTAGACTCCTTTCTTTTCCATTCAAAGAATCCTTCTTAAAATTTCTTGCATGGCTGGTTTAGTGGTCATGGACTTCTTTATTTTTTGTTTGTCTGGAAAACTATCTCTCCTTCTAGTCTGAATGACAGCTTTGCTGGATAAAGAATTTTTGGCTGCATATTTTACCCATTCAGCATGTTGAATATTTCCTTACACTCCTTTCTGGCCTGCCATGTTTCTGTGAATAAATCTGCTATGAACTTGATCTGTCTACCTTGCAGATTAAGGACTTTTTTCCCCTTGTTGCTTTTAAGACTCTTCCCTTGTCTGTGTATTTGGTGAATTTGACTCTGATATGTCTTGGTGATAGTCCATTTTTGTTGAATTTAATGGGAATTTTCTGTTCTTCTTGGATTTTTATATCTGTGTCCCAGATTAAGGAGGTTTGTAGCTATAATTTGTCTGAATAAACCTTCTGCTCTTTTTTCTCTCTCACCATTTTCTGGGACTCCTATAATTCAATTGTTATTATGTTCTAACAAGTCACTGGGTTCCTTAAGTCTGCCTTCATGGTCCATTACCTTTCTTTCCCTCTTCTTTTCAACTTCATTATTTTCCATAAATTTATTTTCTATATCACTGAGTTGCTCCTCTGCCTCATCCATCCCTGGTTTTATGGCCTCCACTTGGGATTCCATCTTGGTTATAGCATTTTTCATTTAGGCCTGAAGAGATTTTAGTTCTTTTGTCTTTGCAGTATGGGTTCTCTAGTGTGTTCTATGCTTTTTTCAAGCCTAACTAGTATCCTTAAATTGTTGTTTTAAATTCTAGTTCAGATATCTTACTTATATCTGTAATGATTAAATCCCTGGCTGTGAGTACTGCTTCTTATTCTTTCTTTTGGGGTGAATTTCTCCATCTCGTCATTTTATCCAGAAAATAAAAGACAAAATAGAAAGAAAAAGAACACACACACACACACAAAACTAGATCCTTGGTGTGTTTTGGCCCCCTCATTAAAAGACTCAAGATCCATAAATAAATAAATAAATAAATAAAATTAAATTAAAATGAGGGTAAAAAAATTTAAATACATAAATTACATATATAAATAAAAATTTTAAAAATAATAAATATTTCTAAAAAAATTGAAAAAATAAGAAAATAAATGAAATATTTTTAAAAAGATATTTATTTATTTATTTGTTTATTTATTCTTTTAAGAGAAACAGAGAGAGAGAGAGAGTAGCAGACTCCCTGCTGAGCAGAGAGTCAGACATGGGACTCCATCCAAGGACCCTGAAATCATGACCTGAGTGAAGGCAGATGATTAACAGACTGAGCTGCCCAGGTGCCCTAAGGAAGAAATAATTTTAAAAAATAAAGAATAAAAGTAAAAAGTAAGCCAGATCCTTTTTCCCCCCTAGAGCTAAAGCTTTGCAGAACTCCATGATCCATAAACTTTGTGGGAGCAAGTTGTTTGTGCTGATCTTCTGGAGGATGGGCCTGCTGGGCTGATTCTCAGTTGGACTTGCCCTTATAGAAATGTGTCCCCGGGCTCAGGGAAGCAGGGCTTGATGTAATTGACTCTGTTTTCCACATGGTGGGGATGCTTTCCTCCCTGAAGTCTTGCAGCACTGATGGGTGTGATAAATCTGTTGGCATCCAGGCTCTCTAGCCCCAGTGGGTTGAAAGTTTGCAACCCCCATTCTTAAATGAGCCGTCACAGAAGAGCAGTCAATCTCTCTTGTGTCCATGGTTTCCCTCAGAGCCCTGCATTCACCCTGCCTGTGTCCGAGTTTTTTTGTTTTTTAATCTCAGGTGTGCGACTGAGTTCCAAAACCTCAAATTTTAGTGACTCCTGGGGTGGGGGCAGACCCTTGCTATTCCTCGGAGGGAGAATCTCAACTTATTTTTGCCCTTTGCCAGCTGGTCCCAGAAAAGCAGTTGCACGACCGTGCAGCAGTTCACAGTCTATGCAAAACTGAGCAGAAATCAGGCACCTAGACTTGCTGTACTCAGCTGGCTTCCTCACTCTTATACCTGGGAACTGTGTAGCACTTAGGGCCACCATTCTTGTTGGGACCCAGGGGATCATCAGACCACCGTGTCACACCTGGGATTCCACCCCACTTTGCCACTTGAGTGCCTTTAAGCCAGGCATGTCCCCCACTGTAGCAGACTTCTAAAAGTTCAGATTTTGCACTTCACTGCTTATAATACTTGCAGTAGTCTCCATAAGCAGGTTCCCTCTCTGCTGCCATATCCACAGCTATATCTCCCTCAATTCATCTCTGCACACCCTACCTTACAAAAGGTGGTTGTTTTCCGAATTGTAGACTTGCAGTTTATGTTCTCTCAGATCTCCAACTGATTTCTTGGGTGTTCAGCATGATTTGAAAATTTCTCACTGTATTTGAGGGATCGGACAAGCTTAGGGTCCCCTTAATCCTTCACCATGTTAACTCCTCCTTGGATCCCATATTTAATGATTCTAATGTGCAGCCAAAGTTGAGAACAATAGCATTAGAGGAATTTTTCTAAAGTGTAAATTTAATCAAGTGTATGTAGCATGCAACAGAAAGTTTCTCACAGTGTGGTGTAGGAAAACCACATTCTGGAAAACTTAAGAAGTATTCAGATTCCTGAACCCTCCCCCAGACCTCTAAAGCTGGAGCAAAGATATTTGAATTTTGAATGAGTAGTTCCAGATGATACACTAATTTTAGGGAATGTATAGGTAAAAATCTAAAGTCTATATTTGTTCTCTGAAACAAGCTTCTGTAGATCATTCCTTTCCCACCTTTTACTTATATCCCCCTTTCTCCCTCATTTACCCTACTTACATATTTGTAATTTCCTAAATGTATCAGCTTTGCATATTCTTGTTTTTCTGCACACATTTGTGGGCCTACTCTGTCCTGCCAATTGCTTGACAATTACTGATATTTCAAGTAAAACTCCCCTAGGATGCCTTTTGTGACCTCTTCCTCCATAATAGAATGAGACACTATTTTTCTTTACAACCTAGATGATACCGAGTACCTACTTCTATCACAACATTGGCAAGAGTCAAGAACTGTTGCCTCCTTTGAAAGTCACAATAGCCAATACTTCTTCAGTGCTCACTTATGTTCCAGGATGTTCTAAAATAAATAAATAAATAAATAAAATTACTTTAAATGAGTTTACCTCATTTAAACCTGACAACACTATGGGGTAAGTGTTATTATCATCCTCATTCTATGGATGAGGAAAATGAGTTGTGAAGTAGTAATTTTCACCAGTATTTTCACCAGTATTTTCATCTAATAAGTGATAAACCCCTTACACAAAGTAAGAGGACTTTTCTAGACATAGGGGAGGAGAATCTGAAAGGAGAGAAGACAGGAACAAAATGAGTCAGTGGTGTGGGTCCTTATAAAACTACTCTCATGTTGGCCCTCCTTATGGTCAGAACCCGCAAAGAGATGTGGGAATAGAGTCCTTAAAATCCCAGATAGTTTTAGGGGGACCAGAAAACAGAAAAGACTGGTACCTCTAATTTCCAAAGTCTACCCAAAGAAGTCCTACAGACTCTCATTGTACCAAAACTGTAGAGTTGCAATTCTTAAGTGAAGGTATAGGATGATTGGACTGAGGGCAGCCTTGTAGAGCCCTATATCTCCATTGCACTGAGATAGCATTTCAAACATTCCCCCAACTCCTGTGGAAATAAATGAAGACCAACCAAATGAGAACAATTAAAAGTTATTTATTGAGGGATTGTTATAACAAGGAGGCAGCCACCATCACCTGGAATTTCTCAGATTCAACAGCAGGCAAAAGAGTAGAAAAGCTTTATGGTGGATGAAAAGAAAAGCTTCAGATATGCCCTGATTGGAGGTTGTTGGCATTGGGAAGCTGGAGGCAGGGGAACTAAAAGCAGGGCATCCTACATTGATGCTAAGGGAACATATTTGGTTTTCTCCAGTTAGTCCTAAATTGGAAGCGGGGCTAAAAATTAGGAAAACTGAAAATTACTAATCAAGTCCTGGGTATTTTGGACTGATAGCTGCAGAGATTGTCTGGCTTCCTGGATGGTTTATTTCAGATGTGGTTTGTCTTCCTGGGCTTGCTGTTGCAGGTTAGAGTTCTATTTTTATATAGAAACTGGCTTTTGTATATTCGGTCTCACAGTCTTCTCCAAGAGAATATCAAAGGTGACTGAGTGTGAGCTAGCAGTTATGGAAGCCCTCCAAAGTCAGGAAATGAATGAGAAACTTTTTTAACATGGTGACTAGAGAGTAGAAGGATTTAGACATACCAGTAACAGTTTAAATTCAGTTTATCTTTCAAAATAGATGAAACAACTACCATGTGTATTTTCCCATTTAACACCTTATTTGTCTAGTTTTCAGGCAGAGACTAAGAAAACTGAGGAGGATTGTCACACAACATAATAACATTAACTGGAGATGCCTATGAGACTGTTAATCATAGTAGTATAAAAAGTCTGCTGATTTGCAGATAATGCAGTCTAACAGCCATCTACTGAGAAGGTCCTTTTCTCATTTCCCCTTCTAAATCCCCTGTAATGAATTGAATGGTAGCCCCTGAGACTATACATCCACACCTGGGGCACCTGGGTAGTGCAGTCAGTTGAGCATCCTACTCTTGGTTTTGGCTCAGGTCATCATCTTAGGGTTGTGAGATTGAGCCCTGCATTGGACTCCATACTCAGCACAGAGAGAGATTCTCTCTCTTCCATCTTTCCTTGCTACTCATGCTGTCTCTCTCTCTCTCAAATGGATAAATAAAATCTTTTTTTAAAGATAAGTCTACATCCTAATCCCTGGCATCTATGAATCTTACCTTATTTGGACAAAGAGGTTTTACAAATGTAATTAAGGATCTTGAGATGAGAAGATCCTTCTAGATTTTCCAGATAAGTTCTAGATGTAATGAGAAGGATACCTATAAGTGTGAGGCAGAAGGATAGTAAATAGAAGAGGAAGTACTGTGGACACTAAAGCAAAGATTGGAATGATGTTAGCATACACTAAGAAATTCTTGGAACCAAAAGCAGCTGAAAGAAGCAAAGAATAGATTATCCCCTAGAGCCTCCAGAAGGAATACAGAACTACTGACACCTTAATTTCAAACATTTGGCCTCCAGGACTGTGAAAGAGTATATGGTTGTTATTTTAAGCTACCCAGTTCATGGTAATTTGTTATGAGAACCACAGGAATCTAATATGCCCCTTGTACAATTCCCCAAATTTAAGACAAAAGAAAGAGAGAGAAAAAAAAACCTGGGGTCATGGGTGAGGTCAGAATATGTTTCCTTTTATACTGTTGAAGAAGGGACACAAGGATGTTCCTAAGGTCATACTATAATAGAGAAAGCTAGTGGAATAACACAAGAATAACTCCAAGTCCCAAGTAGTTTTTTAATAAATTTAGTAATGCAGAGATTTTGAAAAGGCAGGTGGCTACGCAATAAAAATAATAGAGTTGTATGCTATGATCTTTTTTGAAAAATGAAATGAAACAGTGGAAAATAATACATTATATGGCACATAATTTTATTGTTTTGTATTCAATTTAAATTTATTATTTGTGATAATAATAATTAACATTGACGTCAATATATTGATCAGTTAATGTGCCAGCCAAGTGTTATCTCATAAGTGAATGGGTCTACATGTCATAGCTGATGAAAAGAAAGATTAGAGGATTAAATAACTTAACAAAAGTCTAGAACTAGTAAGTGATACAATAATCAGAATTTGCAAAGACATGGATGAAACTAGAGAGGATTATGCTAAGTGAAATAAGTCCATCAGAGAAAGACAATCATCATATGATATCACTTATATGTGGAATTTAAGAAACAAAACAGGAGAGCATAAAGGAAGGGAGGGAAAAAGAAAACAAGACAAAATCAGAGAGGGAGACAAAGCAAAACAGACTCTTAACCACAGGAAACAAACTTAGGATTATTGAAGGGGAAGCAGGGGGAAGATGAGGTAACTGGATGATGGGCATTAAGGAGGGCACATGATATAATGATGTAATATAGCACTATATGTTATATACAACAGAAGAATCACTGAACTCTACCTCTGAAACTAATAATACACACTATGTTAATTGATTGAACATAAATAAATAAAATTAAATTTAAAAAAAGGAAAAAGAAAAAAAAAAAAGCCTGGAAAATTTTTACAGGCCTAATGCCCAGTGGTGAGAGTTTAGAAAGACAGGCGCAGAGGAGAAAAAAGATGGTGGAGGAGTAGGGAATGCTATTGCAACCAGTTACCTGAATTGAGCTGGATGTCTACCAAACCATTCTCAACACGTACAGAATCAGTCCGAGATGTAAGAAGATATATGTGGATCTCTACAAACAGAATACCTCTGGCAGTTGGTCTCGAGGTATGAAGTGGGAAGCCATGATTCTGTGGGCAGATATTGGAAGATAAACAAAAGGGGGAGGGAGCCTCTGTGATCTTCCACCAAGAAAGCAAAAGCCTCCCACACTGGGGACTGGGCACAGACTTTCAGACCTGTAGCTGTGGGGAAAAGATTTTAGGCAGCCCCCAAGACTGAAACCTGGAGCTACGGGGGCACACATGTGAACAGGGGGTGGCTTGAGGTTTTGGAAGCACAAAGAACAGAGATGTGTCCAGCCCTGGGAGTGAGGACTAGGAGTGCTGGTGTGGGCTGCACAACCCAGGACGCTGCAGTACTTTTAGGAGCACAGGAAGAAATGGAGACAGTGTGGCCTGGAGAGCTCAGTGAAGAGCAGACTGTGATCTCTCTGATCTGAGACAGAAGTTTGGCTATGGTCACTTCTGCTGTGACTCTAGGAAGAGACAAGGAAAGCTGTCAGGAAAAGCCTCTAGAGAACAAAATTCCCCCAAAAAACCAGTTTTCACTGACCCCATTTCCCCTACAAGAGGGGGCCCCAGGGCAACTCTGCCCAAACAAGGTTGCCTGAGTAACAGCACAGTAGGTCCCTCCCACAGAAGGCAGGCTGGAAGAACAAGTGGCCAACAACCCTAAGGCCCCTATAAAACAGGTGAATCTTGTTTGGGTTGTGGTCAATAATTTGAACTATGTACATTCCTTCAACCACCTCTCAACAGAATGACTAAGAGGAGGAATCCCCAAAAAAGGAAGGAATCAGAGACTGTGGCCTCTGCCACAGAACTAACAGATATGAATATTGCCAAGATGTCAGAGATAGATTTCAGAGTAAAAATTATCAAGGCAATATCTAGGCTTGAGAAAAATATTAACTAAAATATAGAATCTCTAAGGGCTGAAATGAGATCTAATCTTGCAGAACTTAAAAATGCTATGAATGAAATGCAGCCTAAACTGGATACTCTGACTGCCAGGGTAAAAAGACAGAGGAACAAATTAGTGAATTAAAGGATAAGATGATGGAAAAGAAGGAAGCCAAGGTGGCATGGGAAAAACAAATGAAACCCAAGGAATCAAACAGAGAGAGATTAGTGGCTCAAAGTAGCATTCCAATATCAGAATTATTGGGATCCCTGAAGGGGTGGAGAGAGAGTCTAGAATATATATTTAACCAAATTGTAGATGGGTACTGCCTAATCTGGGGAATGAAACAAGCATTTGTGTCCAAGAGGCAGAGAGGACCTCTCCCAAGATCAAGAACAGACCAATGCCCCAGCTTATAATAGTAAAACTCACAAATCTTAAAACCAAGGAAGTCACCCTGAGAGCAGCTGTGGGGTGGGGAAGAGATTACTTAGGTACAGAGGGAGGAACATCAGAATAACGTCAGACGTGTCCACAGAGACCTGGCAAGACAGAAAGAGCTGGCAAGACATATTAAATGTACTAAATGAGAAGAATATGCACCCAAAGATACTGCATCCAGCAAGGCTGTCATTCAGAATTGGTGGAGAGATGAGGAGCTTCCAAGACTGGCAGAAATTGAAAGAACATGTGATCACCAAGCCAGCCCTGCAAGAAATATTAAGGGGGGTTCTATAAAAGGAGAAAGACTCCGAGAGTGATACAGAACAGAAATGTACAGAGACAACCTATAGAAACAAGGACTTCACAGGCAACATGATGACATTAAAATCATACCTCTCCATAATCACTCTCAACATGAACGGCCTACATGCTCCCATAAAATGCCACAAGGTTGCAGATTGGATAAAAAGACATGACCCATCCCTATGCTGTCTACAAGAGACTCATTTTGAACCTAAATATACATCCAGACTGAAAGTGAAGGGATGGAGAACAATTTCTCACGACAATGGACCTCATAAGAAAGGGGTAGCGATTCTCATGCCAAAAAAAAAAAAAAAAAAGATTTTAAGCTAAAGTCTGTAGTTAGAGATACAGAAGGACACTATATCATTCCTAAAGGGTTGATCCAACAAAAGGATCTAACAATTATAACTGTCTATGCCCCAACATGTGAACAGCCAAATACATAAGCCAACTGGTAACCAATATTAAGAGACATATTGATAATATTTTAATATTAGGGGACTTCATCACTCCACTATCAGACAGATCATCTAAGCAGAAAATCAATAAAGAAACAAGAGCTTTGAATGACACACTGGACTAGATGGACCTCATAGATATATACAGAAGAATGTACCCCACAACAGCAGAAAACTCATTCTTCTTGAATGCACATGGAACTTTCTCCAGAATAGACCACATACTGGGTCACAGATCATGTCTCAAGTGCTACCAAAAGATTGAGATTACTCCCTGCATATTCTCAGACCACAATACTTTGAAACTGGAATTCAGTCATGAGAAAAAAATTGAAAGGATTTCAAACACTTAGAAGCTAAAGACCATCCCGCTTAAGAATGTTTGGGTCAACCAGGAAATTAAAGAAAAACTTAAACAATTTATATAAAATAATCAGAATGAAAACACATCGGTCCAAAACCTATGGGATACTGCAAAGGTGGTCCTAAGGGGGAAATACATAGCCATCCAAGCCTCATTCAAAGAAAATAGAAAAATCCAGAATACACAAACTATTTCTACATCTTAAAGAACTGGAGAAGGAACAACAAATAAAGCCTAAGCCACACATGAGAAAAGAAATAATTAAGATTACAGCAGAGATCAATGAATTAAAAACCAGAAATACAATGGAAGAGATCAACAAAACTAGAAGCTGGTTCTTTGAAAGAATTAATAAGATCAATGAACCACTGGCCATACTTATCCAAAAGAAAAGAGAAAGCTCCCAAATTAATAAAATTATGAATGAAAGAAGAGAGATCATGACTAACACCAAGGAAATAGAAAAAAATTTTAGAAATTATCAACAACTATATGCCAATAAGTTAAGTAACCTGGAAGAAATGGATGCCTTCCTGGAAACCTGTAAACTACCAAGACTGAAACAGGAAGAGACTGACAACCTGAATAGACCAACAACCAGTAATGAGATAGAAGCAGTGATCATAGGGGCGCCTGGGTGGCGTAGTCGTTGGGCGTCTGCCTTCGGCTCAGGGCGTGATCCCAGCATTCTGGGATTGAGCCCCACATCAGGCTCCTCCGCTGGGAGCCTGCTTCTTCCTCTCCCACTCCCTCTGCTTGTGTTCCCTCTCTCACTGGCTGTCTCCCTCTGTCAAATAAATAAATAAAATCTTAAAAAAAAAAAAAAGCAGTGATCATTAACCTCCCAAAAACAAGAGTCCAGGGCCTGATGAATTCCCTGGGGAATTCTACCAAACATTCAAAGAAGAAATAATACCTATTCTATTGAAGCTGTTTCAAAAAATAGAAACAGAAGGAAAATTTCCAAACTCATTCCATGAAGCCAGCATTAACTTGATCCCAAAACCCGGCAAAGACTCCATCGAAAAGGAGAATTACAGACCAATATCCCTGGTGAATATGGACGCCAAAGTTCTCAAGATCCTAGCTAATAGGACCGAACAGTACATTAAAAGGTTATCCATCATGACCAAGTGGGATTCATCCATGGAATGCAAGGTGGTTCAACATTCGCAAATCAATCAGTGTGATAGAGCACATTAATAAGAGAAGAGACAAGAACCATATGGTCCTCTCAGTTGATGCAGAAAAAGCATATGAGAAAATACAGCATCCTTTCCTGATTAAAACACTTCAGAGTATAGGGATAAAGGATACATTCCTCAATTTCATAAAAACCATCTATGGAAAGTCCACAGCAAATATCACTCTCAATGGGGAAAACCTGAGAGCCTTTCCCTTAAGATCAGGAACACAACAAGGATGCCCACTCTCACCATTATTGTTCAACATTGTACTAGAAGTCCTAGCAACAGAAATCAAACAACAAGAACAAAAATTAAAAGGTATTATTCAGATTGGCAAAGAAGTTGAACTCTCTCTCTCTTTGCAGATGACATGATAATTTATGAGGAAATCCAAAAGACTCCACCCCCAAAATTACTAGAATTCATACAGCAAATCAATAATGTGGAAGGATACAAAATCAATGCCCAGAATATAGTTGCATTTCTATACATTAACAATGAGACTGAAGAAGGAGAAATAAAAGAATCAATTCCATTTACAATAGCACCAAAAACCATGATATCTCGGAATAAACCTAACCAAAGAGGTAAAGGATCCATACTCTAGAAACTACAGAACACTGAGGAAAGACATTGAAGAAGACACAAAAACATGGAAAAACATTCCATGCTCATGGATCAGAAGAATAAATGAAGTTAAAATATCTATGCTACCCAGAGCACTCTATACTTTCAATGCCATCCCAATAAAAATACCAATGCCCCTTTTCAAAGTGCTGGAACAAGCAATCCTAAAATTCGTGTGGAACCAGAAAAGACCTGGACCCCAATGTTCATAGCAGCATTATCCACAATAGCTAAATCATGGAAGGAACTGAGATGCCCTTCAACAGATGACTGGATTAAGAAGCTGTGGTCCATATATACAATGGAATATTACTCGGCTATCAAAAAGAACGAGTTCTCAACATTTGCTGCAACATGGACGGCACTGGAGGAGATAATGCTAAGTGAAATAAGTCAAGCAGAGAAAGACAATTATCATATGATTTCTCTTATCTATGGAACATAAGAACTAGGAAGATCGGTAGGGGAAGAAAGGGATAAAGAAAGGGAGGTAATCAGAAGGGGGAGTGAAGCATGGGAGACTATGGACTCTGAGAAACAGAGGGGAGGGGAATGGGATAGACTGGTAATGGGTAGTAAGGAGGGCACGTATTGCATGGTGCACTGGGTGTTATACGCAACTAATGAATCATCAAACCTTGCATCAGAAACTAGGGATGTACTGTATGGTGACTAACATAATGTAATAAAAAAATTTAAAAAAAGGAAAAAGTCCTGGAATCGCCAAGGAAATGTTGAAAAAGAAAAGGCTGGGAGCATCATGTTGTCTGATTTCAAGTTGTGCAACAAAGCTGTGATCACCAAGACAGCATGGTACTGGCACAAAAACAGACACATAGATCAATGGAACAGAATACAGACTCCAGAAATGGACCCTCAACTCTATGGCTAACTAATCTTTGACAAAATAGGAAAAAACATCCTGTGGAAAAAGGACAGTCTCTTCAGGAAATGGTGATGGGAAAATTGGACAGCTATATACAGAAAAATGAAACTCAACCATTCTCTCACACCATACCCAAAAATAAACTCTAAACGGATGAAAGACCTCAATGTGAGACAGGAATCCATCAAAATCATAGAGGAGAACATAGGCAGTAACCTTCTTCCATAGGCAGAAATTCCACAGCAATTTCTTTCAAGACACATCCCCCAAAGGCAAGGGAAACAAAAGCAAAAATGAACTTTGGGGACATCATCAAGATAAAAAGCTTCTGCACAGGAAAGGAAACAGTCAACAAAACAAAGAGGCAACCCATGGAGTGGGAGAAGACATTTGCAAATGGCACTATAGATAAAGGGCTTGTATCCAAGATCTATATAGATCTTCTCAAACTCAATACCCTGGCTTTCTTTTGAGGTCCTTGAGCATGATAAATGTTTCTCTACCCCATCACTTTCAATCTGGAGGTGCCTTTAGTTCTAAAATGAGTTTCTTGAAGACAGCATATAGTTGGATCTTGCTTTTTTATCCAATCGAATATCCCGTGCCATTTGATTGGAGCATTTAGCCCATTTCCATTCAGAGTAACCATTGAAAAATATGAATTTGGTTCCATTGTACTACCTGTAAAGTCCCTGTTTCTGTAGATATTCTCTGTTTCTTTCAGTTCTATGTTAGTTTTGTGCTGTCCATTTAGATGATCCCCTTTCATATTTCCTGCATGGCTGATTAAAGGTCATATATTCTTTTAGTTTCTGTTTCTCATGGAAGCTCTTTATCTCTCCTTCCATTCTGAATGACAGCCTTGTCGGATTAAGGATTCTTGGATGCATATATTTTTCACTTAGTACACTGAATATATCATGCTAGCACTTTCTGGGCTGCCAGGTCTTTGTGAATAGGTCTGCTGCCAGTCTAATATTCCAACCCCTGTAGGTTAAGGACCTCTTTTCTGGAGCTGCTTTCAGAATTTTCTTTGTCTCTGAAATTTGCAAGCTTCTCTATTATATGTTGGGGTATTGATCTATTGTTTTGTTTTTGGTTTTTGGGGGGGTTGGGGGGGTTTGTTTTGTTTTTTTGAGAGGGTCCTTTCTACCTCTTGGACTTTGATGCCTGTTTCCTTCCCCAGATTAGGGAAGTCCTCAGCTAGGGTTTGCTCAAATATACCTTCTGTCCCTCTCTCTTTCTTCTTTCTCTGGGACCCCAATAATTCTAATATTGTTTCATTTTATGGCATTGCTGATTTCTTGAAGTCTCCTGTTGTGGTCCACTAGTTGTTTTTCTCTCTTTTCTCAGCTTTCTTCCTTTCCATCAACTTGTCTTTTATGCCACTTACTCTCTCTTCTGCTTCATTGATCTTATCTGTTAGAGTATCCAATTTAGACTGCATCTCAGTTAGAGCATTTTTAGTTTTGGCCTGATTGGATTTTGTTTCTGCACTAAGAGATACTCTGGTGTCTTTTATGTTTTTTTCAACCCGAGCTACTAGCTTTATAATTGTTATCCTGAATTGCAGCTTTGACATTTTACTTAGATCCATTATGATTAGATCTGTGGTAGAGAGTATTACCTCTAGTTCTTTCTTTTGTTGTGAATTCCTCCTTCTAGTCATTTTGCCCAGAAAGGAATGGATGAACTAGTGAACAATATTAAAACCACAATCCAAGCAAAACACACACTAGATAAATCTGAAGAGGTCAGAAACAAAAACAACAACAAACATGCAAAATGTTTCGTTGTTTGTGTATAACACCCAGTGCTCATTGCAATATGTGCCCTCCTTAATACCCGTCACCATGCTAACCCATCGACCCACCCCCCTTCCCTCTGAAACCCTCAGTTTGTTTCCTGGAGTCCATAGTCTCTCATGGTTTGTCTCCCTCTCTGATTTCCCCCTTTCATTTTTCCCTTCCTTCTCCTGAAGTCCTCCATACTATTTCTTATGTTCCACATAAAAGTGAATCCATGTGATAATTGTCTTTCTCTGCTTGACTTATTTCACTTAGCATAATCTCCTCCAGTTCCATCCATGTCGATGCAAATGGTGGATAGTTATCCTTTCTGATGGCTGAGCAAATTTCCATTGTATATGTGGACCACATCTTCATTATCCATTCATCTGTTGAAGGGTATCTCAGCTCCTTCCATAGTTAGGCTATTGTGGACATTGCTGTGATGAACATTGAAGTTCATGTGTCCCCTTCTTTTTACTACATCTCTATCTTTGGGATAAATACCTAGTAGTGCAATTGCTGGGTCATAGGGCAGCTCTATTTTTAACTTTTTGAGGAACCTCCACACTGTTTTCCAGAGTGGCTGTACCAGGTGGCATTCCCACCAACAGCATAAGAGGGTTCCCCTTTCTCCACATCCTCTCCAACATTTGTTGTTTCTTGCCTTGTCAGTTTTTGCCATTCTAACTGGTGTAAGGTGGTATCTCATTGTGGTTTTGATTTGAGTTTCCCCAATGGCTAATGATGTTGAACATTTTTTTCATATGTCTGTTAGCCATTTGTATGTCTTCTTTGGAGAAGTGTCTGCTCATGTCTTCTTCCCACGTTTTGACTTGATTGTTTTTTGGGTATTGAATTTGAGAAGGTCTTCATAGATCTTGGATACAAGTCCTTTATCTATAATGTCATTTGCAAATATCTTCTCCCATTCCCTGGGTTACCTCTTTGTTTTGTTGACCATTTCCTTTGCTGTGCAGAAGCTTTTTATCTTGATGATGTCCCCAAAGTTCATCTTTGCTTTTGTTTCCCTTGCCTTTGAGGATGTGTCTTGAAAGAAGTTGCTGTGGCTGATATGGAAGAGGTTACTGCCTATGTTCTCCTCTATGATTTTGATGGATTCCTGTCTCACATTGAGGTCTTTCATCCATTCAGAGTTTAAAACTACTTCAAAAGCTAATGAAGTACTGTATGGTAACTGAGGTGACATAATAATTTTAAAAAATGGCAAGGATGAAAGAGAGAATATAATCTCCTAGGTGGACAAACAGGGTCATCCATTTTGTCCTGGAAGTATTTTGGTCTGTTTGTTAGAAGACATTAAATCCCAAAATTGTAAAGAAAGCAAAAGTTACATACATATAACAATTAAAATTGAATATAGTGAAAGGAAGCCAAAAATTAAGAATATATCTATAAAATGCAAATGTAAAAAATGAAAGTTAAAAAATAATTAAAAGCATAGAGTTGATAAAATAGGATACTAGTTGGAAAGGAAAAACAGTAAAAGGAAAAGGAAAATTTTAGACTAAATGATAAGCAAATCATGAGAAAAAAAAGCCCCTTGAATTCTACATATTATTTTTCCCTAGCCCTGAAGTTTTGCAGTCTTATATATTCTGTAAACTTGGTGTTCACATGTTGTTTCTGCTGGTTTTCTGAAGGAGGGGTCTGCTGTGCTGATTCTTGTCTGGGCAGAGTTGCATTCCCCCTTGCCAGGAGACTGGATTCAGTGTGAGCTGCTACTGGTTTCTCCATGTGAGTTTTGTTCCCTGCAGGCCTTCTGTGCATCTCTAGAGGATGGAAACAAAAATGGCTGCACCCCACCTTGAGCCCCAGAGCCAAGAGACCACAGTTCCCTTTCTTCAGCAAAACCTTAAGGGCAAGCATCTTCACTTTTGTGTGTCCCAAACTCTGCAGACTCTTGTGGTGTGCACCCAAATGGATCTTTCCATGGGAAACCAGAGGTTCTCTGCATTTCTGTCCTTTAGAGCACCCTTGCCCCCACATAGAGAGTGGTTTCCTGTTTGTGCACGCTTCCATGCCTTCCCTCCTAGGGGTAGGCAGAGGGCCACCAGTTTCCTGTCCTTTGCGGTACACTCACACTTTGAATGGTTTCCAGTCATGCACACTTCCCTGCCACCCCTCCTGGGGGAAGGTGGAGAGCCAGCCTTTTCTGTCCTTTGCAGGGACCCTGCAAGAAAGTTGTCACCTGATCATGCTGCAGTTCATGTTTTATAGTGAACCAAGCTGAGAGCCCCCTCCCAGGCTCACGGACCCTCTCTGGTTTCCCTGCTCCAACACTTGGGAACTCTGCCAGCTCAGGCACCCCGTATTTCTGTGACCCAGGGATCTTGAGACCACAGTTTCCCACCTAGCATTCTGCCCTGCTTCACCACCTGAGCATCTTTCAGTCACGGACATCTCTCACTAGAGATCTCTAAAGGTTACAATACTTTGCTATGGGGCTGTATCATTTTCTGTAGCTGGCTTACAGAGGCTCCCTCCCCTGCTGATTATCTTCCAATATATCCCCTCAGATTCACTTCTCCACACCTCATACCTTGCAAAAAGTGGTCGCTTTTCTATTTGTAGAATTCCAGCAAATCTTTTCTTGCATCTCAGTTTGAATGCATAGGTGTTGAGAATGATTTGATGGTTATCTGTCTAAATTCAGGGGACCAGATGAAATGATGTCCCCTACTCTTCCACTATCCTGCTTCCCTCCTCTCTTCCAGACATTTTTTTTTTAAAGATTTTATTTATTTATTTGACAGAGAGAGAGACAGCCAGCGAGAGAGGGAACACAAGCAGGGGGAGTGGGAGAGGAAGAAGCAGGCTCACAGCGGAGGAGCCTGATGTGGGACTCGATCCCGGAACGCCGGGATCACGCCCTGAGCCGAAGGCAGGCGCTTAACCGCTGTGCCACCCAGGCGCCCCTCTTCCAGACATTTTAACAAGAATTATTACCTATTCTCAAACTATTCCAAAAATAGAATAGGAAGGAATGCATCCAGATACATTTTATAAGGCTAGAATTACTCTGATACCAAAACCATATAAGGTGACCAAAAAAAAAGAAAAAAGAAGAAAGAAAGAAAAGAAAGAAAGAAAGAAAGAAGAAAGAAAGAAAGAAAGAAAGAAAGAAAGAAAGAAAGAAAGAAAGAAAACTACAGGCTAATATTTCTGATGGACATAAATGTAAAATCCTCAACAAAATATTAGCAAACCAGATACAACAATACATTATAAAGATCTTTCACCATGATTAAGTGGGATTTATTCCTAGGATGCAAGGATGGTTCAATATTTGCAAATCAGTCAACATCATATAACACATCAACAAAACAAAGGATAAAAATCATATGGTCATCTCAATAAATTCAGAGAAACCATTTGACAAGATTCCACATCCAATCATGATAAAAAACTCTCAACAAAATGTCGTTAGAAGTAATATACCTCAACATAATAAAGGTTGAGGTCTTCCATACATTAAAAACCCACAATTCATTTTCAATGGTAAGAAACAGAACTGTCTTTCTAAGGTCAGGAACAAGACAAGAATGTCTGCTCTTGTCACTTTTATTCAACATAGTACTGGAAGTCCTATTCAAGGAAATGGGACAAGAAAAATAAATAAGAGACATCCACATTGGCAAATAAGAAGTTAAACTATCACTATTTGCAGATGACATGATACTATACTTAGAAAATCCTATGGACTTCACCAGAAAACTGATAAAACTAATAAATGAATTTAGTGAAGTGACCGAATACAAAACTAATGCCCCAAAATCGGTAGTGTTTTTATACACTAACAACAAAGTCACAGAAAGTGAAATTAAACAAACAAACCACCACTTAAAATTGAACCAAAAAGAATAAAATACCCAGGAATATACTTAAGCAAATAGGTGAAAGATCTCTATTCTGAAAACTATAAAATGCTGGTGAAATAAATTGATGATGACACAAACAAATGGAAAGATATTCCATGCTCATGGATTGCAAGTATTAATATTGTTTAAAATGTCCATATTACCCATATTACCCATATTACCCAAGCAATTCAATGCAAACCCTAGCAAAATACTGACAGGATTTTTCATAAAAGTAGAACAAATAACACTAAAATTTGACGGAATAGCTAAAGCAATCCTATGAAAGAAACAAGTTGAAGGTATCACAATTCTAGATTTAAAGATATACTACAAATCTTTAGTAATCAAAACAGTGTGGTACTGACACAAAAATAGACACATTGATCAACAGGACAGAGTAGAATCCAAAAAGTAAATCCACATTTATATGGTCAATTAATCTATGACAATGGAGGCAAGAATATACAATGGGGAAATGACAATCTTTTCAAGAAATAGTCCTGGGAAAATAGGACAGCTACATGTTAAAGAATGAAACTGGACTACTTTCAAATACCATACACAAAAATAAACTCAAAATGGGTTAAAGACCTAAATGTGAACCTGGAAAGCACAAAAGTCCTAGAAGAGGACACAGGAAGTAATTTCTCTGACATTAGCCATTGCAACGTTTTTCTAGCTATGTCCCTTAAGGCAAGGGAAACAATGACAAAAATAAACTATTGGGACTACATCAAAATAAAAATCTGTACAGTTGAGGAAACCAACAAGAGAACAAAAAGACAACCTACTTTGACATAGGAGAAATAGGAGAAGATATTTGCAAATTTGCAGTTGTTAAGGTGTTAATATCCGAAATATATAGAGAACTTATACAACAAAACACCTAAAAAGCAAACAATCCAATTAAAAATGAGCAGAGAACCTAAATAGGCATTTTCCCCAAAAGACATACAGATGGGCAATGTAAACATGAAAAGATGCTCAAGATCACTAATTATCAGGGATATACACATCAAAACCACAATGAGATATCACCTCAAATCTGTTAGAATGGCTAAAACCAAAAAGACAAAAACCCGTTTTGGTAAGGATGTGGAAAAAAGAAACCTTTTTGTGCTGTTGGTGGAAATACAAATTGGTACTGTCAGTGTGGAAAATAGTATGGAGATTCCTCAAAATTAAAAAAATAGAAATACCATATGATCCAAAAATTCCACCACTGGGTATTTACCCAGAGACAGCAAAAACACTAACTTAAAAAGATAAATTCACCCCTATGTCTATTGCATAATTATTTATAATAGTCAAGACATGGAAGGAACCTAAGTGTTCACCAATTGACAAATAAAGAAGGAATGTGTGGTCTATACATAAGATACTACACACCCATAAAAAAGGATGTGATTGTGGGGGTGGAGTTAAGATGGCGGAGAAGTAGGGGTCCCCTTTTGGAGCTGGTCCCCTGAGCTGAGCTGGATAGGTACCAGACCATTATGAAAACCCACAGAATCAGCCTGAGACGCAGGATGATACATCTGGATCTCTACAAGTGAACATCTCCAGCACTGAGTATTGAGGTAGGAAGCAGGAAGCCTTGAATCCGGGCACAGATATCGGAAGATAAACGGAAGGGGGAGGGAGCCTCCATGCTAGGGCGCTGGGGACGGTAGCCACCTGCACTGGAGAGCGGCCTGACTCACGGAAGGGCACCTGTGAGGGAACAGACTGAGAACATCAGCCTGGGAACGCCTGCGCTTCCAAACTGAAAACTGGCTCTCCAAAGCATCTCTGGAATGGGACTGAGACCAGGAGCTCAGGAGCACGCACGCGAACAGACTGAAAACCTGGGCTCCAGAGTGCATGCAAACCTCGCTAAAACAGGGAGCTCCGGAGCGTGCGTGGAGGTGGCTGGCGGTGTTACAAACACAAAGGACAGAGACGTGCCGGCCCTGGAAGTGAGGGCTAGGATGCCGGCTGCAGGGTTTTTAGCAGCACCAACAGAAACAGAGTTAAAGAGGCCAGAAGAGCTCAGTGGAGAGCGGACTGTGATCTCTCTGTTCTGAGACAGAGGCTAAGATACGGCCACTGCTGCTCTGACTCTCAGAAGAGTCACAGAAAAAGTCCAGGGAGAGCCACCAGAGAACAAAAGCCCGGAAATACCAGCTCACGTTGTGCCAATCGCCATCCCCCCTCGCAAGGGACAGGCAGACTCTACCCAAACAGGGTTGCCTGAATATCAGCGCAGCAGGCCCCTCCCCCAGAAGGCAGGCTGAAAAATCAAGAAGCCCACATCCTTAAGGTCCTTATAAAACAAGAGCACACTGCCTGGGTCCTGGTCAATAATTTGGGCTCTGGGCAACCCCGCAACCTCTCCTCATCAGAATGACGAGAAGGAGAAATCCCCCCCCACCAGCAAAGAAAAGATAATGAGTCTGTGGCCTCTGACACATAACTAATGGATATGAATATAACTGAATTATTAGAAATGGAGTTCAGAGTAACAATGGTCAAGATGATGTGTAGACTTGAAAAAAATATTAACGAAAATATTAACGAGAATATAGAATCTCTAAGGGTGGAAATGAGAGTGAATCTGGCAAAAGTTAAAAATGCTATGAATCAAATGCAGTCAAAACTAGATGCTTTGATGGCCAGGGTAAATGAAGCAGAAGAACGAATTAGTGAATTGGAGGATGGGATGGTAGAAGAGAAAGCTAAAACAGAAACTCGGCTCAAAAAAATCCAATCTCAAGAATGTAGGTTATGGGAGATTACTGACTCAACGAAACATTCCAATGTCAGAATCATTGGCATCCCCGAGGGGGTAGAGAGAGAGAGAGGTCTAGAAGAGATATTTGAACAAATTGTAGCTGAAAACTTCCATAATCTAGCAAAGGAAACAAGCATTCATGTCCAAGAGGCAGAGAGGACCGCTCCCAAGCTCAACCACGACAAACTTACACCACGTCACATCATAGTGCAATTTGTAAATACTAGATCCAAGGACACAGTATTGAAAGCAGCCAGGGCAAAGAAATTTCTCAGGTACAAAGGCAAAACTATTAGGATCATGTCAGACCTGTCTACACAGACCTGGGATGAGAGAAAGGGTTGGGGCGGGGGCATTTTTAAAGCTCTTTCAGAGAAAAACATGCAGCCAAGGATCGTTTATCCAGCAAGGCTGACATTCAGACTTGATGGAGAGAAAAGGACCTTCCAACATGGCCAGTCACTGAACATTTTGTAACCATGAAACCAGCCCTACAGGAGATATTAAGGGGGGTTCTATAAAAGTAAAAATGCCCCAAGAATGATACAGAACATAAAATTACAATTTATAGAAACACAGACTTTACAGGGAACATGACATCATTAAAATCATATTTCTCAATAATCACTCTCAATGTGAATGGCCTAAATGCTCCCATAAAGCACCACAGGGTGGCAGATTGGATAAAAAGACATGACCCATCCATTTGCTGTCTACGAAAGACTCATTTTCAACCTAAAGATACATCCAGACTGAAAGTGAAGGGATGGAAAACCATTTTTCATGCCAATGCACCTCAAAAGAGAGCTGGGGTAGCAATTCTTATATCAGACAGATTGGATTTTAAATAAAAGACTGTAGTTACAGATACAGACGGACATTATGCTTAAAAGATGTATCCAAAAAGTGGATATGACAATTATAAATCTCTATGACCCCAACAGGGGAGCAGCAAGATACACAACCCAACTCTAAACCAGAATAAAGAGACATATAGATAAAAATACGTTAATAGTAGGGGACCTCAACACTCCACTCTCAGCAATAGACAGATCACCTAAGCAGAAAATCAACAACAGAACAAGAGCTTTGAATGCCATACTAGACTAGATGGACTATATATATATAGAACACTACACCCCAGAACAAAAGAATACTCATTCTTTTCGAATGTACATGGAACGTTCTCCAGAATAGACCATATGCTGGGTCACAAAACAGGTCTCAACCGATACCAAAAGACTGAAATTATTCCCTGCATATTCTCAGACCACAGTGCTTTGAAATTGGAACTCAATCACAAGGAAAAATTTGGAAGAAACTCAAACACTTGGAAACTAAGAACCATCCTGCTCAAGAATGATTGGGTAAACCAGGAAATCAAAAATCAATTTAAACAATTTTTGGAGACCAATGAGAATGAAAACACAACGGTCCAATACCTATGGGACACTGCAAAGGCGGTCCTAAGAGGAAAATACATAGCCATCCAAGCCTCACTCAAAAGAATAAAAAAATCTAAAATGCAGTTCTTATATTCTCACCTCAAAAAGCTGGAACATTAACAGAAGAATAGGCCTAATCCACACAAGAAGGCACTTGATCAAGATTAAAGCAGAAATCAATGAATTAGAAACCAGGAGCACAGTAGAGCAGATGAATAGAACTAGAAGCTGGTTCTTTGAAAGAATAAATATGATCGATAAACCATTGGCCAGACTTCTTCAAAAGAATAGAGAAAGGACCCAAATTAATAACAGTATGAATGAAAAGGGAGAGGTCACAACCAACACCAATGAAATAGGAAGAATCATTAGAAACTTTTATCAACAGCTTTATGCCAATAAATCAAATAATCTGGAAGAAATGGAGGCCTTCCTGGAAACCTATAAACTACCAAGACTGAAACAGGAAGAAATTGATTTTTTAAACAGACCAAATAATTATGAAGAGATTGAAGCAGTGATCAAAAACCTTCCAAAAAACTAGACTCCGGGGCCTGATGGATTCCCTGGAAAATACTACCAAGCATTCAAAGAAGAAATTATACCTATTCTCTAGAAGCTATTTCAAAAAATAGAAACAGAAGGAAAACTACCAAACTCATTCTAACAGTACATTAAATGGATTATCCATCATGACCCAGTGGGAATCATCCCTGGGTTGCAAGGGTGGTTCAACATTTGCAAATCTATCAGTGTGATACATCATATCAACAAGAAAAGTGTCAAGAACCATATGATCCTCTCAAAAGATGCGGAAAAAGCATTTGCCAAAATAAAGCATCCTTTCCTGATTAAAACCCTTCAGAGTGTAGGGATAGAGGATACATTCCTCAATTTCATAAAAAGCATCTATGAAAATCCCACAGCAAATATCCTTCTCAATGGGGAAGAGCTGGAAGCCTTTCACTTAAGATCAGGAACACGACA
>NW_024423319.1:59928450-59949064 GCF_017311325.1 Ursus maritimus
ACTTCCATAATCTAGCAAAGGAAACAAGCATTCATGTCCAAGAGGCAGAGAGGACCGCTCCCAAGCTCAACCACGACAAACTTACACCACGTCACATCATAGTGCAATTTGTAAATACTAGATCCAAGGACACAGTATTGAAAGCAGCCAGGGCAAAGAAATTTCTCAGGTACAAAGGCAAAACTATTAGGATCATGTCAGACCTGTCTACACAGACCTGGGATGAGAGAAAGGGTTGGGGCGGGGGCATTTTTAAAGCTCTTTCAGAGAAAAACATGCAGCCAAGGATCGTTTATCCAGCAAGGCTGACATTCAGACTTGATGGAGAGAAAAGGACCTTCCAACATGGCCAGTCACTGAACATTTTGTAACCATGAAACCAGCCCTACAGGAGATATTAAGGGGGGTTCTATAAAAGTAAAAATGCCCCAAGAATGATACAGAACATAAAATTACAATTTATAGAAACACAGACTTTACAGGGAACATGACATCATTAAAATCATATTTCTCAATAATCACTCTCAATGTGAATGGCCTAAATGCTCCCATAAAGCACCACAGGGTGGCAGATTGGATAAAAAGACATGACCCATCCATTTGCTGTCTACGAAAGACTCATTTTCAACCTAAAGATACATCCAGACTGAAAGTGAAGGGATGGAAAACCATTTTTCATGCCAATGCACCTCAAAAGAGAGCTGGGGTAGCAATTCTTATATCAGACAGATTGGATTTTAAATAAAAGACTGTAGTTACAGATACAGACGGACATTATGCTTAAAAGATGTATCCAAAAAGTGGATATGACAATTATAAATCTCTATGACCCCAACAGGGGAGCAGCAAGATACACAACCCAACTCTAAACCAGAATAAAGAGACATATAGATAAAAATACGTTAATAGTAGGGGACCTCAACACTCCACTCTCAGCAATAGACAGATCACCTAAGCAGAAAATCAACAACAGAACAAGAGCTTTGAATGCCATACTAGACTAGATGGACTATATATATATAGAACACTACACCCCAGAACAAAAGAATACTCATTCTTTTCGAATGTACATGGAACGTTCTCCAGAATAGACCATATGCTGGGTCACAAAACAGGTCTCAACCGATACCAAAAGACTGAAATTATTCCCTGCATATTCTCAGACCACAGTGCTTTGAAATTGGAACTCAATCACAAGGAAAAATTTGGAAGAAACTCAAACACTTGGAAACTAAGAACCATCCTGCTCAAGAATGATTGGGTAAACCAGGAAATCAAAAATCAATTTAAACAATTTTTGGAGACCAATGAGAATGAAAACACAACGGTCCAATACCTATGGGACACTGCAAAGGCGGTCCTAAGAGGAAAATACATAGCCATCCAAGCCTCACTCAAAAGAATAAAAAAATCTAAAATGCAGTTCTTATATTCTCACCTCAAAAAGCTGGAACATTAACAGAAGAATAGGCCTAATCCACACAAGAAGGCACTTGATCAAGATTAAAGCAGAAATCAATGAATTAGAAACCAGGAGCACAGTAGAGCAGATGAATAGAACTAGAAGCTGGTTCTTTGAAAGAATAAATATGATCGATAAACCATTGGCCAGACTTCTTCAAAAGAATAGAGAAAGGACCCAAATTAATAACAGTATGAATGAAAAGGGAGAGGTCACAACCAACACCAATGAAATAGGAAGAATCATTAGAAACTTTTATCAACAGCTTTATGCCAATAAATCAAATAATCTGGAAGAAATGGAGGCCTTCCTGGAAACCTATAAACTACCAAGACTGAAACAGGAAGAAATTGATTTTTTAAACAGACCAAATAATTATGAAGAGATTGAAGCAGTGATCAAAAACCTTCCAAAAAACTAGACTCCGGGGCCTGATGGATTCCCTGGAAAATACTACCAAGCATTCAAAGAAGAAATTATACCTATTCTCTAGAAGCTATTTCAAAAAATAGAAACAGAAGGAAAACTACCAAACTCATTCTAACAGTACATTAAATGGATTATCCATCATGACCCAGTGGGAATCATCCCTGGGTTGCAAGGGTGGTTCAACATTTGCAAATCTATCAGTGTGATACATCATATCAACAAGAAAAGTGTCAAGAACCATATGATCCTCTCAAAAGATGCGGAAAAAGCATTTGCCAAAATAAAGCATCCTTTCCTGATTAAAACCCTTCAGAGTGTAGGGATAGAGGATACATTCCTCAATTTCATAAAAAGCATCTATGAAAATCCCACAGCAAATATCCTTCTCAATGGGGAAGAGCTGGAAGCCTTTCACTTAAGATCAGGAACACGACAAGGATGCCCAATCTCACCATTGTTACTCAACATAGTACTAGAAGTCCTTGCAGCAGCAATCAGACAACAAAAAGGGATAAAAGGTATCCAAATCAGCAAAGAAGTCAAAATGTCCCTCTTCTCAGATGACATGATACTCTATATGGAAAACCCAAAAGAATCCATCTCCAAACTACTAGAAGTTATAGAGCAATTCAGTAATGGGGAAGGATACAAAATCAATACTCAGAAATCAGTTTTATTTCTGTACACGAACAATGAGGCTGAAGAAAGAGAAATTATGGAATCCATTCCATTTACAATAGCACCAAGAATCATACGTTATATCGGAATTACTTAACCAGAGAGATAAAGGAACTATATTCTAGAAACTACAAATCACTCTTGAAAGACATTGAAGAAGACACAAAAAGATGGGAAAATATTCCTGCTCATGGATCGGAAGAATTAACCTAGTTACAATGCCTATGCTACCCAGAGCAATCAAGATTTTCAATGCCATCCCGCTCAGAATACCAATGACATTTATCAAAGAACTGGAACAAACAGCACTTAAATTTGTGTGGAACCAGAAAAGGTCCCAAATCATCAAGGAATTGTTGAAAAGGAAAAATAAAGCTGGGGGCATCACGTTGCCAGATTTCAAGCTATACTACAAAGCTGTGATCACAAAGACAGCATGGTACTGGCACAAAAACAGACACATAGACCAATGGAACAGAATAGAGAACCCAGAAATGGACCCTTGGCTCTCTGGGGAAGTAATTTTTGACAAAGCAGGAAAAAACATCCGGTGGAAAAAACACAGTCTCCTCAATAAATGGTGCTGGGAACCTTGGACAGCTACATGCAAAAGAATGAAACTTGATCACTGTCTCACACCATACACAAAGATAAACTCCAAATGGATGAAAGATCTCGATGTGAGACAGGAATCCATCAAAATCCTAGAGGAGAACGTAGGCAGCAACCTCTACAACATTGGCCACAGCAACTTTTTTCATGACACATCTCCAAAGGCAGGAGAAACAAAGGAAAAAATGAACATGTGGGACTTCATCAAGATAAGAAACTTCTGTACAGCCAAGGAAACAGTCAAAAAAACTAAGAGGCAGCCCACAGAATGGGAGAAGATATTTGCACATGATACTACAGATAAAAGACTGGTATTCAAGATCTACAAAGAACTTGTCAAACTCAATACACGAGAAACAAATAAACAAATCATAAAATGGGCAGAAGATATGAACAGACACTTTTCGAATGAAGACATACAAATGGCTAACAGACACATGAAAAAATGTTCAAAATCATTAGCCATCAGGGAAATTCAAATCAAAACCACATTGAGATACCACCTTACACCAGTTAGAATGACAAAAATTGACAAGGCAGGAAAAAAACAATTGTTGGAGAGGATGTGGAGAAAGGGGATCTCTCTTTCATTGTTGGTGGGAATGCAAGTTGTACAGCTGCTCTGGAAAACAATGTGGAGGTCCCTTAAAAAGTTAAAAATTGAGCTACCCTTTGATCCAGCAATAGCACTACTGGGTATTTATCCCAAAGATATAGACATAGTGAAGAGAAGGGCCTTATGCACCCCAATGTTCATAGCAGCATTGTCCACAATAGCTAAATCGTGGAAGGAGTCGAGATGCCCTTCAACAGATGACTGGATTAAGAAGATGTGGTCCATATATAGAATGGAATATTACTCAGCCATCATAAAGAACGATTACCCAACATTTGTAGAAACATGGACGGGACTGGAGGAGATTATGCTATGTGAAATAAGTCAAGCAGAGAAAGACAATTATCATATGGTTTCACTCATTTATGGAACATAAGAAATAGTAGGAAGATCGGTAGGAGAAGGAAGGGAAGAATGAAGGGTTGGGTAAACAGAAGGGGGAATGAACCACGAGGGACTATGGACTCTGGGAAAAAATTGAGGGCTCATGGGGGGGGATCGGATAGGCTGGTGATGGGTATTAAGGAGGGCACATATTGCTTGGTGCACTGGGTGTTATATGCAAGTAATGAATCATGGAACTTTACATCAAAAACTAGGGATGTACTGTATGGTGACTAACATAATGTAATAAAAAATGTTATTAATAAGAAAAAGTGTGATTTTGCCATATGAGACAATATGGATATATCTAGAGGGTATTATGCTATGTGAAATTAGTCCAATGAGAAAGATAAATACCTTATGATTCCACTCATAAATGAAATCTAAAAAAAAACGACAAATAAACACAAAGCAGAATCAGAACTATAAATACAGGGGCGCATGCGTGGCTCAGTCAGTTAAGCAGCTGCCTTTGGCTCAGGTCATAATCCCAGGGTCCTGGGATCAAGCCCAATGTTGGGCTTTCTGCTCAGCAGGGACCCTGCTTCTCCCTCTCCGTCTGCCTGCTGGTCCCCCTGCTTGTGGTCTCTCTGTCAAATAAATCTGAAAAAATCTTTAAAAAAGAGCTATAAATACAGAGAACAAAGTGATGATTGCTAGAGTGTAAGGAGGTAGCATGTTGGGCAAAATGGGTAAAGAAGGGAGGCCTCTAGTTATAGATTGAGTCAGTCTTGGGAATACAAATCAGAGCACAGGTAATACAGTCAATGATATTGCAATAGTGATGGCACAGACCATAGCTAAACTTGTGGTGAACATAGCATAATGCATTAACATGTCATATCACTAAGTTGCACACCTGAAACTAATGATATTGTGTGTCAACTCTACTCAAATTAAAACCAGAAAAGAAAAGAAAAGAAAATCATAAGGAAGAGAAAAAAATTTAAATTGTTTCCTCCTAGACTAAGATTCCCCAAGAAGTGTTGACATTGAACAATATAATCAAGAACCAGCTTGCATTGTTTGGTGAAAAATGGAAATCTTCCTGAAGGTTATATATTCCTAAGGGTAAATCAGCTCTAACATGGAAAATAAATTGCCAGGTATGATTCACAAAGAAAAAGATGCCAAAATAATATAACAAGTAGCAAGGATTATATTTTTCAGGCAGATTTCATGAAAACTCTTTATAAAGCTCACCTTAGTATTCAGAATTTTACTTGTTTTTCTTATATCTACAAGCATATAGTGCTAAACTGAAAAAATGAAAGACTTCAATTTAGGAAGATTTAATCCAATATTTTATTTTAAATATATATATACAATTTATATTTTATATTGTGTAATATATAAAATATTTCATATTATATATATATATAATATGTGTATTTATTGTAAGGTACACTCTAGTAGATAGAAGCATCTCAAAATTATCATTTACTTTTTTTCCCAAATTTTAATTTAAATTCTAGTTAACATTTAGTGTAATATTGGTTTAAGGAGTAGAATTTAGTGATTCTTCACTTACATATAACACCCAGTGCTTGTCATAACAAGTGCCCTCCTTATTGCCCATCACCCACTTAGCCAATCCCCCACCCACCTCTCTCCATCAACCATCAGTTTGTTCTACATCTTTACAAATTTCATGGTTTGGGACTTGGCTGACTCAGTCTGCAGAACATGCAACTCTTGATCTTGGGGTTTTCAGTTTGAGCCCCATGTTGGGTGTAGAGATAACTTACAAATAAAATCTTTAAAAAAAAGAGTTTCTTGATTTCCTTCCCTATCTCCTTCATTTTTTCTTTCCATATGTTCATCTGTTCTGTGTCTTAAATTCCATATATGAGTGAAATCATATGGTATTTGTATTTCTCTGAATTAATTACTTTGCTTAGCATAATACATTCTAGCCCTATTCCTGTCATTGCAAATGAAAAGATTTCATTCTTTTTGATGGCTGAGTAATATTCCATTACAGATGGAATATAGATTCCATTATATACTCCACACCTGCTTTATCCATTCATCATTCAATGGACATTTGGGCCCTTTCCATAATTTGACTATTGTTGATAATACTGCTATAAACATTGGAATGCCTGCACCCCTTTGAATCTGTATTTTTTTACCCTTTGGATGAAAACCTAGTATGTTACCTTGGGATTAACTTAACCAGAGACGTAAAGGACCTATATTCTAGAAACTATAAATCACTCTTGGAAGACATTGAGGAAGACATAAAAAGATGGAAAAATATTCCATGCTCATGGATCAGAAGAATTAACATAGTTAAAATGTCCATGCTACCCAGAGCAATCTACATGTTCAATGCTATCCCGATCAAAATACCAAGGACATTTTTCAAAGAACAGGAACAAATAGTCCTTAAATTTGTATGGAACCAGAAAAGGCCCCGAATCGCCAAGGAACTGTTGAAAAGGAAAAACAAAGCTGGGGGCATCACAATGCTGGATTTCAAGCTGTACTACAAAGCTGTGATCACAAAGACAGCATGGTACTGGCACAAAAACAGACACATAGACCAATGGAACAGAATAGAGAACCCAGAAATGGACCCTCGGCTCTTTGAGCAACTAATCTTTGATAAAGCAGGAAAAAAACATCTGGTGGAAAAAAGACAGTCTCTTTAGTAAATGGTGCTGGTAAAATTGGACAGCTACATGCAAAAGAATGAAACTTGACCAATCTCTCACACCATACACAAAAATAAACTCCAAATGGATGAAAGACCTTGATGTGAGACAGGAATCCATCAAAATTCTAGAGGAGAACATAGGCAGCAATCTCTACGGCATCAGCCAAAGCAACCTTTTTCATGACACATCTCCAAAGGCAGGAGAAACAAAAGATAAAATGAACTTGTGGGACTTCATCAAGATAAAAATCTTCTGCACAGCCAAGGAAACAAAAAAACTAAGAGGCAGCCCATGGAATGGGAGAATATATTTGCAAATGACACTACAGATAAAAGACTGGTATCCAAGATCTACAAAGAACTTCTCAAACTTGATACACGAGAAACAAATAAACAAATCAAAAAATGGGCAGAAGATATGAACACTTTTCCAATGATGACATACAAATGGCTAATAGACACATGAAAAAATGTTCAAAATCATTAGCCATCAGGGAAATTCAAATAAAAACACACTGAGATACCATCTTATGCCAGTTAGAATGGCAAAAATAGACAATGCAAGAAACAACAATTGTTGGAGAGGATGTGGAGCAAGGGGATCCCTCCTACATTGTTGGTGGGAATGCAAGTTGGTACAGCCACTCTGGAAAACAGTATGGAGGTCCCTTAAAAAGTTAAAAATTGAGCTACCCTATGACCCAGCCATTGCACTACTGGCTGTTTACCCCAAAGATACAGACGGAGTGAAGAGAAGGGCCATATGCACCCCAATGTTCATAGCAGCATTGTCCACAATAGCTAAATCGTGGAAGGAGCCGAGATGCCCTTCAACAGATGAATGGATTAAGAAGTTGTGGTCCATATATACAATGGAATATTACTCAGCCATCAGAAAGAACGAATTCTCAACATTTGCTGCAACATGGACGGCACTGGAGGAGATAATGCTAAGTGAAATAAGTCAAGCAGAGAAAGTCAAATATCATGTGATTTCTCTCATCTATGGAACATAAGAAATAGGATGATTGGTAGGGGAAGAAAGGGATTAAGAAAGGGGGGGTAATCAGAAGGGGGAATGAAACATGAGAGACTATGGACTATGAGAAACAAACTGAGGGCCTCAGAGGGGAGGGGTTGGGGGAATTTGATAGACCGGTGATGGGAGGTAAGGAGGGCATGTATTGCATGGTGCACTGGGTGTTGTACGCAACTGATGAATCATCAAACTTTACAGTGGAAACCCTGGATGTGTTGTATGGTGACTAACATAATATAATAAAAAATCATTAAAAAAAAAAGAAAACCTAATAGTGCAATTGCTGGGTCATAGGGTAGTTCTTTCTGTAATTTTTAGAGGAACCTCCATACTTTATAGAGTGGCTGTACCAGTTTGCACTCCCACCAACAGTGTAAGAGGGCTCCCTGTTCTCTGCATCCTTGCCAAAATCTTTTGTTTCCTGTGTTGTTAATTTTGGCCATTCTCACAGGTGTGAGGTGTTAACTTATTGTGGTTTTGGTTTTTATTTCCCTGATGATGAGTGATGTCGAGCAACTCTTCATGTCTGCCAGCCATCTGTATGTCTTAGTTGGAAAAATGTCTATTCATGTCTTCTACCCATTTTTTAACTAGATTGTTTTTTGGGGTTGATTTTGATAAATTCTTTATAGATTTTAGATAACAATCCTTTATCAAATAATGTCATTTACAACTATCTTTTCCCATTCTGTAGGCTGCCTTTTAGTTTTGTTGATTGTTTCCTTCATTGTGCAGAAGATTTTTTATCTTGATGAAGTCCCAATTGTTAATTTTCATTTCCCTCACCTCTGGCATTGTGTGTAGTAAGAAGTTGCTGCGGCCGAGGTCAAAGAGGTTTCTGCCTGTGTTCTCCTCTAGGATTTTTATGGGTTTGTAACTCACATTTAGGTCTTTCATCCATTTCATTTTTTAAATTATAATAATATTTTTTATTATATTATGTTAGTCACCATACAGTACACCCCTGGTTTTTGATGTAAAGTTCCATGATTCATTACTTGCGTATAACACCCAGTGCACCATGCAATACATGCCCTCCTTACTACCCATCACCAGCCTATCCCATTTCCCCACTCCCCTCCCCTCTGAAGCCCTCAGTTCATCCATTTCAAATTTATTTTTGTGTATGGCATAAGAATGTGGTCCAGTTTCACTCTTCTTCATATTGCTGTCATTTTCCCAACAATATGTGTTGAAGACACTTTCTTTTTTCCACTGGATGTTCATTCCTGCTTTGTCAAAGATTACTTGTATAGTTGTGAGTTTATTTCTGGGTTTTCTACACTGTTCCATTGATCCGTGTGTCTGTTTTTGTGCCAATACCATACTGTCTTGATGACTACAGCATTATAATATAGCTTGAAGTCCAGAATCATGATGCCTCCAGGTTTGCTTTTCTTTTCCAGGATTGATTTGACTTTCTGGGGTCTTTTGTGGTCCCATACAAATATTAGGATTGTTTGTTTTAGCTCTGTGAAAAATGCTGTTGGTATTTAGGTAGGGATTGCATTGAATGTGTAGATTGCTTTGGGTAGCATAGACATTTTAACAATGTTTGTTTTTCCAATCTCTGAACGTGGAATGTTTTTCCATTTCTTTGTGTCCTCTTCAATTTCTTTCATAAGTGTTCTATAATTTTCAGAGTACAGATTTTTTTTACCTCTTTGGATGGATTTATTCCTAAGTATCTTATAGTTTTTGATGCAACAGTATATGGGATATTCCTTGATTTCTTTTTGTTATTGGTGTATAGAAAGGCAACAAATTTCTGAACATTGATTTTCTATCCTGCAACTTTGCTGAATTCATGCATTAGTTTCACAATTTTTTTGGTGGAGACTTTAGGTTTTCTACACTGAGTATCATGTTGTCTGCAGTGTGTGAACATTTGACTTCTTCCTCACTGATTTGGATGCCTTTTATTTCATTTTGTTGCCTGATTGCTGAGGCTAAGAGTTCTAGTACTATCTTAAAGAGTAATAGACATCCTGTCTTGTTCCTGACTGTACATGAAAAAATCCGTTTTTCCCATTGAGGATGATATTAGCTGTGGGGCTTTTGTATATGGTCTATATGATGCTGAGGTATGTTCCATGTATCTCTACTTTCTTAAGGGTTTTTATCAAGAATGGATACTGTGTGTTGTCAAATGCTTTTTCTGCTACTATTAAGAGGATCATATGGTTCTTACCCTTTTATTAATGTGATGTATCACATTGATTGATTTGTGAATATTGAACCACTCCTCCAGCCCAGGAATAAATCCCACTTGATTGTGGAATATAATTATTTTAATGTAATTTGAATTCAATTCACTAATATTTTATTAAGATTTTTTGTATCCACGTTCTTCAGGAATATTGGCCTGTAATTCTCCTTTACAGTGGGGTCTTTGTCTGGTTTTGGAATCAAGGTCATGCTGACCTCTTAGAAGAAGTTTGGAATTTTCCTTCCATATCTATATTTTGGAACAGTTTGAGAAGAATAGGTATTGACTCTTTTTTAATTGTCTGGAAGAATTCTCTTGGGGTGCCAGATATCTGGCTCTGGACTTCTGTTTTTTGAGAGATTTTTTATTACTGTTTCAATTTCATTGCTGTTTATGGGTCTGTTCAAATTTTCTACTTCTTCCTGTTTCACTTTTGGTAGTTTGTATGTTTCCAGGTATTTATGCATTTGTTCCATATTTCCCAATTTGTTGGCATTTTAAAAATAATATTCTCTTATAATTGTTTTTATTTCTGTGGTGTTGGTTTTGATCTGTCCGCTTTCCTTTGTGATTTCATTTATTTGGGTCCTTTGTCTTTCTCTTTTCTTTTTGATAAGTCTGGCTAAGGATTTATCAATTTTATTAATTCTTTTAAAGAACGAGCTCTTAGATTTGTTGATCTGTTCCACTGTGTTGTTTTTTTTTTTCCTATATCATTTATTTTTGCTCTAATCTTTATCATTTCCCTTCTGCTGGCCTTAGGCTTTATTTGCTGTTCCTTTTATAGTTCCTTTTGGTGTAAGGTTAGTTTATGTATTTGAGGTTTTTCTAGCTTCTTGAGGTAGGCCTGTATTGCTATATAGCTCTCTCTTAGGATCTCCTTTTGTGCATCTCAAAGGTTTTAGACCATGGTGTTTTCATTTTCATTTGCTGCCATGATTTCTTAAAAAATATCTTCTTTAATATCATGGTTAACCCATTCATTCTTTAGCAGAATGCCCTTTGACTTCCATGTATTTATGGTCTTTCCAAAGTTTTTCTTATGGTTGACTTCAACTTTCATAGCACTGTGGTCTGAAAATATGCATGGTATGATTTTGATCTTTTTGTACTTGTTGAGGGCTGATTTGTGGTCCAGTATGTGATCCATTCTGGGGAATGATCCATGTGCACTTGAAAAGAATTTGTTTTCTGCTACTTTAGAATGAGATGTTTTGAATATATCTGTTAGTTCGTCTGGTCTAGTTTGTCATTCAAATCCATTGTTTCCTTGTTGATTTTCTGCTTAGATGATCTGTCCTTTGCTGTGAGTGGGGTGTTAAAGTCCCCTACTATTGCATTATTGGAAATGAGTTTCTTTATGTTTATTATTTATTGATTTATATATATTTGTGTGATCCCAAGTTGGGAGCATAACTATTTACAATTGTTAGATCTTCTTGATGGCTAGACCCCTTAATTTGATATAGTGCCTTTCTTCACCTTTTGTTACAGATTTTGTATTAAAATCTAGGCTGTCTAATATAAGTATGGCTACTCCATCTTTCTATTGATGTCCTTTAGCATGATAGATGGTTCTCCATCCCCTCACTTTCAAGCTGCAGATGTCTTTATGTCTGAAATGAGTTTCTTGTAGGCAACATATAGATGGGTCTTGGTTTTGTTTGTTTGTTTTTGTTTTTTTATCCATTCTGTTACTGCATGTCTTTTGATTGGAACATTTAGTCTACTTACATTCAGAGTGATTATTGATAAGTATGAATTTCAGTGCCATTGTGTTACCTGTAAAATTGGTGCTTCTGGTGATGTTCTCTGTTACTTTCAAGTCTTTGTTGTTTTTGGTCTTTCTTTCCCACTCAAAGCATCCCCTTTAATATTTCTTGTGGGACTAGTTTAGTGGTCACAAATTCCTTTAGTTTTTGTTTGGCTGGGAAACTCTATCTCTCCTCTATTCTGAATGACAGCCTTGCTGGGTAAAGTATTTTTGATTGCATATTTTCCCCATTCAGCACATTGCATATATGATGCCACTGTCTTCTGGCCTGCCACATGTCTGTGGACAGATCTGTTTACCTTATTTATCCTCCCTTGTAGGTTAAAGGATTTTTTTCTCTTGCTGCTTTCAGGACACTTTCCTTGTCTATGTGCTTTGTGAATTTGACTAGGATGTGTCTTGGTGTGGGCTGGCTTTTGTTGAATGTGATGTGAATTCTCTGTGCCACTTAGGTTTTGATATCTGTTTCCTTTCCCAGATTCAGGAAGTGTTCAGCTATAATTTGCTCAAATAAACCTTCTTCTCTTCCCCCCTTCTTCTGGGACTCCTATGATAGGAATGTTATTACATTTTTATATGTTGCTGAGTTCCCTAAGTCTACCTTCATGGTCCATTACCTTTCTTTCCCTCTTCCTTTCAACTTCATTATTTTACATAATTTTATCTTCTATATCACTGATTTGCTCCTCTACTTTGTCCATCCTCATTGTGTTTGCATCCAGTCAGCTTTGCATCTCAGTTACAGCATTTTTAATTTCAGCCTGACTAGTTTTTAGTTTTTTTATCTCTGCAGGAAGGGATTCATTAATGTGTTCTATGCTTTTCTCAAGCCCAGCTAGTATCCTCATGATCATTGTTTTAAATTCTGGTTCCAGCATCTTGTTTATATCTGTTTTGTCTAAGTCCCTGGCCATTACTTCTTCCTGTTCTTTTTTAGGGATAAATTCCTCCATCTTGTCATTTTGTCCAAATCACTGTGTGTGTGTGTGTGTGTGTGTGTGTGTGTGTGTGTGTATGATTATTAGAAAAGCCTGTTATATTCCTGCTTCTGAGAGTAATGGCTGTATTTAGAAGAGGTCCTATACTCTCCTGGGCCTGCTGCTTGATGAGGTGTTTCAGAGTGTGCACTCTGCTTTTGTATTTTGGTTATTCCTGCCCTCAGGTTAGTCTTCTACATAGTTTCTCCTTGCCTGCAGTAGGGAGTGTTTGGAACTTTTCCACTGTCTGGCAAGTTTTACCTAGGTGTGTTTTGGTCTGCTTGTTAAAAGAAGCTTGATCCTGGGGCCCCTGGGTGGTTCAGTAGGTTAATCATCTGCCTTTGGCTCAGGTCATGATCTCTGGGTCCTGTGCTCAAGCCCCACATTGGGTTCTCTGCTCAGCGGGGAGCCTGCTTCTCCCTTTCCCTTTGCCTGCTGCTCTGCCTTCTCGTGCACAAGGGCTCTCTCTCTCTGTCTGTCAAATAAATAAAAAAATAAATAAACAAATAAAATATTTTAAAAACTTTTTAAAAAGAAGTTTGATCCTATTTTCCCTGGAGCCGAAGCTCTGCAGCACTCTACCACCCATAGATTTGGTGTGTGCGAGGGGTTTGTGCTGGTCTTCTGGGCAAGAGTCCTGCTGTGCTGATTTCTCAGGTGGACTTGCTCTAGTGGAGATACACCTGCAGAGCACAGGTTGGATGGTTTGTGTAAGCGGCCCTAGCCTCCACTGGGGGCACAGTGTTGCTCACTGAAGTTTGTCAGTACTGATGGGTGGTGGATGCAACGTCTTGTTCTCTCAGTCTCATAGTGGGGAATTCAGTCCTGCCACTCTTCATGAAGCCCTCACAGAAGAGCAAACAATCTCCCCTCTAGTGTCCCTAGCTTCCACCAGATCCCTGCCTTCACCCCGTGTCCAAGCTCACTTTCTTCCAGGCAGCACAGTACCCCTGTGTTTTATCTCAGGCCCATGGCTGGGTTTCAAAACTCTAAATTTTAGGGACCTGCATGGCACAGACCCACACTGATCGTCTAGGAGAGGGTCTCACTGTGTCTGGTGCTGGTCTGTCCCAGAAAAGCAGTCACGTGACCATGTAGTGGTTCAGAATTTATGGTACATTGCAGCAAAAATGTCAGTACCAAGATTTGCTGCTATCAGCAGGTGTCTCTGTTCCTAGGGTAGTGAGCAGGGCCATACATGGGCTCCTGCCAGCTCTTTTGTCCTGAGAGGCCATGCCACCACCCCCAAATGCACTCCAAGAAGGGGAACTATCCCTCCCTGTGGGACCCAGAGGATCCTCAGACTTCACTGCCCATTCCTGGGCCTCAGCCCTCCTTCCCCACAGGTGCAGTGCTAAGCGCACCAGGCACAATCCTGGCAATGGTGTAGACTTCTAAAACTTCAGACTTTGAGCTCTACTGGTTTATAAACTTGCAGTAAGGAGTCAGCACCTTTCCTTTTCCCAGTCAATGATTTTGGTGAAGAGTTTTTCTTGAGCAATCCCCTGTATACTTTCACTCTCTCTCTCTCTTTCTCACTCCTCTCTCTGTGATCAGGATTCCCTCCTCTCTGCAGCACCCCCAATTATTTTCTCCCCAAAATGAACTCTCCACATGTCCTACCTTTCACAATGTGGCCATTTTTCTACCTCTTGATATACAGTTTATTCTGTCAGTCCTCAGATAGATTTCTTGAGTGTTCAGAATAATTTGATATTTATCTAACTGTGTTTGAGGAATGAAGCAAGCTTAGGGTTCCCCTACACCTCCACCATCTTAACTCTGAGGCCAAAAATGTCATTTACTTCTGGCAGATTCTGTTTTTGACATTGTTAACTTATTTGATAGTAAAAAAAATTCCAGTATAGTTAACATACAGTGTTGTATTGGTTTTAGGTGTAGAATGCAGCAATTCAACAATTCCATATATTTCTCAGTGCTCATCAAGATAAGTGTGAAAGATGCCTTTTAACACTATAATTCATAGATCTGTGTATATAGTGTGTTGATCCTTATATTTTTATTTTTATTTTTTTAAAAGATTTTATTTATTTTTTTGAAGAGATAGAGACAGCCAGCGAGAGAGGGAACACAAGCAGGGGGAGTGGGAGAGGAAGAAGCAGGCTCATGGAGGAGGAGCCTGATGTGGGGCTCGATCCCATAAGACCAGGATCACGCCCTGAGCCGAAGGCAGACGCTTAACCGCTGTGCCACCCAGGTGCCCCGATCCTTATATTTTTAAATAATCTATTTATATAGAACAGAAAATACGTTTTGATTTTTCAAAATTTCATAGTAGCAATATTATGAGATTCATTTCTCATATGAAAGAACAGACCAACGAAGGTTTAATTCCAAAGATATTATAGTGTCTTATTCCATCTTGTGAAAATTTGGGTTGAAATGGAAAGTAGATTATTAAAGACAAACTATAGAAAGTTTCAATGGAAGGGCACCTGGGTGGCCCAGTCGGTTAACTGTCTGCCTTCAGCTCAGGTCATGATCCCAGGGTCCTGAGATCTAGCCTGGCATCTGGCTCCCTGCTCAGCAGGAAGTCGGCTTCTCCTTCTCCTTCTGCCACTCCCCCTGCTTGTGCTCATTCTCTCTGCCTCTCAAATAAATAAATAAATAAATAAATAAATAAATAAATAAAATCTTAAAAAGAATGTTTCGTTGGAGACCAGGGAAACTTGAAGGATGAAAAGTGGGTTGACGTTGTTTTCAATAATCCAACCTCATTATTCTAAGCATGTAATAAAACTATAATATTGTATTAAACAATTGAATTAAATGTTAATTTCTTTCTCTTGTTGCATGTCTGTGTCATGAATAGCAATGTTTTCAATAATTATAAGGGAGGTATTTATAAGACTCTAAACTGCTGGAGGAATGATTCACTCTTCATATTGGTAGTATTATGTCTTACACTCCCATTTATAATATCAAAATAATTCACCATGATTAATGTTAGGATAGTGAGCCAACAAAAGCAATAGTGATTTGCTACTTATTATTTGTTATTATCATTTAAGAACATTACAATTTAGTACTATTACTTTTCTCATAATTTAAATGAACTGAAATATAATTTTTGAATGAGTAAGTATAAAAAATGTCCACATTGAATATTGCAAGTAGCATCATCAGTATTTAATAAAGCTCAGGAAAAGATATTGACCAAACATTTTTTTAGCATTTTCCAGAATCTACTACAAGGCATCCTGTTTTCTCTAGAGTTCTCCATGGTCTATTTTTGTAGACAAAACAATGAAATAGGTCTTTGTGCTAGTCTAGTGTGTGTGGCAAAATTTAGAATCCTAAAAAGGAAATTTAGAAATTTCATTCAAATAATTTTCTTTCTGCTATTTTTTCTTTTCTCCTTTTACACCCTTTAAAATATGTATTACTCATCTAAAATTACTATTATACTATTTAGAAACTACAGGAACACATACATTATGTTTCTAAAAGGACTGAATTTATCTTAAAGTGTTGCATCAAGTTTGAATCTCAGTAAACAAAGCCATGTCTTCATTATACGTTGATTTTGGCAAAGAGTACAGACTTACATATATCAAATGATATGATAAAGTAATTTAAATTAGAAGTTTTTTTTTTAAGTTTTGTGTGGAATTAAAGTACAATATGTATATCTTCTGGGTAAGTAATTTTGGCCATAATGTTTCTTGTTTTTTTAGAAGTTTTCATAATTAAAATTTTAAAAATGGACCTTTTATCTGATACTTGTGCTACTTACTGGAATAGAAGCATAGAAAAGATTTTTTCTGCTTAGATTAACAAATTAACACAATATATGCCTTAGCTGAAACAAACATATCAAATATCTAAGAGGTAATAGCATTCATGGTCACAAGTTATTTTAAAAGGGGGAACCAAAAAGAATTTTTTAAGCAAAGATCTTACAAAAACCAGTCTTGGGCACTAAGTGTTGACCTATCTTATAGTAGTTAATTAAAAGTCTGAGCTCTTTGCAAAAAGATGCCATTTTTCAACTTACATGCTATCCTACATTCATAACATATATATGCATGTTTCACTGGGGCAAGCAACTNAGAAACATGATTGCATCATAGCTGTGCAGTTAAGCAAGGAACTTGTCAACTGAATGCATCTATTTTGCAGGAGGTCATCTGTTCTGATCACTGAAATGTACAATGGGAGGCTACATTTAGAAGCCTAGAAAACCTGTGGCTTACTCCATAGAAGTTTCAATTACAAAATAATGGGAATTTTATAAGTACCATAAGAAATGACAAGTCTAACATATCATAAACATTACCTGCAGCTACTTTTTAATCATGATAACATCACATCAAAAGGGTATATTTTTGTTAACTAAAATTAATGAGGCAATTTGGGAACAAGAGACAGATTCTTTCTTTCACTCTGTGTTTTAAATTCTTCAACATAGAACTACAGATATACTCAAGCTGTGATAATAATACCAAAAAAGGGACAGATATTTGCTTTCTAAAATAATTGAAGTACATAAAATGCCTTGGAAGATTACAATACTATTTTATGACATCTAAAAATTTTATGTGTACCTCCCATTCTCTGCATCATAATATTCATATTTTAATTATGTATTCATTTTGATTGTTTGCATGTGAAAAACTGACTAATCTGTTATCTCAACATTAAGCTGATTTCTCTTGAAGCCAAGATAATTTTAAAAGCAATAAAGACTCCTTTTTCAGGATGCTTAAGGCAGAGTGCTTAAGGTTCATGCTTGCTGCTTTGCCTGAGCTTCTGCTTCCTGAAATGAAAAACAAACAAAACAGATATATTTAAATATCACAAAGTGGACATCTATGTACATTTTGGATAAACTATATTAGCTCAAGTTATTAAGAATATTCAAAAGCAGGGGTGCCTGGATGGCTCAGTCTGTTGAGCATCTGACTCTTGGCTTCCTCTCAGGTCATGGTCTCTGCATCCTTGGATCTAGGGAGTCCTGTGGCTGGCTCTGTGTTCAGCAGGGGTCTGCTTCTCTCTCTCTCTGTCCCTCTTCCTCTGCCCCTCCCCCCACTCATGTGTTCTCTCTCTTTAACATAAATAAATGAATCTTTAAAAAAAGAATATTCAAAAGCAGAAAAAAAAAAGGCTTCCAGAGAAGACTGCTTAAAAATTCTTAATAGACAAAACTGTAGAGTGCCTGGGTGGTTCAGTCAGTTAAGGTCTGCCTTTGGCTTGGGTCATGGTCCCACAGTCCTGGGATGGAGCCACACATCGGACTCCCTGCTCAGTGGGGAGTCTGCTTCTCTCTCTCCCCCCCCCCCTGTGTGTATGCCCTCTCTCTCTCTCTAGCTCTCACTCTCTCTCAAATAAATAAATAAATAAAATCTTTAAAAAAACCTATAAAATAGAAACTTCTGTTTAGAAGCAGATATAATAGAAGACTGCCTAATCATTACTAATTGTTTGAAGTAATTCCATAAAAGCAAGTGATTTACAAATATAGTTCATATTTTATTTAAAAGTAGATGATTTCCTTTATGTGTGATTTTTCACCAAAATTGAGTGTTCAGAAACATTGTCACCTAAAGTTTACAGTTAATTGTTTTGTTTAATTAAGGCTGAAATTACTTGGAAAATGTATTATTTGCTAAAATATTGTTTCTTTTAAATTTTACAATGGTAGGCAGGAAAAGAGGTCAAGTTGTTCTTTTTTTCTCCTCTGGACAATGAGTATCTCTAGCATAGGAGCTCTGACCTATTGATATGCTCTGGCACTTACCATAGTAGTTGACACAAAATATACTTCAAGGAAAATTTGTGGAACTAAAGATGGGTCATAAGAGTGACTTTGGTGAAAGAAACTTCAGAGTTAAATTGTAGAAATCATGTATACTAGACAATATCATTCTAAACACGTGCGCTTGATCGTCTCAGGAGGAGTGGGAACAGTTGAATACTCCAAAATGAGCGTCTGATACTATGCCCAGGAAAAGGGTAAAAAGCAAAAAAAAAAAAAAAAAAAAAAGATGCTAGATTTTTACAAAACAAAAAAGGTAAAAATGAAAGAAAGGACACCAGAGAGGACACTGAAATTCATCTTTAATACATCTTTAACAAAACAGATGTAAAATACTACTGTCTGACTCACCTTCCAAAACACTTCACAAAAAGAAAAAAAAAAGGCCCTAAGCTCTTTTAAAACTTCAAACTTAGTGTTTGGCTGTCAAGATGAATATATCTTAGACCCACATTATACATTTTGTTTCATTTTATGAAACAAGATTCCAAAAATTTCCTCAGAGAATGAATTTTACACTAAGACCCCTCAAAGGCCTAGCACATAAGGTAGAGGAAGTAGTTACATAAAAATATGACTATGTCCTAATGTGAAGTCCTTTTTCTTATGCACATCTAATGCCTCTGAGTAACTAGTATTTTGGAAACAGCCTAATTCCCTAAAGTCACATCCTATCAATCTTTGTTGTAATTAGTCATAAATCCTTTAGCTCTCAGTTATCCCTTTTAATGGAAGAAATTATTAGCACAGACATCCAAAACAAAAAAGGCAATTCAGAATTCTTTATGATTTATTTTTATAATACATATTTAAAGTAAATTATTTAATTTCTAATTACATTTTATCCATCAAATATGTAAATTGTGCTAAAATATTTGTTACTACACAGATATAAGTAGCCAATATTTATAGTTCATGGATTATCTAACGAGTCAAAGAGATTTGGAAACAGGCATACAAGGTATCCTCCTCCTCTATTCCTAATATAGACATCATTCTATAAATGCACTGGTTTTGAGTCAGATAATCCTGGGTTCAAATTCCAGCTCTGCTACTCAATTATTATGTAACCTTGGACAAATTATTTAGATTATCTAAGCATCAGTTTCTTCCTCTGTAAAATGCCATTGAGGACACCTAGCTCATAAGGATGGTATAAGGATAAAATGAGATGTATGTGAAGTGTCTAGCTCAGTGCTTGGCCCGCTGCAGGCATCCATCCTTCTTTCCTCCTTTTCTCCTCTCCACTTTTTGCCTAATAACTAGGACCAACACTACAGCTAAGTGATATTAAAATAAAATTTCTCTTGGAGATGTAGCAAAATAGAATGGGCTTAGTGGAAATAGGAATGCTTCAAATCTCACAGCAGAGGCAAATTCCATTGCTCCTCCCTAAAGCAGGGTGGTTCAACCAAAGCTAATGAGAACATTTCTCTAATCAACGTTCTCTACTCCCTCAACATACTAGTGAATACTGGCTAATGATTTTTCTCTCGGCATGAACATCACCAGATTATTACTTTTTAGTATAAATACATTATTTTCTTTCACATCTGAAAATCATCACCTCCACTATAAAGAAATGCTAGTGCCAAGGAATGATCTTTTGTATTAATAAAAGAGAGTAGTTAGTACATATCACCATGCCCTGTTTTATTTAATTTTATTTTTTTAAAAAAATTAATTATGTTATATTAGTCACCACACAGTACCTCATTATTTTTTGATGTAGTGTTCCATGATTCATTGTTTGTGTATAACACCCAGTGCTCCATGCAATACGTGCCCTCCTTAATACCCATCATGGGGCTAGCCCATCCCCCTACCCCCCTCCCCTCTGAAAACCTCAGTTTGTTTCCCAGAGTCCATAGTCTCTCATGGTTCATTTCCCCTTCTGTTCACCACCCCCTCATTCTTCCCTTCCTTCTCCTACTGATCTCCCTGCTATTTCTTATGTCCCATAAATGAGTGAAACCACATGATAATTGTCTTT
>NW_024423319.1:59949074-59957227 GCF_017311325.1 Ursus maritimus
AAAAAAAAAAAAAAAAAAAAAAGATGCTAGATTTTTACAAAACAAAAAAGGTAAAAATGAAAGAAAGGACACCAGAGAGGACACTGAAATTCATCTTTAATACATCTTTAACAAAACAGATGTAAAATACTACTGTCTGACTCACCTTCCAAAACACTTCACAAAAAGAAAAAAAAAAGGCCCTAAGCTCTTTTAAAACTTCAAACTTAGTGTTTGGCTGTCAAGATGAATATATCTTAGACCCACATTATACATTTTGTTTCATTTTATGAAACAAGATTCCAAAAATTTCCTCAGAGAATGAATTTTACACTAAGACCCCTCAAAGGCCTAGCACATAAGGTAGAGGAAGTAGTTACATAAAAATATGACTATGTCCTAATGTGAAGTCCTTTTTCTTATGCACATCTAATGCCTCTGAGTAACTAGTATTTTGGAAACAGCCTAATTCCCTAAAGTCACATCCTATCAATCTTTGTTGTAATTAGTCATAAATCCTTTAGCTCTCAGTTATCCCTTTTAATGGAAGAAATTATTAGCACAGACATCCAAAACAAAAAAGGCAATTCAGAATTCTTTATGATTTATTTTTATAATACATATTTAAAGTAAATTATTTAATTTCTAATTACATTTTATCCATCAAATATGTAAATTGTGCTAAAATATTTGTTACTACACAGATATAAGTAGCCAATATTTATAGTTCATGGATTATCTAACGAGTCAAAGAGATTTGGAAACAGGCATACAAGGTATCCTCCTCCTCTATTCCTAATATAGACATCATTCTATAAATGCACTGGTTTTGAGTCAGATAATCCTGGGTTCAAATTCCAGCTCTGCTACTCAATTATTATGTAACCTTGGACAAATTATTTAGATTATCTAAGCATCAGTTTCTTCCTCTGTAAAATGCCATTGAGGACACCTAGCTCATAAGGATGGTATAAGGATAAAATGAGATGTATGTGAAGTGTCTAGCTCAGTGCTTGGCCCGCTGCAGGCATCCATCCTTCTTTCCTCCTTTTCTCCTCTCCACTTTTTGCCTAATAACTAGGACCAACACTACAGCTAAGTGATATTAAAATAAAATTTCTCTTGGAGATGTAGCAAAATAGAATGGGCTTAGTGGAAATAGGAATGCTTCAAATCTCACAGCAGAGGCAAATTCCATTGCTCCTCCCTAAAGCAGGGTGGTTCAACCAAAGCTAATGAGAACATTTCTCTAATCAACGTTCTCTACTCCCTCAACATACTAGTGAATACTGGCTAATGATTTTTCTCTCGGCATGAACATCACCAGATTATTACTTTTTAGTATAAATACATTATTTTCTTTCACATCTGAAAATCATCACCTCCACTATAAAGAAATGCTAGTGCCAAGGAATGATCTTTTGTATTAATAAAAGAGAGTAGTTAGTACATATCACCATGCCCTGTTTTATTTAATTTTATTTTTTTAAAAAAATTAATTATGTTATATTAGTCACCACACAGTACCTCATTATTTTTTGATGTAGTGTTCCATGATTCATTGTTTGTGTATAACACCCAGTGCTCCATGCAATACGTGCCCTCCTTAATACCCATCATGGGGCTAGCCCATCCCCCTACCCCCCTCCCCTCTGAAAACCTCAGTTTGTTTCCCAGAGTCCATAGTCTCTCATGGTTCATTTCCCCTTCTGTTCACCACCCCCTCATTCTTCCCTTCCTTCTCCTACTGATCTCCCTGCTATTTCTTATGTCCCATAAATGAGTGAAACCACATGATAATTGTCTTTCTCTGCTTGACTTATTTCATTTAGCATAATCTCCTCCAGTCCCGTCCATGTTGCTGCAAATGTTGGGTAATCGTTCTTTCTGATGGCTGAGTAATATTCCCTTGTATATATGGACCACATCCTCTTTATCCATTCGTCTATTGAAGGGCATCTCGGCTCCTTCCACAATTTAGCTATTGTGGACAATGCTGCTATGAACATTGGGGTGAATATGGCCCTTCTCTTCACTATGTCTGTATCTTTGGGGTAAATACCCAGTAGTGCAATTGCTAGGTCATAGGGTAGCTCTATTTTTAACTTTTTGAGGGACCTCCACACTGTTTTTCACAGTGGCTGTACCAACTTGCATTCCCACCAACAGTGTAAGAGAATATGCCCTGTTTTAAATGCATCCAATATATAAAATAATATAAAAATTGTCTTCCACAGAAAGATTCCTTGTTTTATGGAAATATTTGTCATAAGGTATTTTAAATATGAAGTTCTCCACTAGTATTGATTTTGAATAATTTTTAAATGTAAAGAGAACGTATGCTAATCATTTGGAAAGTGAAGAAAGGAGAAAAATATTCACATTTAGCTATGGTTAAGTTCAGTCTCCTAACATAATTAGAATATCAATTATACAGTAAAAACAACTATGTACCTCATTATAATGTATCTTTATATAAACTCATTTTTTATGTTTTAATTTTTAAAAATATTTTTTAAAGATTTTTTTCTTTTTATGACACATACAGAAAGAGATCACAAGCAGGGGGAGCTGCAGGCAGACAGAGGAGAAGCAGTCTCTCTGCTGAGCAAGGAGCCCAATGTGGTGCTTGATCCCAGGACCCTGGGATCATGACCTGAGCCAAAGGCAGATGCTTAATTGACTAAGCCACCCAGCCTCCCCTACAAACTCATGTTTTAATGAAAGCACTAGTCCATTCAGTGAATAAACTATTTTTCTTGACCCTATGTTTTGAGGTTTAACTTGTTTTCAAAGTTTCAGGATTATATAACACATTGAAACATACTTTTATCCATAAAGTTCATTCAGTGTTGAATTATTTTGGTTGGCCATACTGTTAGACATTTAACTTGCTTCTAAAGTTTTAGGATTGCAAATAACATTTTGATATATGCTTTTATCCATAAAGATTTTCCATGCACAGAATTGTTTCATTAGACTATAATACCCAATGTGAAATTACTGGGTGAATGTCCTTGATACATATTTGCCATTCTGGTTTTCAAAAGGGAACACTAATTCATACTATCACCAGTACTATGTGACAGCAACTGTTTCAACGCACCCTACTTAGCCTTGAGTATTATCACCTTGTTTTATCTTTGCTAATTTCATAGAAGAAAATTGAATCTCATTTTATCACATGTCCTTATTGTCAGTGCATTTTTCCAATGTGGGTTAACTAGTTGCATTTCTTATTTTGTATACTTGCTATTCACCAGTTCTCTCTGGAAGGTTTATTGTCCTGTTAAAGGGGGAAAAAAACTTTGAAAGTTTAGCAGAAGAATTAGAAAACTTATTCTGGTATCAAATTTATCACTTTTAGTCTTGGAAAAAACCTATTAAATACTAACATTCAAAATCTCCTTATCACCAAATAAAAGGCACATCATAGGAATATAATCAGTGGTATTGCAATAGTGTTGCATGGTGACAGATGATAGCTACACTTGTGAGCTTAGCATAACTTATAGAGAAGTTGAATCACTATATTGTATATCTGAAATTAATGTAATATTGTGTGTCAACTATACTCAAGTAAAATAAACAAAACAAAACAAAATCTCCCTATCACCAATCTACCTTTCAATTCCACTGTCAATTCCAGATCTTTTCTTACTATTCCAGTCTATCCACTCTCTCTTTGATAACATCTACCGTTCTTTTACTCTATTCCTACTCCTAGGCTTAAGCAAGGATGGAGGAAAAAAAAAAAAAAACACTATAACCAAGCTGACTGGCTCCACTATGAACTCATCAACTCTAACTTTAGCTGGACCTTCTATTTTGCTGAGCCATACTTCCATTCTCAATCTTAACCTACTCTTTAGCCTATTTTTAACAACTGAATCCACTCAATTCTCCTCAAAGTTCTAATGTCTTAAATTTCCCATCACTCCTAGCAGATGACCTTACACTAAAGATATGGCATTTTCAAATATGACCTTCTCTAACCTTCCCACATATTAAAATTTCTATTTTTATACTTCTCTCCTCATTCTCTCCAGTCTCAGAAAAAACTACATGTCCTCTCCTTTCCAAGACTAACTCTTCCACTCGATCATTCATTTTTTTGTTTCCTCCACGGCATCAGTTTTATTTCCCAGTCACTCAGGTTAGAAGCCCTAGATATAGCTTCACTTCTTCCCAGTTCTTTACGTCCACAAGCATCTCATAAGTTGGTATGTCTTATAATACATGAATTTTCTAGATCTCCTAAATTCATCTTTTTCTTTTCATCATTGCTGTCCCACTTCAGGCCCTCTGCATTACTTTTCTGGACTCTTAAGGTACCCTCTAATGGGTTGGCTTATCTCTAATATCTCATTTCTCCAATGTTTTACAATCCATACAGCTGCCAATTTTCTTAAGACATAGATCAAATCATATCTTAAAATGCAGAGATAATCTTATCATTGTCTTCCCCCATTTCCTACCATGGCTTTTGAATACCTAGAGGATAAACCTGAAAGTACCTAACACAGCATTCATAATTTAGTCCAAACTTACCTAGCGAAACTCACATCCTCTATTTAATATGCCCTATTCTGGAATACCCTGCACTACACTCTGCTCCCTGAACATACCATCATGTGAAGCTACATCCCAATGGACTGGTTCCTGTTGCTGACTCTGTGAAAGACATCTTAGTGTTATTTCAGTATTTTGAATCCCTAACAACTCAAATGTCATTTCCTCTGTGAAACTTTCCCCAATTCCTTAGTAATAATTTATTATTATTTCTTCTGCACACCTACAGCACTTTATTCAGGGCATACAGAATTTACCATAATATGTGTTGGATTATAATTATTTGTAGACATATTTGTTGTAGAATTATTGTATACTTTTCCTTCACTATGTTAAAAACACCTTGAAGATAGTGACTATGCTTCATTCTCTGTATTTGTCCCACCATTAATGTCAACTTAATGCTTGACAATCAATACTTGCTGAATGAATAAGTGAATGAATGACTCCTGATTTTAACTGAAGGAGAGGAAGTATTCAGTCACAGAAAACAGATTATCTTTCCTTTCATACTTCCTCTTATCTGCACTGAAATCAATGACTTAACTTGGGTTTTCCTAACTTGATTAAACAAAAATATTTTACCTAACATTTCTTATAACTCAAATTATACAAAGCCTAAAATAAGACATTTTATCCATGGGAAAAGAAATTTCAGCAAGGAAACAAAATTTCACAGTGACTCAGAAAACAATGCTAGTAAATGTTCTCTGCTGAAAACATGAGCAATAACAGACTTTCAAAATTGGAGAAGGAGCTGGAGTTCAAAAAGTCTGTTTAACAAAATTAGTTGTTAAGAACAAAATGTAAAATGATAGAACAGGGACATACATTCTCATTAAGCCAGCCTGTGGTAGACCTATGGTACAAGGCAAAGATATATTTAATGCCCATAGCTTAGAAACATTTCATTAAATAGGCAATTTAATTTTTGATTCTTTTCTTTATATGGTCTCCCCTGGAAACACTACCAGTTGAGAAATTGATTTGTTGTTGGCAGGGAGAAAGCCCCAAATTTAGCCAGCAATTTAGTGACCAATTTTGAAACTCAAATGCTTTTAGTTAAAGCATTTGCTTTCACACAAAGACAACTGAGGCTGCCAAGAAGATTACTATGAGCTAAGATAAGTTCTGTTGATGTAAAACCATGCATGACAGCTGAAATAATGGAATCTTTAAAATTGGTAACCACTTATTTATGAATGGGTCAATGAAAAATTTGCTGCTTTGGATAGCTTGATGGGGAAGTCACTCCACCTACCTCCTACTCACATACTTTATGTATTTGATTATGCACATCTGTCTGCCCTACCTGAGATTAAGTGCATGCAGAGAAGAAAGATTTCTTTTCAGCTATGTTATGCTGCCTCTAGCTTAACCTGAATACTTAATAAAGGTAGAGATCTCACTGATTAAAAAACCCAGCAGCAATAAAATGGCTTATAAAGCAGGAAAAAAAAAGAATCATACCTTTGAACCAGGTGGGGCTGTCAAGCCTAAAAAGGCATACACTGCATTATTTTCTCTGGCTTCAAAGAAGGCATCATAGTCCTTAATGAAAAGAAGGCAAGAAGAATTAGCAATATGCAATGAACAAAGGAAATAAAAGAATAAATTTATTCAAAATGAACTCATTGGTGAACCTTCTCGGGGGCATACAGGCTATCTAACTTCCAAAATGCTAGAATTTTGGAAAGAGTAGTAAAGAGGCAGGACATATTAGATCCCATTTAATGTATGTTAGAATATAGGCTGTTCTGTGGGGCAGGAACTGCAAAATGACTTATTCCATATCACGTAGCATTTATTTTTATTTTTAAAAAATTTTTTATTATGTTATGTTAGTCACCATACAGTACATCATTAGTTTTTGATGTAGTGTTTCATGATTCATTGTTTGTGTAAAACACCCAGTGCTCCATGCAATACGTGCCCTCCTTAATACCCATCAATGGCCTATCCCAGTCCCCCACCCCCCTCTCCTCTGAAGCCCTCAGTTTGTTTCCCAGAGTCCGTAGTCTCTCGTGGTTCATTCCCCCTTCTGTTTACCCCCCTTTCATTCTTCCCTTCCTTCTCCTACTGATCTCCCTGCTATTCCTTATGTTCCATAAATGAGTGAAACCATATGATAATTGTCTTTCTCTGCTTGACTTATTTCACATAAAATAATCTCCTCCAGTCCCATCCATGTTGCTGCAAATGTTGGGTAATCGTTTTTTCTGATGGCTGAGTAATATTCTCTTGTATATATCACATAGCATTTAAATCTGAGGACAAGTAGCTTTTTCCACAGCTTTTTCCACAGCTTTTTCCACAGCCACAACCAACGATTTGCCAGTAAGAGGTTGGTTATTTTTGATAGGAGGCTGTTGTTCCTGTTTCCCAACATTTCTCTTTCATTATTGATTAAAGTAAAGATATCCTCAGAACCTACAGTTCACCAGATATTAGTGAGGCCATGAGAGTAATAAATCTGTGCTTTTTTTTGGAGGAAGGGAATGAGATTTTCATGAAATATGACCAGAAGAGCAAATGAACCACTAAGATATTTCAATTCAGGGATCCAAGAAAAACCACAAATGATTGAATTTGGTTGGGCTTCCCACTGCCATCCTCTACGTCACCAAACATGCTTTAGAAGTAACAAATAGAACTGCCTAAATTTAATTATGACATATAATCAATAGCAAATCTACTTAGTAAACACAGCCATTGCCTATACCTGGCAATACTTTGTTTAATTTAAAACACACAGAAACAAGTTTGGCATTTTGGCTGATTTACTGGAGGTGAAAAGCACTCATAATATCCTGGTTCCTCTAGAGATCCCTGCACCAATAGATCATCAATTACAGGGTTAAGTTCTGGCACTTGGAGGATCTGGAGATATAAAGTTTAGATATATGTATGATTTCTGGTACTTGGAGGATTTCTCAAGACATTGATGATCCTAAATTGGAACCTCATCCCAAGAAATATCAGTTTCTCTCTTATTTAGGGATTCTTTTAAAACTGTTGGAATTGTTTAGCACCACTTGAATCTCCCCAAGGATTGACTCAAAGCATCTTACTGTGCGCCCTACATGTTAGCAAAAGAAAAAACCCTAAACAGCAGACATTTATGAACAGCCTCTTATAAGCTTACTCCTCAAAAGTGAAACTAAGTGGATCTTGATAACAATTTCATACTGAGACACACGAGACCTATAAAGTACTCAAAGTAAACAAACAATATATGTAATTTCTACACTCAATCACTAGAAGTAACCTCAAAATGCTAGTTGAAAGAGTTCAACAGTCACAGAAGAGGTATTCCTTACCTCTTGTTCAAAGTAACAAAAATAACTCATGCCAGTCTTTAAATTCATGTGAAAGAAAGTAGGTCTCAACTATATTGAAATCTGATCATAAAATGCTACTCTACTGGGAGGAGTAGGGGACCCCTTTTTCAGCCGGTCCCCTGAGTCGAGCTGGATAGGTACCAGACCAGCCTAAATAACCACGGAATCAGCCTGAGACGCAGGATGATGCATCTGGATCTCTACAAATGAACATCTCCAGCGCTGAGTATTGAGGTACCAAGAGGGGAGCTGTAAACCGTG
>NW_024423319.1:59957237-59957369 GCF_017311325.1 Ursus maritimus
GGGCGCCGGGAAGCGGCAGCCACCTGCACGGGGGGGGGGAGCGGGCACACAGAGGGCACCCGCGAGAGAGCGGACGGACTCCAGTGAGCCGGGAGCACGCGCCACAAGGCATCTCGCAGAACACCGGAATCC
>NW_024423319.1:59962599-60013606 GCF_017311325.1 Ursus maritimus
CGGACTCCAATAACATTAATCCAGAATGTAGTCTACCATATATTGGTATCATATTAATTATTAATTCATGAAAAAATGCTCTAGTTCTTCATATACATAGCATAAGCTCTTTCAGAACCATGATTATCCTTATAAATATTGTACTTACTATAACAGAGCCTCTTCAATGTAGTAGATTGATTGTTTTAGTCACATTCCATTCTAGAAATAAGAGTCTAAGCCATAGTTCAGTGGTTCTCAACAGGATGTAATTCCCCACCCCACTCCCTGGGACATCTGGCAAAGTCTGGAGATATGTTTGGCTTTTCACAACTGGAAGGGTGCTACTGGCACCCACAGGTAGAAGCCAGGGATGCTGCTAAGCATCCCACAATGCACAGGCAGCCCCCAACAACAAAGAATTGTCCAACCCAATATGTGAGCTGTTCCAAGATTGAGAAACCTTGAGATATTTTAAACAAGGGAATTTAATATGAAGAATTAATTTACAAAGGAACTGGTGAAAGGCAAACAGGAAATGGCAAGGCAATCCAAATATTAGCAAAAGCAAGAAGCTGTTGCCACAGCTATAGGGCTAAAAGGAAAAGTGCAGAAGATGATATTACATCGAAAACCGGGGATGTACTGTATGGTGACTAACATAATATAATAAAAAATCATTATTAATAAAAAAAAAAGAATGAAAAAAAATGCTACTCTACTGATCATAAAATGCAACTCTAGTTGTCTGTTTCAAGTGTTTTGGGATCGAAGTATATTATCATTTTTTGGCCCTGGACTTAGCAAATACAAACAGGTTTGTAACTCTGAGACAAAAAAAAAAAATCACCAGTTTCTCAATTAATTAATTTATTCTGCAAATATGTATTGAGCACCTACTACATACCAATCATTTTTTGGTGCTAAGAATACAAGAGTAAACAAAACATTAAGATCTTCATATCTATACATGGCTCAATCCTACGGAGTGAAAATGTAAAATATTTACAAAGAGTAGACAAAACAGATTGTAACATAGTCTGCTTCTTCTATAGGAATTCACTCAAGGAAAAAATAAAAATATTTTGTTTACACCTCTCTGACTCCAATTCATTTTTTGGTGCTAAGAATACAAGAGTAAACAAAACATTAAGATCTTCATATCTATACATGGCTCAATCCTACGGAGTGAAAATGTAAAATATTTACAAAGAGTAGACAAAACAGATTGTAACATAGTCTGCTTCTTCTATAGGAATTCACTCAAGGAAAAAATAAAAATATTTTGTTTACACCTCTCGGACTCCAATAACATTAATCCAGAATGTAGTCTACCATATATTGGTATCATATTAATTATTAATTCATGAAAAAATGCTCTAGTTCTTCATATACATAGCATAAGCTCTTTCAGAACCATGATTATCCTTATAAATATTGTACTTACTATAACAGAGCCTCTTCAATGTAGTAGATTGATTGTTTTAGTCACATTCCATTCTAGAAATAAGAGTCTAAGCCATAGTTCAGTGGTTCTCAACAGGATGTAATTCCCCACCCCACTCCCTGGGACATCTGGCAAAGTCTGGAGATATGTTTGGCTTTTCACAACTGGAAGGGTGCTACTGGCACCCACAGGTAGAAGCCAGGGATGCTGCTAAGCATCCCACAATGCACAGGCAGCCCCCAACAACAAAGAATTGTCCAACCCAATATGTGAGCTGTTCCAAGATTGAGAAACCTTGAGATATTTTAAACAAGGGAATTTAATATGAAGAATTAATTTACAAAGGAACTGGTGAAAGGCAAACAGGAAATGGCAAGGCAATCCAAATATTAGCAAAAGCAAGAAGCTGTTGCCACAGCTATAGGGCTAAAAGGAAAAGTGCAGAAGATGATATTACATCGGAAACCGGGGATGTACTGTATGGTGACTAACATAATATAATAAAAAATCATTAAAAAAAAAGATGATATTACAGAACCCAGGAGCTGGGATACCTGGTACCACAAAGGAGACACAGCCACTGTCATGAAGCACAGAATCAGGAAGGAGGAGAATACCTTGGCTTTTCCTCTCCTCTGTCCTCCACTCCTCCAACCAGTTCTCTTATTATTGGCCAAAACTAATAGGTAGCCAGTTGGCAAAAGAGACTGGGAAATGTAATTTACTGAGGTCACCCCCCCCCGCCATAATACAGAATGTAGGAAGAAAAGAATGAATATGGGATCTTTGTATAAATAGGAAAATGAAATATACAGTGGTTTAACAGAAAAAAATAAGAGCTTTAGAAAAAAAAACAGACTTAGCAAGTTAGTTAACCTTCTTCTAGGCCTCATCTTCTTTATCCATAATACAGAAATAACAATACCTACCTCATGGAATTAGTATGAGAACTAACTAATATAATACACATAAAGCATACAGTACAATAACTGACATATATGTTTTCAATGAATAGTTACTATATACCCTTCTCCCTAGGAGTCTGTATAGGGAGAAATCTTAATTTTTATTGTTAGTAAACTCCTAACTTAGTGCTTGGTACACAGGAGGCATTTGATAAAAATTGGGTTCTTTCTCCATTAATAAATATTTGGTTGAGTCTCACCTCCTGCCCCTTCCTTTCCAGCTCCCTATTTCTCAGTGATACCCGATTTCTATAACATAACTCCATTCCCTTACAGTGTGGCTTCTGAAGGAGAAATAAACCAGATCAATGGGGTTTCTGAAATGTTATCCTTATAACCTAAAATGTGTTTGTTTTTAAAGCCAAATGAATTAAAATTTCTGCTTCAAAAAAATTAAGACAATATATACTGGCTTATATTGGAGTGGATGGCCTCTGAGGCCTCTTCCACCTCCTGGGATACATACAGCATTTGCAGAAATTTCAATTATAGAGGCATTGAGGTTTCACTATCTACATGAAGAGCCTAATTGCCTTTTCCTTATCTGCAGAGTACGCCATTACACATTGGTCCTGTTAGCAACAACAGATGAAAACTTCAGGACCCTCCTCAGAACTGAAAAATTCAATTCACAGAAAAAATATTTTTTACCAATAAAATTCTCAATTTTTCCATGCGAGCTCCCCTAAATTTTCAGAATTCACAAAAAAAGATACCCACCAAAAAGTGTCCTCTTACTTCCATATAAATCAATGAACTAGAAGATTTGGATTGCTAACTCTAATACATTTGTTCCTCAGTCATGCTAATTCAGGACATAGCAGGGCAAACAGTTCTTTACCGGAAATTCCTATAACCCTCACATATGCTTTCTATACTGTCTCATCACATAGATATGGATTCATAACCACACTCCAATTGTTCCAGGTGTGTGTGATTCTTTCCACACCTCACTCTCAACCAGCTCCTTAAGAGAAAAACTTTTATTTATACTTGTACTTGCCATGGTACCTAGAGAGGCCATAGGCTGCCAACGTTAAATATATAGTGGCAGAAGATTAAAGGAAATTACTCTATGGTTTAAATAAAGACTACAGATAGCATACTTGAAAACACCAGTCACAAAGCAAAAGCCCATTTTTGTTTCCCTCATTCCTCACATGAGTTCAATTAGCTAACTTAACATTTTCTAAAAAATTATTAATAATACCAAAATAAAAGTATTACTGGCTTCAAGTAGGAAATAAGATATTACTCTTTTTAAACTATTTTTAAGCAGTTGACTTCTCAGAAGCTTTTTCATGGACATAGCAGAAACAACACAATTGCTCTAGATAGAATTCAGATGAAGAAATGGAAAAGCAGGGTGCCTGACTGGCTTAGTTGATAAAGCATGCAACTCTTGACCTCAGGGTTGTGAATTTGATCCACAGGTTGGGTGTAGAACTTACTTACACATAAAATCATAAAAAAAAAGAAATGGGAAGGTAGCTATGTGTTCAAGATCTGTATTTATGCATTCACAGGAAATTTGGGGGGGATGACTCATCCATTTGCTTCCTAGTAGAAATATCCCAGCTGCCTAGGATAGATGAAGAGATGAACAGGAGAAATGGCTGTATACACATTTAGGGGTGGGGTGAAAGGGATAGGATGGATTTGAGGTGATCCATTTGATAGAACAAGAGTTTAAATTCGTTTCTTACCCCACGGTACTGGCTTTCATTGAAAATCTGAGGTGGCAGTGGGTATCCAGTGGCTGGTCGATTGTTTTCAGGTACATTTTCTCTCATCCACTTCCGATTCTCTTCATTTGCTGCAATGTCTTTTTCTTCAAATCCTATTTTGTTAGCTTCTAAAAAACCAAGCACATCTTGCTGTTTCTTCTTAATCTAGAACCCAAAGGACAAAGAAACTATGTTGTTGAACAAACAGACTTTGTTGTTTTTATTTTTCAAATTAAACACAGTCAGTGTTTGTGAACTAGCAGAAATGAATTCAGACAGGGATCAAGAGTTGTGGTTTCATAGAAAATATGTGGTTTTTCCACTTTATTATTTTGCTGTTAATGATGTCTCATAAGTGGATTGAATAGCTTTCAGTCAACAGTCAATAGGTTTTATCAACCTATTTTTTTATTTTTCCATCAAAAACTCCACACCTAATGATGCAGAAGTGCTAGCTAATGCATATCAATAACCCAAAATGCAGTTAAATCAAAACTGAGTAGTGGGAAGCTGTGCTTTCTGATTATCTATAAGCCTCTCTTAGTTTCAGCCCTTGCAGAAAATCTTTCCAAATGATTTGAGTCTGTATGGTGTCTTTTATTTATTTTTTTTTGCCTTAAATTGTGTCCTTCATGTTTATTTTTATGTTTCTTAATTAAAAACTTCATAATTATTATAGCTTCTAAGTGCTTTTAGATCTACCTCATAGCAGAATAATTCTTTAAAAAATATACCTATCATTTCTTCCAGTTTTTTATTAACTTTTTATTTTATTCCCAGTGTATTTAACATACAGTGTTATATTAGTTTCACATCTAAAATATAGTGATTCAACAATTCCATACACCACCCAGTGCTCATCACAAGTGCACTCTTTAATCCCCATCACCTATTTCACCCATCCCCCCACCAACCTCCCATATGGTAACCATCAGTTTGCTCTCTATAGTCAAGAGTCTGTTTCTTAGTTTGTCTCTCTCTTCCTTTTTCATTTGCTCAATTGTTTTGTTTATTAAATTCCACATATGAGTGAAATCATATGGTATTTGTCTTTCTCTGACTGACATATTTTGCTTAGCATAATACTTTCTAGCTTCATCCACGTCCTTGCAAACGGCAAGGATTTTGTTCTTTTTTATAGCTGAATAATGTTCAATTATGTATATATATCACATCTTCTTTATCCATTTATCTATCAATGCACACTTTGGCTGCTTCCATAATTTGGCTATTGTATATAATGCTGCAATAAACATGAGGGGGTGCATGTATCCCTTTGAATTAGTGTTTTGTATTTTTGGAGTAAATAGTAGTGCAATTACTGGATCATAAGGTAGTTCTATTTATAAAATTTTGAGGAAACTCCATACTGTTTTCTGCAGTGGGTGCATGAATTTGCATTCCCACCAATACTACAAGAGGGTTTCCTTTTCTCCATATTCTTACCAACACTCGTGTCTTGTGTTTATCATTTTAGACAATCTGATAAGCATGAGGTGATATCTCAATGCGGTTTTAAATTGCATTTCTCAGGGTTCCTGGGTGACTCAGTCAGTTAAAACTCTGTTTTTAGCTCGGGTCATGATCTCGGGGTCCTGGGATCAAGCCCCTCATCTGGCTCCCTGCTCAGCAGAGAGTCTGCTTCTCCTTCTCCCTCTAACCCTCCCACCTGCTCATGCGCTCTTCTTTCTCTCTCTTTCTCTGTTGCTCTCTCTCTCTCTCTCAAATAAATAAATAAAATCTTAAAAAAATAAAATAGGATTTTTCTGATGATGAGTAATGTGGAGCATTTTCTCCTGTGTCTGTTGGCCATCTATATATCTTTTATTTTCTTCTATTTCAAATTTTAATTTAATTCTAGTTAATTAACATATAGCATAATATTGGTTTCAGGAGTAGAATTTAGTGATTCATCACTTACATATAACACCCAGTACTTATTAGAACAAGTGCCATCCTTAATACCCATCATTCATTTAGCCCATCACCCACCCACCTCCCTTCATCAACCCTCAGTTTGTTCTCTATCTTTTAGAGTCTCTTATTGTTTGTTTCCCTCTCTCTCTTTTTCCCCCTTCACATGTATCCATTTGTTTTGTTTCCTAAGTTTCACATATGAATGAAATCATAATTGTCTTTCTCTGACTGACTTATTTTGCTTAGCATGGTACAATCTAGGTCCATCCACATCATTGCAAATGGCAGGATCTCGTTCCTTTTGATGGCAAAGTAATGTTCCATTATACATATGAAATCTTCCTTCCTTATCCATTCATTAGTTGATGGACACCAGGGCTTTTTCCATATTTCAGCTATTATTAATAATGCTTCTATAAACATCAGGGTGCATGTACTCCTGCAAATCTGTATTTTTGTAGCCTTTGGGTAAACAGCTAGTATTGCAATTGCTGGATCATAGGGTACTTCTATTGCTAACTTTTTGAGGAACCTCCATAATGTTTACAGAATAGCTGCACCAGTTTGCATTCCACAAACAGTGAAAGAGGGTTCTCCTTTCTCTGCATCCTCACTAACATCTGTTGTTTCCTGTGTTGTTTATTTTAGCCATTCTGACATGGGTGAGGTGGTATCTCATTGTGGTTTTGATTTGTATTTTCCTGATGATGAGTGATGTTCAACATCATTTCATGTGTCTGATAGCCATCTGGATGTTTTCATTGGAAAAATGACTATTCATGTCTTCTGCCCATTTTTAAAATAGATTATTTGCTTTTTGGGTGCTGAGATTGATAAGTTGTTGAGTGTGATAAGTTCTTTACAGATTTTGGATACTAAACCTTTATCATATATGTCACTTGCAAATATCTTCTCCCATTTGGTAAGCTGCCTTTTAGTTTTGTTGATTTCCTTTGCTGCATAGAAGCTTTTTATTTTGATGAAGTCCCAAGGGTTCATTTTTGCTTTTGTTTCCCTTGCCTCCAGTGATATGTCTAGTAAGAAGTTGCTGCAGCCAATGTCAAATAGGTTACTGCTATTTATTTATTTATTTATTTATTTATTTATTTATTTATTTGACTGAGCCACCCAGGTCCCCTGGATTAACATTTTTTTTCTTTTTTTTAAATAATTTTTATTTTGTTATATTAGTCACCATACAGTTAAAGAGGTTACTGCTTACATTCTCCTCTAGGATTTTGATGGTTTCCCATCTCTCATTGAGGTCTATCATTCTTTTTTCTTTTTTTTCCTTTCAAGGTTCTATTTAAATTCAAGTTAGTTCGGGGGCACCTGGGTGGTGCAGTTGGTTAAGCATTTGACTCTTGGTTTTGGCTCAGGTCATGATCTCAGGGTCATGAAATAAAGCCGGTGACTAACATAATATAATAAAAAATTATTTAAAAAAAAAGACTCTCTCTCTTCCTTTGTCCCTCCCCACTATGCACTCTCCCTCTCACTCTCTCTCTGTACAATAAATAAATCTTTAAAAAATGAATACTAGTTAATTCACATATAGCGTAGTATTAGTTTCAGGGGTAGAATTTAATGACTGATCAGTTGCATATAACACCCAGTGCTCATTACTTCAAATGCCATACTTAATGCCCATTATCCAATTACACCAGCCCCCCACCTACCTCCCCTCCAGCAACCCTCAGTTTGTTCCCTATATTTAAGAGTCTCTTATGGTTTGCCTCCCTGTCTTTATCTTATTTTTTTCCTTCCTTTTCCCTATATTTATCTGTTTTGTTTCTTAAATTCCACATATGAGTAAAATCATATGGTATTTGTTTCTCTGACTGACTTATTTAACTTAGCATAATACCCTCTAGTTCCATCCATGTCATTGCAAATGGCAAGATTTCATTCTTTTTAATGGCCCAGTAATATTCCATAAGTGTATATATATCACTTCTTTATGCATTTATCAGTTGATGGGTATCTGGCCATTTTCCATATTTTGGCTAATACAGATAGTGCTGCTATAAACATTGGGGTGCATGTGCCCCTTTGAATCACTATTTTTGTATCCTTTGGATAAATACCTAGGAGTGTAATTGCTGGGTTTTATTTTTTCACTTTTTAAGGAACATCCATACTGTTTCCCAGAGTGGCTGCACCAGTTTGCCTTCCCAACAGTGTAAGAGGGTTCCCCTTCTCTACATACTTGCCAAAATCTGTTGTTTCCTAAGTTGTTAATTTTAGCCATTCTGACCTGTATGATGTGGTATCTCATTGTGGTTTTGATTGGTATTTCTCTGATGATGAGGGATGTTGAGCATTTTTTCATCAGTCTGTTAGCCATTTGTATTTCTTCTTTGGAGAAATGTCTGTTCATGGCTTTGGTCTGTTTCTTAGCCGATTTTTTTTTTTTATTTTTGGGTGTTGAGTTTGTTAAGCTCTTTATAGATACTAGCCCCTGATCTGATATGTCATTTGCAAATATCTTCTCTCATTCCATGGGTTGCCTTTTAGTTTTCTTGATTGTTTCCTTTCCTGTGCAGAAGCTTTTCCATTTGAATTTATTTTTGTGTATGGTGTGACAAAGTAGTACAGTTTCATTCTTCTGCATGTTGCTGTCCTGTTTTCCTAACATCATTTGTTGAAGAGACTGTCTTCTTGCCATTGGATATTCTTTTCTGCTCTGTTGAAGATTGGTTGACCATATAGTTGTGGATCCATTTCTGGATTTTCTACACTGTTCCATTGGTCTACGTGTCTGTTTTTGTGCCTGTACCATACTGCCTTGATGAATACAGTTTTGTATTATAGCTTAAAGTACAGAATAATGATCCCTCCAGCTTTACTTTTCTTTTCCAGGATTGCTTTGACTATTTGGTGTCTTTTGTAGTTCCATACAAATATTAGGATTTGTGAAAAATGCTGTTGGTATTTTGATAGGGATAGCATTAAATGTGTAGATTGCTTTGGGTAAAGTAAACATTTTAACAATATCTCCCAATCCATGAGCATGGAATATTTTTCTATTTCTTTGTGTCTTTCTCGATTTCTTTCATAAGTGTTTTATAGTTTTAAGATTACACATCTTTTACCTCTTTGGTTAGGTTTATTCCTAGGTATCTTATTGTTTTTGACCCAATTATAAATGGGATAAATTTCTTTTTCTGCCTGTTTATTGTTGGTATATAGAAATGCAACAGATTTCTGTACATTGATTTTTTTATGCCACGACTTTACTGAATTCCTGTATCTTTTCTAGAAACTTTTTGGTGGAGTCATTTGGGTTTTCTACAGAGTATCATGTCTTCTATAAAGAGTGAAAGTTTGGCTTCATTCTTGCTGATTTGGATGCCTTTTATTTCTTTTTATTGTCTGATTGCTGAAGCTAAGACATTCATTACTATGTTAAATAGTAATGGTGAGAGTGGACATTCCTGTCTTGTTTCTGACCATAGAGGAAAACCTCTCAGTTCTCTCCCATTGAGGACAATATTAGCTGTGGGTCTTATGTATATGGCCTTTATGAAGGTGAGGTATGTTCTATCTGTAACTACTCTTTTGAGGGTTTTTATCAAGAATGAATGCTGTATGTTGCCAAATGATTTTTCTGCATCTATTGAAATGATCATATGGTTCTTATCTTTTCTTTTATTAATGTGGTGTATCACAATGATTGATTTGCAAATATTGAACCATCCTTGCAGCCCAGGGATAAATCTGACTTGATTATGTTGAATAATTCTTTGCATGTACTGTTAGATTCCATTTGCTCATATCTTGGTAAGAATTTTTTTGCATCCATGTTCATCAGGGGTATTGGTCTGTAATTTTCCTTTTTAGTGGGGTCTTTGGTTTGGAACCAAGGTAATGATGGCTTTGTAGAATGAGTTTAGGAGTTTTCCTCCCATTTCTATTTTTTGGAATAGTTTGAGAAGAATAGGTATTAATTCTTCTTAAATGTCTGGTAGAATTCCCCTGGGAAGCCATCTGACCCTGGACTTTTGTTTGCTGGGAGATTTTTGATTACTGATTCAATTTCTTTGCTGGTTTTGGCTCCGTTCTGATTTTCTGTTTCTTCCTGTTTCAGTGTTGGTAGTTTGTAGGCTTGTAGGAATTTGTCCATTTTTTTCCAGGTTGCCCAGTTTGTTGGCATATAATTTTTCATAATATTCTCTTATAATCGTTTGTATTTCTGTGGTTTTTGTTGTGATCTCTCCACTTTCATTCATGACATAATTTATTTGGTTCCTTTCTATTTTCTTTTTGGTAAGTGTGGCTAGGAGAATTTTGTTAATTCTTTCAAAGAACCAGCTCTTAGTTCAGTTGATCTGTTCTACTGTTTTTTTTTTTTTTGCTTGTTTGTTTCTATATTGTTTATTTCTGCTCTAATCTTTATTATTTTCCTTCTTCTGTTGGCCTTAGGCTTTATTTCCTGTTCCTTTTCTAGATCCTTTAGGTGTAAAGTTAGGTTGTGTATTTAAGACTTGTTTGCTTCTCAAGGTAAGCCTGTAATGTAATATACTTCCCTTTTAGTACCACCTTTGCTGTATCCAGATGGTTTTGGACTGTCATATTTTCATTTGCTTCCATGTGGTTTTTTTTTTCTTTAATTTCTTCTTTAAGTTGCTGGTTAACCCTTTCATTCTTTAGTAGGATGTTCTTTAATCTCAATATATTTGTGGTCTTTCTAATTTCTTCTTTCTTTTTCTTTCTTTCTTTCCTTCTTTCTTTCTTTCTTTCTTTCTTTCTTTCTTTCTGTCTTTCTTTCTTTCTTTCTTTCTTTCTTTGTTGTTGTTGACTTCAACTTTCATTGTATTGTGGTCTGAAAACATGCATGATATGACCTCACTCTTTTTGTACTGGTTGAAGGCTGATTTCTGACCCACTATGTGGTCTATTCTGGAGAATGTTCCATGGGCAATTGAAAAGAAAGTGCAGTCTCTTACTTTAGGATGAAATGTTTTGAATATATTTGTTAAGTTCATCTGGTCTAAAATCAGAGAGGGAGACAAACCGTAAGAGACTCTTAACTATAGGAAACAAACAGGTTTGCTGGAGGGGAGGTGGGTGGGAGGATGTGGTAACTGGGTGATGGGCATTAATGAGTGCACTTGATGTAATGAGTACTGGGTGTTATATGCAACTGATGAATCACTAAACTCTACGTCTAAAATTAATAATACACTATATGTTAATTAATTAAATTTAAATAAAAAATAAAAAAAGAAAAAAGAAAAAGAAAAGAGTTCATCTTGTCTAGTTTGTCATTCAAATCCATTGTTTCCTTAATGATTTTTTGCTTAGATGGTCTGTCTATTGATGTAAGTAGGATGTTAAAGCCCCCTACTATTACTGCATTATTATCAATGAGTTTCTTTATGTTTATTTTTAATTGATTTATATATTTGTGTGCTCCCAAGTTGGGGGCATAAATATTTACAGTTGTTAGATCATCTAGTTGGATAGATCCCATATTATGATATAGTGCCCTTCTCATCCCTTACTATAGATTTTAAAATGTAGTTTGTCTGATATAAGTATGGGTACTCCAGCTTTCTTTTGGCATTCATTAGCATGACTGATTTTTCCTCATCGCCTCACTTTCAATTTCAAGACAAAATGAATCTCTTGTAGGCAGCATATAGATGGGTCTTTTTTAAAAATCTTTAAAAATTCTTACACCCTATGTCTTTTGATTGGAACATTTAGTCCACTTATATTCAGAGTGATTATTGATATATATGAATTTAGTGCCTGTAAAGTTGTGTTACCTGTAAAGCTGGTGCTTCTGGTGATATTCTCTGTTCCTTTCTAGTCTTTGTTGCCTATGGTCTTTTTTCACCATTCATAGAGTCTCCTTCAATATGTCTTGCAGGGCTGGTTTAGTGGTCATGAACTCCTTTAGTTTTTGTTTGTCTGGGAAACTTCTTTTCTCTCCTATTCTGAAGGACAGCCTTGCTGAATAAATTACTCTTGGCTGCATGTTTTTCCCATTCAGCACATTGAATGTATCATGCCATTGTCTTCTGGCCTGCTAAATTTCTGGAGACAGATATGCTGTTAACTTTATTTGTCTTCCCTTGTAGGTTAAGGACTTTTTTTCCTTGCTGTTTTCAGGATTCTTTCCTTGTCTGTGCATTTTGTGATTTTGACTATGATATTTCTTGGTGAGGGCCGTTTTTTATTGAATTTGATGGGAGTTCTCTGTAGTCCTTGGATCTGAGGTCTGTGTCCTTCTCCAGACTAGGGAACTTTTCAGCTATAATTTGCTCAAGTAAACCTTCTGCTCCTTTTTTTGATCTTCTTCTTCTGGGACTCCTATAATATGAATGTCTTTATTACACTTTAAGGAGTCACTGAATTCCTTTAGTCTACTTTCATGATCCAATATCTTTCTTTCCTTCTTGTTTTTAGCTTCAAATTTTCCATAATTTTTATCTTCTTCTGCTTCACCCATTCTCATTGTCATTGTATCCATTCAGTTTTGCATCTTGGTTTTAGCAGGGTTTTTTTGTTTTGTTTTGTTTTTGTTTTTGTTTTGTTTTTGTTTTAATTTCAAACTCACCAGTTCTTAGTTCTTTTATCTCTGTAGAAAGGGATTTTCTAGTGTCCTCTGTTCTTTTCTCAAGCCCAGCTAATTTCCTTATGATTATTGTTTTAAAATCTGGATCAGACTTCTTGTAACTATATTGATTAAATCCCCGCTGTGACTTGTTCCTGTTCTTTCTTTGGGGCAAATTTTTCATCTTGTCTTTTGTCTGGATCACCTTTTTTTTGGTGTGATTTTTGGAAAGCCTGTTGTATTCCTGCTCTTGAGAGTAATGGTTATATTAAGAAGTGTGGGGGAAGGAAGCTAGATCTTAGGTCTGTTTTGGTCTGCTTGTTAAAAGAAGCTAGATCCTATTTCCCTTAGAGCTGAAGCTTTGCAGCCCTCTATGATCAGTAGACTTGTTGTGTGTGAGGGGCTTGTGTGTGTCTTCTGGGGGAGGGGTCTGCTGTGCTGATTCTCAGGCGGACTTGTCCTAGTGGAGATGCAACTGCTGGACACACAGCCACAGAGCTTATTGTAAGTGACTGCAGCCTCCAGTTGGTGGTGCTGTTTTGCTCACTGAGTTGGGTCAGTGGTGATGGGGAGGTGGGAATACAGTGTTGCCCCACTCTCCCTGGAGTGGGAAAGTAGTGCTCACCACTCTTTAGGAAGCCCTTACAGAAGAGCGAAGAATCACCCCATTTGTGTCCCTGACTTCCATCAAATTCTCTCTTTCACCCTGCCTACGCCCAATCTATCTGCCTGTCAGGCCACGTGATACTCCATTGTTTCATCTCAGGCATATGGCTGGGTTTCAAAACTCCAAATTTTAGAGAACCGCCAGGTGCCAACCAGCACTGGCCTCTGGGGGAGGCCATTGCATCATTGTGTCTGGTCTCAGTTTGTCCTGGAAATTGGTCATACAATCAAACAGCAGTTTGGAGTTTATGGTATAGCACAGCCAGAACCCAGCACCAAGGTTTGCTGCCCTCAGCTGATGTCTCCCTTCCTTTGTCAGTGAATAAGGCAGCATGTTGGTGTCTGTTGGGTCTTTCACCCCTGGAAAGTCTGTGCCACTTCTCCCAAATGCACTCCAATCAGGGGACCTGTTTCTCCCCGTGCAGCCCAGGGGATCATCAGACCATGTTGCCCGCTCCTGGGTCTCTGCCTTCCTTCCCCACTGGAGCACTGTCAAGCATGCTTGGCACCACCCTGGCAATGACCTCTAAAATTTCTGACTTTGCACTCTGCTGCTCATAAAAACTTGCAGTGGTCAACCCCTCTTATTTCCCAGTCAGTGGTTTTAGGGAAGAATTCTTCCTGTGTAATCCCCTGCACATGCCTTCTCTCTCTCTCTCTCTTTCTCTCTCTCTTCTCTCTGCGATCAGGGCTCCCTCCCCTTTTCAGCACCTGCAGTTCTTTTCTCTCCCAAATCAACTCTCCGCAGCTCCTAACTTCCATGATATGGCTGCTTTTCTACCTCCAGCTTTACAGTTTTGCTCTCTCAGTCCCCAGATGGATTTTTTGTGGGTGTGTTAAAAATGATTCAATATTCATCTAGTTGTGTTGAAGGGACAATGCAAGCTCAGGGTCCCCCTACTCCTCCATCATCCTCCATCTATATGTCTTCTTTGGAGAAATGTCTGTTCATGTCTTCTGCTCTTGTTTTAGTTGGATTGTCTGTTTTGGGGGGGTATTGAGTTGCATTAGTTTTTTTAATATATATTTTAAATACTAACCCTTTATCAGATATGTCATTTGTAAATATCTGCTCCCATTCAGTAGGATGTCTTTTGGTTGTCTTGATTGTTTCGTTCACTGTGTAGAAACTTTTTTATTTTGATGTAGTCCCAATAGTCTATTTTTGCCTGTGTTTCCCTTGCATCAGAACATATATCCAGAAAAATGTTGCTATGTCTGAGGTAGAATACAGTAGCCTGTGCTCTCTTTTAGGATTTTTATGGTTTTAGGTCTCACATTTAGGTCTTTAATCTGTTTTGAATTTGTTATTGTGTATGATATAAGAAAGTGGTCCAGTTTCACTATTTTGCATGTAGCTGACCAGTTTTCACAACACTGTTTATTGAGAAGACTCTCTTTATCCCATGGGAGATTCTTTCCTACTTTGTCAAAAATTAATTGACCATATAATTATGGATTCATTTTTGGGTTTTTTTATTCTGTTCTATGGATCTACATGTCTATTTCTGTGGCAGTACCATACTGTTATGGTCACTACACTTTTGTTAACATAACTTGAAGCCCAGAATTGTGACGCCTCCAGCTTTGCATTTCTTTCAAGATTGCATTGGCTATTCAGGATCTTTTGTGGTTCCATATATGTTTTGGATTGTTTTCTTCCAGCTCTGTGAAAAATGCTGTTGGAATTTTGAAACGGATTTCATTAAATGTGTAGGTTGCTTTGGGTAGTATAGACATTTTCACGATATTTGCTCTTCTAATCCATGAACATGGAGTATCTTTCCATTTCGTTGTGTCTTCTTCAATTTCTTTCACCAATGTTTTATAGTTTTCAGAACACAGGTTTTTCATCTCTTTGGTTAGGTTTATTCCTAGGTATTTTATTGTTTTTGGTGCAATTGTAATTGGAATTGATTCTTTAATTTCTCTTTCTGCTGCTTCATTATTAGTGTATAGAAATGCAACAGATTTCTGTATGTTGATTTTGCATCTTGTGACTACTGAAATGATTTAAGCATTCTAATAATCATTTTGGTGGAGTCTTTAGGGTTTTCTATATATAGTATGTCATCTGAAAATAGTGAAAGTTTTACATCTTTCTTGTCAATTTGGATTCCTTTTATTTCTTTTTGTTATCTGATTGTTGTGGCTAGGACTTCCAGTATTATGTTCAATAGAAGTGGTGAGAGTGTATATCCTTGTCCTGTTCCTGACCTTAGAGGAAAAGCTCTTAGTTTTTCACCATTAAGGATGATGTTCACCATGGGTTTTTCATATATGGACTTTAGTATGTTGAGGTATGTTCCCTCTAAACCTAGTATGTTGAGGGCTTTTATCATGAATGCATGTCGTACTTTGACAAATGCTTTTTCTGTATATATTGAAATGATTATACAGATTTCATATTTTCTCTTATTGATGTGATGTATCACATTGATTGATTGGTGAATATTAAACCACCATTGCGTCCTAGGAAAAAATACCTAATTGATTGTGGTGAAGATTATTTAAATGTATTGTTGGATTCTGTTTGCTAGTATTTTGTTTATGTTTTTCACATCTATGTTCATTAGAAATATTGCCCTGTAGTTTTCTTTTATTGTGGTGTCTTTATCTGGTTTTGGTATTAAGGTAATTTTGGTCTAGTAGAAGGAATTTGAAAGTTTTCCTTCTTCTATTTTTTGGAATAGTTTGAGAATAATAGGTATTAAATTTTAAATGTTTGGTGGAATTGCCTGTTAACCCATCTGGTCCTGGATTTTTGTTTGTTCAGAGTTTTTTTTTTTTTTTTTTTTAATTACGGATTCAATTTCCTTGCTAGTAATCAGTCTGTTCAAATTTGTATATTTCTTCCTGCTGCAGTTTTGGTAGTTTATATGTTTCTAGGAATTTATCCATTTCTTCTAGTTTGTCCAATTAGTTGGCATTTTTTTAAAATAATATTCTCTTACAATTGTTCGTACTTATGTGGTTTTGGTTGTTTTTTCTCCTCTGTCAATTGTGATTTTGTTTCTTTGAGTCTTTTCTCTCTTTTTCTTGATAAGTCTGGCTAGAGGTTTATCAATTTTGTTGGTTTTTTTTCAAAGAAACAGTTTCTGTTTTGTTGTTTTGTTCCATTGGTTTTTTTTTTTCTATATCATTTATTTCTGTTCTATTATTTATTATTTCCTTCTATCTGCTGGTTTTAGTTTTTTAAAAAATATTTTACTTATTTATTTTTGCAAGAGAGAGAGTGCATGAGCTGGATGAGGGGCAAGGGGAGAAGCAGACTCCCCAGTGAGGAGGGAGCCCAATGCAGGACTTGATCCCAGCACCTGAGCTGAAGGCAGACACTTAACTGACTGAGCCACCCAGGTGCTCTGGTTTTAGGGGTTTTTTTTTTTGTTTTGTTTTTTCTTTTTCTAGCTCCTTTAGGTATAAGGTTAAGTTGTTTGACATTTTTCTTGCTTCTTGAGATAAGTTTGTATTGGTATAAACCTTTCCTGCATCCAATGGATTGGATTATTGTGTTTATTTTCATTTTCATTTGTTTCCATGTAATTTTTTATTTCTTCTTTGATTTCTGGGTTGACCCATTCATAGTTTAATAGCATTTTATTTAACCTCCTTGTATTTGTGGTCTTTTCAGATTTTTCCTTGTGGTTGAGTTCCAGTTTCATAGCTTTGTGGTCAGAAAATGTGCATGGTATGACTTCAAGCTTTTTTAATTTTTTGAGACCCGATTTATGGCTAATATGTAGTCTGTTATTATCCGCATTCTAGTGAAAGTTCCACGTTCACTTGAATAGAATGTGTATTCTGCTGTTTTTAGAATGCAGTGTTCTGAATATATCTGTTAAATGCATCTGGTCCAGTGTGTCATACAAAGCCACTGTTTCCTTATTGATTTTCTGTTTGGCTGACTTACCCATTTATGTAAATGGGGTGTTAAAGTCCCTTATAATATTGTACTACTTCAATGACCTCCTTTCTGCTTGTTATTCACTATTTTATGTATTTGGGTGCTTTCATGTTGGGTGCATACATACCTATAATTGTTATGTCTTCTGGTTGGATTGTCCCACTATAGAGAGTGTCTTTCTTTGTCTCTTGTTACAGTTTTTGTTTTAAAGTCTATTTTTTCCAATATAAATATTGTTGCCCTGGCTTTCTTTTGTCATGCATTTGCATGATAGATGTTTCTCCATCCCCTTACTTTCAATCTGCAAGTGTCTTTAGGTCTGAAGCTAGTCTGTTACAGGCAGCATATAGATGGATCTTGTTTTTGTTTTGTTTTGTTTTTGATGGGTCTTTTTTTATTATTCATTCTGTCACCCTATGTCTTCTGATTGGAGTGTTTAGCCCACTTAAATCCAAAGGAATCATTGATAGATATTTATTTATTACCGTTTTGTAACTTGTTGTGTGATTGTTTCTATCATTTTCTCTGATCTCTTCTTCTCTTGGTCTCTTTCATTGTTTGATGGTTTTCTTTGGTGATGTACTTTGATTCCTTTCTCTTTATACTTTCTGTCCTAATAAGCATCCTAAGACAAACAGAAATTAATCTTTCCTTGACCAAGTTACAAGTCAGAGTTACTCCACATTCAATTTTCATTGTTTAGAACAGAAATTGGCTAAGAATATATGAGCTAAGCCTGCCTATATACGAGGTTTGGGATATACCTGTACTCATCAGCCATTAACATGTGCTTCTAAGGTTATGTTTCATGTGTTTGTGCTATTTCTTTGATAGAAGATTTGAAACCCATACCTTCCCACCCTGTGACACTGGGAAAAGTTTGGTCATGTTTCAATCACATTTTCTGTCCTCAAACTATTTCATATTCTTTATTTTCCAATACAGGTCAAACATAATACTGATGAAAATAATAAGAAAATGACAGCACCTCTACCTGATGTTTTAACAATATTTGGGGGGTTATAGATTAACCCATTAAAATAACAAAGTTTACATTTGATTTCTGTGCTACTTCTTTAGATTACCAGGTGGAGACAATACACTTATTTTGTCTCCTAACCATACCTAGGAGAGAGCTTTAAAATAGTAAAATTAAGATTTTTTTAGTTAGGTTTTTTTCTCCACTGATATGTATTTATTTATTTATTTATTTATTTTTTAAAGATTTTATTTATTCATTTGACAGAGATAGAGACAGCCAGCGAGAGAGGGAACACAAGCAGGGGGAGTGGGAGAGGAAGAAGCAGGCTCCCAGCAGAGGAGCCTGATGTGGGGCTCGATCCCAGAATGCCAGGATCACACCCTGAGCCGAAGGTAGACGCTTAATGACTGAGCCGCCCAGGCGCCCCTCCACTGATATGTATTTTTTTAGAACTTTAATTCACATATCTATGGTAATATACCCAAATCTAAAACTATTACTTAACATTTCTGAGCTGCAGAGCCCAATCAGTTTCTCAATGGAGTCATGCTGAAAAGTTACATAGAGCAGAAGCATCAGAAATATAAAATCAACAGAAGCAGTTATCCCAAAGGATATAATAATGAAAAATAAAAACAAAGTGATGACAACAACAACAAACATCTCTATAGTCCAGGCCCCTCTGGAGTTGTACCCACATACATATACATGCATACATACACATACACACATACATACACAGAGGTTGCATTTTTGTCCTAACTTGCTTGTGATTTTGAGTAAACAACTTTCTCTCTCATCACATAACCTCAGGAAAAATAATTAACTTCTTTAAAGATGCATTACAATCCAACACAGTTTGCAACAAGGTAATTCTTATAACAAGAATTTTATTTCCTTATTAGTATATAATGTGAAACTTTTACTTCTAAATGTAGCATATAGGCTTTTATAAATTTGAAGGAAAATCAATGTAAAAATCAATAAATAACCAGGCGTGAGTATCTAGGGGACTAATGCATTTAAGGGAAGATTCAATTAAATCAGTAGTTTTCAATCTTCATGATAACAATAGGTGTTCAGTTAGTGTGAAGTGTGTCAAGTAATTTGTCAATTGTGCATATTTACAAATAAGTTTTATATCAAGATGATACATAAATATGGTACTTTCAGGAACTTATCATGTTAACAGGTATATTTTTAAAGATTTATTTATTTTAGAGAGAGAGTGTGTGTGTGAGTGAGAGCATGAGTGCTGGGAGGGGTATAGGAAGAGGGAGAGAGAGACTCTCAAGCAGACTCCCCATTGAGCACAGAGCCAAACATGGGACTTAAGATCATAATCTGAGCTGAAATCAAGAGTCAGACACTTAACCAACTAAGCCAACCGGGCACCCCTAACAGATATTTTTGAATAAATGAAGAGTTAATGTTACAGCTCACATGCTAAGCATCATACATGGCCCTGAGTAAATGTCATTTGTTATGTCTGTGTGAGAGACAAAAGGCACAGAACCTGTAAGATGAATCTTTGAGGCCTTTCCCTCCTTATTGAATGCTATGCTGAGAACACTGTACACTGTGCTGAGTTAAGATGGTGGTTAGGCATAGTATCACTGGGCATTACAGCATATGTTCACTGATATCTTTATCCTCCAACCATCAGCAGCAGACTGAAAATATTTCTCTCCTGCTCTGGAACTACCTGACACTAAGTATACTTGCTTCCCAGAGTGTTTACATCTCTATAATGCTCAACAGAATGGGCCATAATAACACTTTACGTAGGTTTTGCCTTGGGGCGCCTGGGTGGCTCAGTCGTTAAGCATCTGCCTTCGGCTCAGGGCGTGATCCCAGAGTTCTGGGATTGAGTCCCACATCAGGCTCCTCCGCTGGGAGCCTGCTTCTTCCTCTCACACTCCCCCTGCGTGTGTTTCCTTTCTCGCTGGCTGTCTTTCTCTGTCAAATGAATAAATAAAATCTTTTAAAAAGAATAAGTAGATTTTGCCTTGTCAAATGTTCAGCTTTGAATCTTCAGGGTATGTAAAAATATTTCCCTAATTCAATCATATCTGTGAGTCTAAATCCTCACATATCAAGTTTATTTCCAACTTCATTACGTTTTCTAAAATATCTAAAGAATGGTAGCAGATTCCCTTCCAGGATTACAATCTAATGGAAAGGATTAAATATACTAAAAAGTATACAACATGGTACTTAAATATGAAGCTAAGACAACCAAACATACAACATGGTGAGAGGGGCCAAGTGAATGACAAAGCCAATGAGTGCAAGGAACTCAGAAGAGAGAGCATGTGCTTACAGCTATTATTGATGTCACTTAGACTAAAGTTCGTAATAGCACAAATGGTATATACTACATCTATCTATATTGCATGCAATCTATAACTTTAGTGAAAAGATGCTGTATTAGTAACGTTTAATATACCTGGCCTGCTGTGAAAACTAAGCTCACAAATGTTATAGCATATTACACTAGAACAATAAAGGTACAGTTTTATAAAATAAACTTGGAAGCTTTCTAAATGGATGCTTCAAAATTTCTATGACTAAATGTTGATGCATAATTAAACTCTGTAAATGAATAAAATTGTGTGGGTGTGTATTTTGTCTTTTTTAAACAGGTTAAAATTTGTGACCCTATCAACTTCTGCAAAGAGGAATTCAGATATATAGATTCCCTCCAATTGGTTCTGTTGATTTTAAATGCTGCCCTAAGAAGGGTCACTCTACTTTGTAGGAAAATAGTAAGCCTATATTTGCCTAGCCTGTGCCTAAAGATTTAACAGTGGAGTGAAGGAACAATGAACAAATAACATTTAAAACTGCCAATCTACTTACAAAATACATCCAAAAGGAAAATCAAATCTGAATTATCAGTTAGCTTGACACTGGACCAGTGTCATGTTACCATTGTGTAGTTGTTCAGTAACCAGAGATCTGTGTGCATTTTAAATGAATACTGTCATAAGTCCTTAAGCCCCTCTTCCTATCACTTAATATAATGATACAACCACAGCAAGACACTTATTTACATCTTGTCTGTTTTGCAATATTTTCAAAAATGCTTTGGTCACAATCAGCCATGCAAAATTTGTAATCCATGTCTCTTTGCGAACAAGTCCACAACAATCTGGATTAATATGACTGTTAAGAGTTTTCTTGCTGATCTCCCACCTCCACCCCTAGATCCCTGGAATTCTCCTGAAAGATTCCAAGATGTGGCAGCATAAAACACAACCTACGGTTTGTTATTTTGCTGCTACCAAAAGAAAAAAAAAAACTATTATTATTTTTCTTTTTAGTTGTACTTTTACCACATCATGTCTACACAGATATTAAGGCCCAAGTAGTTTTTTTTTTTAAGATTTTATTTATTTATTTGACAGAGATAGAGACAGCCAGCGAGAGAGGGAACACAAGCAGGGGAGTGGGAGAGGAAGAAGCAGGCTCATAGCGGAGGAGCCTGATGTGGGGCTCGATCCCATAACGCCGGGATCATGCCCTGAGCCGAAGGCAGACGCTTAACCGCTGTGCCACCCAGGCGCCCCAAGGCCCAAGTAGTTTTAAAAATAGAGCCTAGTATGAAAAGAAGAAAGAGTAGATATTTAAGGTATTTTCTCAGAAATAGCTATTTCTTAAGGTGGTCACAGTAAAGAAAGAACAGTCACATTTATTTTCTAGGTTAAAAAGGCTTTTCTTGAGTAAGTGAAATATCAGTTCTGAATAACCTCATTTATCCAGCCCTTTATTATCTGGCACTTTTTTCTGTCTGTATTTTTTTCCTAGAATTAGAAGGATTGAAGCTCATAAGCTTCACAAGATTCATTAGGTATGTAAGCTCACAGAAGCTATGGGTTCATCTAGCATAGAGGGACATTTTGAGGTATTAGATGGTGTTCAGTAATTATTCCCAAATTCACAGGAATTTCAAGTTGTGGTTGTGTTCAGACAAGACTGGGAGACAGATATTGTCTTCTTATTATTTATACCAATCAATCACAACTACCATTCGTAGAAGGCCAATTAATTGACAGCAGCCAAGGTAAGTGTTTCATATACGCTATTTCATTTAATATTGATAATAGCCCTATAAGGTAGATATTATTACCTCCACTTTACAGATCAGAACACTGAAGCTAAAAGAGGTTAAGTGAATTTATCCAAAGTCACAAAGCTAGTGGGTGGCAGGACTGGCTTTCAAACCTAGCTGTCTCTAACTCCAAAGCTTAAGTTTGTTTCACTATACTTCCCTGTCCAGCTTCATGATTACCTTATATACATTTTTTTAAATCTATATGAGATTGTCAATCTCTTACAAAGAGCAAAAACAGTTTTTGATGTGTTCTTACTATATAAATTAATGCTAAATTCTACTTACCAGACTATAGTTTTGCTTCCATTATCATCTAAATGAGTGTGTACACAATTTAATCCATCTCACATCATTATGAACAAAAAGCAACTACAATACTCAATTCCAACTCTAGGATCCTTTGCTGCTATAAAAGGATTAGTGTTGGACCCCTGCCTAGGTAATATGACGGGCTACCATTCAATCAAGAATTGTAGCTACACTTGTGGTGAACATAGCATTATGTATAGAGAAGGTGAACCACTATGTTGTACACCTGACAATAATGTAACATTGTGTGTCAACTATAATCAAATACAAATATTATAAAAAATAATATAGTTTCTAATGACACACTTGGCCTCCAGGCCATTGTTCTTACCCTCATGCAAGTAAAAATAAAATAAAATAGATATTATTTATGGTCTCAAGGAATTCATAAATTATAATTATAGGATTATAAATTCCATACTAGCAGATAATTTAAGCAATGGAATCTAGGCAGCCCTTAATCAAAGTCTGGACTCTTTCTGCTGCATGGAAGTGGGTGGATTAGGGCTGGGGTAATAAGGAGAAACAAAAGAACACAGGCTCCACATTAGGGTATGCTAATAATGTGCTGCAGCATTTTATATGTACCAGGTCCCTGTCTGCATTGCACCAAATGTAATCTAACTCTAAAGTTTAATATAGTAATTATTATTTACTAAGGTTTTTTTTTTTTTAATGGGCCAGGCATTATACTAAGCCCTTTACATGTTTATCTTTCCCCCCCCCACATACTTATCTTATTTAGTTTCTACAACAGTGTTATAAGGCAGCTGCTATTATTTTCATTCCAGACCCATAGATGAAGAAACTGATGCTCAAATGAATTAGAAACTTCCTTCAAAGCTCACACTTGCTCAAGATCTGTCAGAGTGAAAACCACCACTTAAACACTAGGCATAATGAATAACAAAATAACGCACTACCATGCTTTTTATCTCATGTTAAATTGCACTGTCAACTTAATGATGGCTCTTCAAGTGCAGATATGGTTCATAATTCTTTTGTATCATTCTTAATTCCAAACCTTGGCCCAAAATAAGAGCAAGAAAACCCATTGATTGTTTTAAAGGTTTTATACACAAGATAGATTTTTCTAGATAACCCCTTCAGTCCTTTCCCACTCTGAAGTTCTGTGATAATGAAACAAACATACCACAAGTAATAAAGGCCTTCTGGCACTTTAAGGCTTGGTAAGAAAAAATTACAGTGAAGAAGCAGTCATTCATATGAATCTCACTGCCTTTATATATTTAAAAAAAGTCTCCATTTAAAGCTGTCATATATTTGGACAAATAAATTGTGAAGTTAAGAACATTTCTAAGTGCTTCCACAAAAGTGTTAGTCACTTATGGCCATAGGTGGCTACAGGAAATTAGTGCTAATGGAGAAATAGAGCAACAAGTATTTTTGGCTGTTCTGGCTGCTTTGGAAATGCCCTAAAGGCAAAAACTTTCTTGAGACAAATCATGCTGTTATAATCAAATATCAGAGCTAAATATTTGTGACAAGTGCTAGTTGAACATATGTGTGGATCTTATGTTCCAGAAAAATTCAGGCTAAGTTTGCACTAAGAATTTAAAAATTAACCAATTTATTCCAGCCTTCACCTCCCTGCTTTAACCACTTAAATCATTATCAATTCAGTACAATGGGTTTCTATACAGATTTCAATCCTCTTTAGGAGAACTTTCTTGTAATAGAATAAAGGAAATTTGGTATATGAAGAGGTATAAAATGCTGGTGATTTTATAGTTAGCAAAAATGTTCTCCAACTCAGTATCTCTTAATGAAACAAATTCTGGCAGTATAGAAACTTAATTACACAAACTGAGGCTTCTTCCTAAAGCCACACTTTCTGCAAATGCTACAGGGTTTCTAATTCTGGTCAGACAGATTCTCCAGGCAGCCTTTCCATATAAGGATAAGCAAAAACACAGGAATCTTCCAACAGGCTAATGTAAGGTCACAGGGCAGGCATGTGAAAACCAAATATGGTAGCTAAATTCTCCAGCTCACAACAGATACTAAAAAAGGGGGGGGCTGTAACCACCAACTCCAAACTATCAGTTCTTGAATCATAAGAAAAGTAAGCAATCAATCTGTTCTTATTAGTGTTAACCAGATGACAAATATGAGCCAATCTACCATGTATTACATTAGCTCTGCCTTTTTCTTTTTGTTTTCAACTCTAGGAAAGGCTACCAAGAAATGTGCTGCTAACATGGACACATTCAACAACAGGATACTGCACCTGAAAAAATAAGTTAGTCAAATCTGCCCCTGTGCAGAAGAAAATATAGATTTCTCAAGTATCTCAGGTGAATAGTTTCTGCCCCATTGTAGGGAAGGCACTGTCTTACACTATGACCAAGAAAAACATCCATATAAGTAGCATCCTTTGGTATTAAGGATGAGACCTGAGGGGATCGTTTTCCTCACTTGAACTCCAGGATAGAACAACATCCTGAGATCTGGTCCATGGCCATAAAAAGAAGATATTTTCCCCTACTTCTCACTACTAAAACCCCATAATTAAGAACAATTAAGTTACTGTCCTTTCCTGGGATCATAGTTTCAATTAGGATTATCATATGCCTTTGCAATTTGAAGCCTGGTTAACTTAGTGAAAATCAAATAAAATTAGAAGCATTTTGAGAGTGTACATCAAGAGCCATGGAAACATTCAAGTTCCTTGATCCAGTAATTTCACTTCTAGGTTCCTAGTTCAAGTAAATAATCCAAAAGAGGGTAAAAATTGTGCCTAAAGAGGTTATGCAATGTTTTGGTGTGTTTTTATTGTTGTTGTCATTTATTTGTTTGGTCTTTTAGCAGTGGAGGATTGAAAGTTGCCTGCATCAAACCATTTGGACTTGGTTAAGTAAACAGTGGTGTGGTCATTCAAAAGATTGCTGAGTGCAATTGAAACTGACAACTGTATGATTATGTAGCAACAAGGACAAATTTTACGGTAAAAAGAGTGAAAAAGGAAGTCTAGAAAATCATGCAGTTGCTATGAATCCAACTTATGAAAAGGAAAACTTTTTTAAAGATCAGACAGGAATTCAAACACAATTATTATGAGTGCTTATATACATAGCAGGAGTGCTATCTCTTAGCACCTTGCCCAGGAGACTAACTGAGCAGTGTTGGGATCATGAGACTATGGCGATTCCCCCACCAACCTTTTTTTTTTTTTTAAGAGAGGGAGAGCTCATGCATGGAATGGGAGGAGGCAGAGGGAGAGGAAGAGAGAGAATCTTAAGCAGGCTCCACTCCCAGCATGGAGCCCAAGACGGAACTTGATCTCACAACCCTGAGATCATGACCTAAGTGGAAATCAAAAGTTGGATGTTTAACTGAGAAGCCACCCAGGTGCCCCCTCACCAAACTTCTTTAGTGATGTTATATTGCTTTACACAATTTTTAAGAATATTTCAAAAATAATTTTTGTATGTTGAGCTCTTAATAGACGCAGCATAGTATAGTGCAAAGACCATAGACTATGGAATCTGTGGGAAACATATTGTCATGGGACCCCCCCATGATCCTCACCTCCTGGTATTCATGCCCTTGTATAATCCCTTCCCCTGGAGTGTGGAAATAACCTGTTATTTGTTTCCAATTAATAGAACATGGCAAAGTTGATGGGATGCATCTCTAGTGATGATGTTGTAGGGCTTTATCTTTCTAGCTGATCCACACTAGAGTTTCTCTCTCCTTTGTTGGAAATGAACAAACAAACTGCCATGAATACTACAGGCTCAAGGAAATGAATTCTGTCAACAACCATATGAGCTTGAAAATGGATTCTTCCACAGTGGATCCTCTAAATGACAAGCCAGTCCTGGTTGACACCTTGATTACAGCCTTGTAGAGAACCCAGTTAATCTATGCCAGATTTCTTGACCCACTGACACTGTGATATAATAAATGTGTATTGTTTTAAGCCACTAAACTTATAGTATTTTGTTACACAGCATAGAAAATTGATATAGAACATGACTGACTTGAGTTTGAATTTATATCCTCCACTTATTATCTGTGTGACTGAGCAAATTAATTAATGGTGCTGAGTCTCAAATTCCTCATTTATTAGTTGAAAGTAATAGCACTCACCTCTCAGAATGATTACAGAGAAAATTATAGATAAGAAAAGCAATGTACCTCTCACACTGCCTGCCACAAAGCAGGTTAGATTGTAAATTTTAAGCTTTTTCATGGTTGGAGCCTTGTCTATCTTGCTTATGATTTTATCTAGTGCCCATTATCATATCTTACCCATAGCAGGTATTCCTTTGTTTTAAGATTTCATTTATTTATTTGAGAGAGAGAAAGAGAGGGAAAGAGTGTGCACAAGTGAAGGGGAGGGACAGAGAGAGGGAGAAGCAGACTTGCCACTGAGCAGGGAGCCTGATGCAGGGCTCGATCCCAGGACCTCAAGATCATGACCTGAGGCAAAGTCAGATGCTTAATGGACTGAGCCACCCAGGTGCCCCTGTTGAATACTTTTTGCAATTTAAAAAATGATCCATTTTGAAGGTGAAATTTACAAATCTTGAAATTAAAAAGCCAAAATGCATGCAGGAGGCTTAACTGACTGAGCCACCGAGGTACCCCATATAACAGGTGTTCTATAAATAAATGAAAATAAGCTCTCAATGAATGGTAGCTACTATTTTATATATGCATAGAGAACTTCTGTTCTCAAGTTATTAAAAATAATGAATTACACCATAGTGCATCAATCATAATACAGGACAGTCTTTTCAGAGCAGTATGGTAGTGAGGGTAAGCAGATGAAAGGCCAGACTCTGGAATCAAACTTAATAATATTGTATCTGCACAATTTAATGTAACTTTTTGATAAGCAGCTATCAATATAAATAGAAATTGCACATGAGGACGATGAAGAGGTGTTTAAAGCAAGCAGTGTAGTCCCTAGGTAGTCACATTAAGGCAAGTGGTTTGTAAAGTGCTGGGCTGATACGTGAACATTCGAAAAGTCTAGTGACTCTCCTCACTCACTTCCTAGGGTTCTGAGAAACAAGATGGGCTGTCAAAAACCAAGCAAATGTTTGAGGGACCACTCAGAGACTGTAAAATTCTTACTAAGAAACCTTAAAAAGATGAAACTGTTTACTTCATTACAGTAAGATTCCAACAGTGTGCTTAGAAAAAGTGTTGATCACAGTAAGAAATTGTATCCTGATAACAGTCTATAAAAAGGTGCTTCTAATGTAAAAGAATCTAATAGAAAGTTGGCTGGCAGTTAAATACTGTCAAGCAACACATTTCCTGAGCCCAAGAGTCAATTTCCATTAAAAACGTACTGTCAAGGGGGCACCTGGGTGGCTCAGTCCATTAAGCCTCCAACTCTTGATTTCAGCTCAGGTCATGATCTCAGTGTCATGGGATTGAGCCCCAAGTTGGGCTCTGTGCTCAACTTGGAGTCTGCTTGTCCCTCTCCTCTCTCTCTTTCTCTCTCAAATAAATAAATAAATAAATAAATAAATAAATAAATAAATAAAATCTCTTAAAAATATATATTAAAAAAATACTGCCAGGAGTATGTTGGCTGGCTCAGTTGGTAGAACACGTGCCTCCTGATCTTGGGGTCATGAGTTTAAGCCCCACATTGGGCATAGAGTGTATTTTAGAAAAGTCCTGTCAAATCATAAAACTGCTCTTTTTCTTAGATTGGTTACTTTATCTGGCATCTATTAAACTGCTCCAAATGCAAATAATTACCACTCTCAACTGAGATAAATCTGAAGGAGTAGAAAAAAATTCCAAAGTTAACAAACTCTATACTCAAAACACTTAGCTAGTGTTCACCGTAAAAATTCACTAACATTTGTTACTGTTAAAAGAGGAAGACCAAAAACATGTGAAACAATGAGTAGGGAAGTCATTGACTTAATCTATGAAAGTCCCCCAAATCATTCTATGAAGAAGACCAATAATACTCTTAAATAAAAAGACATGCACGTTCTCAGAAATGCAATTCCTAATAACTCTAGGTTGAAAGAAAATTATTACTCCACTTCCTTTTACTTTTTTAAAGGGAAAAGAAACTGTTTTTGCATTTGTCCTACTACAATTTTAACCCAGTAAAACATCTTTTTGCTATAACCAAATTCTGTCTCAGTGCAATAAAAATATTGTAAGGCAGTGGCTTTTTTCAATTAAGAGTGGTATTGTGGTGGCAACAGAAAGAAGGGGAATAAAACAGTATGATTAAGGAAGGTTTGACCTATTGGCTAATGACATTAGTCAAATAAGGAGAGAATCTCCACTGCCCACCATGAAGCAAAACATCAAATGCAGAAAAAGACCATAATCCTGTTGCATGTTGATCAAATTCATGGAAATGGCACAAAATGGTCCAATTCAACTTACTCAAATTCAATTTATTTACCCTTAAAAATTACCATTCTAACAAATACAAGACATGATATATCAAATTTTTGTACACATTGTCTAACTGGGTAAAGTTCACAAATAATTCTGCCAGATTTTTAGATCACAGGGTCAGCTTTCCAAACAATGAAAGCCTTGTCTAACTAAATAGCATGGTTTATTAATGTAATATAATGACACAAATAAGCATGACTTTCTTTTTACACACTGAAAACAAACAGGCACCCAATTTAAAGAAAACCCTCAGTTTATTCAAGGTAAAGGATTTCAAGTGGCCTTACACAAACATATGATGATTTCAACTTTTTTTTTTTTGCTTTTTAAAGGAACTTTTAAGAATCTTTACAGAGAAATGCATATTACTAAATGTTGTTCAACAAACTGAAAGTTGTTTATGTGACTATTTACTTGAGATGTACAGGCTCAATTGGTAGACAATTCTTTGTCCAATTGCCTTCACACACACATAAAAGGCATGTCCCTGATCACCCTCTCTAGATCCTCCTGTGAAAATAACTGCTAACCATATCCTGCTAATGGTGGGTCCATAGCATAATCTTGACACCTAAAGTGCTGCCTATGACTTCAGAAAGCAAACACAAAAAAGTAAACACTACCTTTTCAGACCACGTTAGCTATAGTGCTAATTTTGTCCTCTATGATTGGTGAAGCGATAACATTACAAATGAAATTAAATACTTTCCTTTCAAGGGAACATGGCAACATAGAGAATTCTGTATCCTTTTTTAAAATATTTTATTTATTTATTTGACAGAGAGAGACAGCCAGTGAGAGAGGGAATGCAAGCAGGGGGAGCGGGAGAGGAAGAAGCGGGCTCCCAGAGCTGGGAGCCCGACACGGGACTCAATTCCAGGACCCTGGGATCAGGCCCTGAGCTGAAGGCAGACGCTTAACGACTGAGCCACCCAGGCACTCTGAGAATTCTGTATCCTGGACAAAACTAACTTATTTGCCATAGGAAAAATAACTAGTCTGAAGCCTTAGCTGACCAGTGTGACCCACGTGAACATTCCAGAGAACACTATGAAAGTATTCCCAGACTCAAGCCAATACAAAGCAGATTCCAAACTGACCAGCTGAGAATAACTATGTGTTACCTAATTAGCTAAATAAGACCAGGATCAAATGGTCCAAGAAGTTAACCAACTAGTAAACTAAGGTTACTAAACAAAAGAGGCCTGGGTCATGCCATTCTGAGCCATTCTGTTTCATCAGTGAGTTTCTGTGCAATTTAATTGTTACCATTGTTATTTGGACTATGGCCATCAAGAACAATAGCATGAACATCAGTAAGAGCTACTGTCAAGAACTGTGAAAGATCTGATATTTTTACCCTACTTGCAAACTAACAAGTAACCCTGCCAGAGTTTTAAGGATGATGGCAGAAAATATGACACTTCTAGGTCACAACAATGGTAGTATCCAGATTATCAGCATTTCTTGTATCTTTTCCCTGTTCCTCAATTCCTTTGTGGTGACACAGGAAGCCAGGTTAGGGAACCCAGATATTTTATACTGAACCATACACAAATCTTCCCTTTGCTTTAGAGAGAGACACTATCTCATATTTCAGGGCTGGCTGCACCTTGAAAAGATAGTACAGAAGAAAGGTAGTGCCTTTGCTCACAAGATATGCACAGAGACCAATGGAGAACTGTCTGCCAACACCTACTATTTACAACTTATTTGACTATTATAAGGTTCTCAAGTCTTCTAGGTTTCTGAAGAGGAAGCTAGTCTGAACATCAAATGTAGTTTTGGGTGATGAAATCCTATAATTTCACCACCTGGTTGAACAGAAAATTGTGGGAGTTTTTGTTTGTACAGAAATTCTATTAAAAACAGAAATCATGAATTCTTCAAGAATCCATCAACCCAGACTGAACTCTTCTTCCCCCAGGGTAACACATTTATTAGCAGTCCCTCATAAGTTAGGTTGTTTATTTGTAAAATCAATTCTTGTGACCAATGTTATATCTTAAACTTCTCTCAAAATCCATATGTGTGCCAAAAGACAAAAAGTAAATCATGACCTCATTTTGAAGTCTAGACAAGCTTCACAGCATTTATTCTCTGTAAACATGCATTTGCCTTAAGGATTTTGATCCTGATTCAGGAAGTGATTTGTTGAAATAAATCTAATACTAGTGAACTTTAAAAAAGAAAAAAAATATGTGGCAGTTATCACTACAAAATTCTTATTGAAAGTAAATTCTATGAGAAAAGAACTGTAATGTCAATGTTACTACTAAAATGTTATATAAACAGCATTACTTTTATATTTTGTTTTGATTTTAATCAATATTAGACATAAGCATACACTATGGGGAATAAAATTCCAATAATTAACTAATTTTACCTTATGATTTTTAAGTGTTTCACCATTACTGCAAATGTAGCCAAAACCTGTGAAGAATCCAAGGATAATTCAAATACTGAAAACTCAGGGTCAATTATAGACCAGTTTCCATGGTGAGCCAGTAAGATATATTCTCTTCATTAAGATTCATATGCACAAGGAGAATAAATTATTCTAAGTCATCATCTAGCAATTGGACAGTAGATAATTTTTAGAAATATATCTAAATGTCCTGAGCATCTGACTCACTCAGATTATAGCAAAGAATCATAAGAATAATTAACAGAAAACAGTTATCAAATCCATGCCTATCATGGCTTTTATAAAATTTGAATGTTACTGATTAACTGTGCAATCTACCAAAGCAGTAACATCTCATAATATCTGTTCGTTGGTTGGTAAATACACAGTCTTCTTAAACATTTATGGATCTTTTAAAAGATCTACATGATACATATTTGTTAATGATTCTTCATCATAGAATCCTGCCACTTTTTAACACTAAGCTTGAGACTCACAAACATTTTAGTGACTAGTTTTGTAGGGCAACAGGGAATAATTACTAAATATTCCCAGCCTTCCAGAATGTGTGGAATTCCATTTTTGGGGCATATAAACAAGTAAAATGGTGAAAAATATATTTATTGCTATACTGTACTTAATTAAAAGATTTTTTTAATTAACATTTTTTCTATTTTCTTCAATCCATGCTTATATTTTGGTAAAGAAGTCCACCCTTCCCCTCAATCCTGTAGATTAATTCTTGTTCCACAGCCTAGCTCTTCAGAGAGCACAAAAGGACAAAACACTATTTCTGTTTTACAAAAGTTTAAGATTAAGGTCACTAAATTTTCCGCACTTCAGCAAAATACTTATGATAGTTATACATTTTAAATACTTATGCCATTTGCTAAATATCACACTAAGCACTTTACATGCCTTATGTCATTTTAATAAGTCAGAAAACAGTTCTTAGAGCCGTTAACCTTGTCCAAGAAGACATAGCTAGAAAACAGCGGAACAGAGAATCAAAGCAAGCATACTTTAATTTTTTTTCTAGTTCCAATTTTTTATTTAAGTTTCAGTTAGTTGGGATGTCTGGGTGGCTCAGTCAGTTAAACACCTGCCTTCAACCATTTAAAAAAAATTCCAGTTAGTAAACATACAGTGTAATGGTTTCAGGAGTAGAATTTAGTGATTCATCACTTACATTCAATACCCAGTGAAAGTAGCCTTTAATTATTTTTTAAATTAATATATAGTTGACATAATATTACATTAGTTTCAGGTGTACAATGTGGTGATTTGGCATTTATTTTTTAAAGATTTTATTTATTTGAGAGAGAGAGAGATAGCGCACAAAACAGGGAAAGGGGCAGAGGGAGAAGTGGACTCCCTGCTGAGCAGGGAGCCCAACAGCAAGGGGTTTGATCCCAGGACCCTGGCATCATGACCTGAGCTGAGGGCAGACACTTAACTGACTGAGCCACCCAGGTGCTCCATGATTTGATGTTTATATACATTACAAAATGCTCACCAGGGTAAGTGTAGTTATCATCTGTCACCACACAAAATTATCACAGTATTATTGACCATATTCCTCATGCTGTACTTTTCATCCCCATAATTTATCTGTTTTATTAGTGGAAGTTTGTACTCTTAACCCCTTTACCTATATTGCCTATCCCCCCACCTCCCCCACCTCTCTCACCTCTGGCAACAAGCTTAACTTCAGCTGCATGAATCCATGATCTTCACCACCACATTATACAAATAGAAGTTGAGTAATTAAGTAAGCTATAAGGAAATGATACCAGTAATTTATTAAATAATTCAGAATTTTTTAATTCTAAAAATTGAAAAGGGNNNNGGGCTAACCAGTCAAGCCAATGAAAAGACCAATGGCCTTAAATTAATAAAAAGAAACTATTGGATTAAAATATAAAATTACTTTCTTGTAAGACTTTAAAAAACACACTTTAAGCAGTTTTTCCATCTAAATGCATATTTTTGTCCAATACATTTTCCTAGCCTTCATTACTTTTCAAGTGTAGAACTGAAGTTAAAAATGGATTTAAAATGCTATTGCATAAAATCCATTAAAAAGCAAGCAATGATCATACAGTTTATTATATTGTCCAACTGAGTTTATGATTATGAGGACAGAGCTGTATTTTTGCTTTAGGAAATTCTTACAAAATTTCTTTAATTATGTAGTATCCATTTAAAACTAGCAGGCTTTTTTTTTGAAATATCAGATATTTAGATTGGGATCTATGGTATAAGTTAAAACTGTATTTTTCCTACTCTTCACCAGATGATACATTATCAAATATATTTTCCTTGAGACTGTACTAAATACAGTTGTTTCCTCAGTAAACGTGATTGAATAGTTCACAGAACTATTGTCAGAACTTCTGGTCAATATGATCTGTGGGGTTCATCTACATGAAAGTGTGATTCATGAAAGACTGGAAATTCTGGTCTTTTTTCTTTTATCATACCACTGTGTAGTCAGTTTGACTAAAAGTTAAGGCTGGAATATTTCTTGTAACTACTACATGTGCAGACACAGATGGAATTTGTCATGTTAAAATTTCCCATTGAAAGAATAGCTGCAATTATTTTGAACTTTTCTATCAAGATATCTGGTATATCAGAGTAATTTTCTCATCTAGCCTAGCACAAAGTAGAGGCCTCACCAAACCCTCCCTGGCAGCTGAGAACTTAATTCCATGAAATGATCTGGTCTGGAAAGGAGATGCCCATAATTTCTGTTTATTTGGCAGGGCAACAGGACACAGAATGAAGGTCTCTAGCTCCTCCATCCAGCAGAAAACACATTCAGATATATTCAACACATGCTTAATTATCATAAACCTACTAGTACAATTGAACACAATGCTTCCTGCATGCTTTTTGAACACAATTTAGGGAGGGGAAAAAAGTTTAAACTAAGGTCTATATCTGGCATTTCTTAAAGGGCATATAGCTCCTCCTATAGAATTTGGCCCTGAAAATTTTTGTTTTTGTTTTTGGGTGGGTTTTTTGTTTGTTTGTTTGTTTGTTTGTTTGTTAGAGAGAGAGAGGGAGGGAAACGGAGAAAGAGAATCTTAAGCAGGTTCCATGTCCAGTGTGGAGCCTGATGCAGAGCTCAATCCCACAACCCTGAGATCATGACCTGAGCTGAAATCAAGAGTTGGACACTTAACAGACTGAGCCACCCAGGAGCATGGAAAATTTGTTCTTTAAATGAGAAAAAAATGGGGCACTTGGGTGGTGCAGTCATCAGGCGTCAGCCTTCGGCTCAGGGCGTGATCCCGGGGTCCTGGGATCGAGCCCCATGTCAGGCTCCTCCACCGTGAGCCTGCTTCTTCCTCACCCACTCCCCCTGTTTGTGTTCCCTCTCTCACTGGCTGTCTCTCTCTCTGTCAAATAAATAAAATCTTAAAAAAAATAAATGAGAAAAAAATAGTTGAAAAAAAGAAAAAAAACAGTTGAAGTTGGTAGACTTTACATAAATTAAATTAAGCTATTGCATGCCAATGAATGTATACTTTCACCAACCATACTAATTTATTTTAAAGAAGGAGAGAAAAAGAGAAGTACAACATCAAACTTGAATTATAGAAGATATTATGCCTTAGATTAAGAAAGAAAATAAACATAGTTTCATAATTCCAAAACATAGAGGCCAGACACCGCTTAGTAAATAGAGTAAAAAAAGAAAGTTGAAACCTTCACTATATTAAAAATATTTTAGGGGGGAGGCTGGCTGGCTCAGTTGGTAGAGTGTGCAACTCTTGATCTTGGGGTTATGAGCTTGAGTCCCATGTTGAGTGTAGAGATTACTTAAAAATAAAAAATCTTTAAAAACTATTTTAAATTTATTTTTATACACTGTGAAATTTACTCTTTTGGTTTATAATTGTACCACCAGCACAATCAGAATAGTTCTCTTACCTTCTTCCCCCAAATTTTCTGGTTCTGCCTCTTTGTAGCATTACATTTTATAACTAAAATTTCAGTTCACAGATATTCTTCTTAACTATTATTGCATAGTTACTTGCTGGTTTCTTTCAACATTTTGCTGAATAAGAATTTAGTATTTTTTTCACAGAAACACAAATGGATAAGGGTCTATGTCAGGTCAGAAGTGCCTGTTCTGAGCTTAGTATTGCACTAAATATTCTGGGGACTGCAGTAAGAGAAGATAAAAATAGTACATACGAAGGGAGGTCATAGGCACATGAAACTTTATAAAAATATGAGACTTTATATAATGAAATGTTTAATTGTGAGATTCACATTATGAAAGGGATTCTTTCTCTAAAATGTGTATGTGTATATCTTAGAGGAGAGGCTCCAGTGTTTTCATCAGCTTATCAAGATGACTAATGTGGAAGGTCTATAGGTGTTTTAGAAAGGAAATAAGAATAGAGAGATAGGGTGGAAATAATTGCTGGTAAATCCTATAATCCAAAAAGCAACAGAAAGACCTAACTTTCACACAGCACTTTAAGCTCTCACATTCATTTCTTTTATTTAGACCAAGAAACATTGGGGAAGATTCTTGTAATGAAATGAGATAAAAGATACTGTGAGGAAAATTAGTACAGCAGTAATATGCAGAATGGGTTGAAAAAACGACTGAAGGTAAGAAATTATTTTTTAGGTCTAAAGGGACAAGGGGTCAATTGGAAGGTGTGAGCTATAGAAGTGTGGAGGGAGTAGAAAATCTAAGAAACATTATTAAATGAAAAATTGATAGGATTTGTTGGGAAACATTAGGATTAGGATTTTTAAAATCAATCACTCATTTATTTATTTTTAAGATTTTATTTTTATTTATTTATTAGAGAGAGAGTGTGTGTGAGCCAGGGGAGTGAGAGGGACAAGCAGACTCCATATTGAGCATAGAGCCTGATGTGGGTTCCAACTCAGGACCCCAAGTCCATGACCTGAGCCAAAACCAAGAGTCAACACTCAACTGACTGAGCCACCCAGGTGCCCCTAAAATCAATCATTCACCTAATAAGTATTTACTGAGATGAACCTATTAGGTTCTTGGTACTTGTAAGGAACAGAGATAAGAGCAATAAACAAGACAGACAAGTAGGGTCCCTGCCTCTACAGAGTTTATAATCTAATGAGGAGAAGCAGACATTAAGTAGGAGAACAAATTAACAAATAGAAGAAATAACTTCAGATATTAATTAATTGATAAATGTTATCAGTTATCAAAGTGAAAGATGACTTCCAAATTCAAAGGGGACAAATGCAAGAGAACTAAATAAGTTCTAATCAGTGGACTAGGCATTTAAAACAAGTTTTCTCACTTAATTAAAGGATGATACTAACAATAACATGGGACCACTGGCAAAAGCAAGACATTGTGAATGAAGGCAGACCTTCTGTATGTACATGTGTGTGTGTTGAGAGGGTATATCTGAAAGGGAAAGATGGTGAAAGAAGGAATGGAGAGTAAAGATGATGTTATGTTTTAAATAAATTGAGCTAGAAGTCCTCTATTTGGGGGAGAAATCAACCCGTGGGTATGTTAGCAAAAAGTACTATCTGAACAAACAAACAAAGAAAAAAAAAACTACCTCAGCACAACAAAACAAAATGATAAATTCAGTAAATGCTATCTTTACAAGTGAAGAGGTTTTTTTATGATAAACATATAATGACTATTAGCAGTAAGGAATGTACAATTGGTAAATTAATGCCTTGTGCTTCTCTTTTGTTTTCTACTCTCACAGTTAACTGTTAATATAAGTGTTTTTGTCATTATAGAGCTGTTACCACATAAACGCAGGCTTGCTAATCCTAATAGCCCTTGTGTGGAGAAAAGACTGAAAAGAATATATATATACACCCATTCACATACAAGTTTTGTTATCCCTACTAGATTACAATCTCCTCAAGGGCAGGTCTCACATCTGATTTATGTGTCCATCGGAATATGAGAATGCCTTACACTTTGTGGGTATTCAATAAATACTTTTAGGTTAAGGCATCTTCAATGCAGAAGACCTTATTTAAACCATAATGCATCACACTTTGATGGTTCTCCTCTCATGAGAATACTAACTGTATTTATTCTATTGGCACTGTAACCACTGTAAAATTATTTACAAGCAGTATTTTCATCTTTCAATCAAAGCCTGTTTTGATCCAATTATAAATAAGAAGAAAAGAAACTCCAGAAAAACAGAGTATATGGATTTTCAGGCCCAAAAACTAAGCCAGAAAAGAGGCAGGCAAAGAGATAAAGAAGGTAAAAATGCTTTGCTAGTATCTCTAGCTCCTCCCAGGTTTTTATCTTCCTCTCCCCAACTTCTAAAATGTCTTCTGCTTATGGACAGTAAAGAGTCTTTTTTAAAGATGCTAACCAAATACTTCACATATGAGCCACTAGAAGATCTATTTAGAATTGGTTAAAGTTAAAAGATGACTATGTATGTACAACTGGTTTTTACTCTCTGCCTGTGTAGTTTGAGAAAGTAAACAATTCAAAGATGAAAAATACCTTGGGACAACAAGCAGGAAATTAAATGCTGTATAAAGGCACAATATCCCAAGGTTCACAAAAGATGAGGCTCAACTAAAATCTTCATCCAAATGTGCACTCTGGATCAACATTTTAAAGTTTAACATTACTACTTAACTACTTCCTTACACCTGGTCATCAGAGATAGCTATGTGAACATAGTCCTAAATAAACATGACCTGTCTGGTCCTGTAACTTATAAGTGTCCTTCCACCACTCCTTTTTCTTGGCTTTCTTTTCCACCTTTTTTTTTTTTGGTTTGTGTTTTATAAAGAGTTCTAAGGATCTGCATGGAAAAGGCACATATGCTAGATACAAGGATTTTAGAAGTTGATATGGAAAACCAATCTTGGGTAGATAAAAATGATTCTAGAAAAAAGAGGACTGAATGAATTAATACATACAAAATGCTAAAAACAATGTCTGACACATAGTAAGCATTTAACTAATGTTTGTTGTTTTTATTACTGATGTTATTATTTTTTCCATAGGTGAGGGAGGCAGTATTTGTGTATTGGTATTACTCAACTTTGAGCCAAAAAAACTAGGTTCAAAATTCGTCTATTCTACCTACTAGATATGTGATCATAAGCAAGTCACTTACATTTTCTGGGCCCCAGTTTCCTAATGTTTAAAACAGTGACATGAGTACTTATGTTCATAAATTATTATGAGTATTAATGTGAAATATGATAATACATGCGAAAGGACTTTGTAAATATAATAAAATAAGGATTTAATTCAATAAAATTTTTGACTTTTCTCTCACTACCATACTTCTCACTTGAGTCTATCTAACTCCCATGGTCCCAAGTCTCCAGGCTGCATCTGCTTTCTTACTGAGGGTTCCCTGATACTTCAAAACCATATCAGGATTTCTTTACACTTCTATTCTATTCTATTCCATTCTATTCTATGTTCTATTCTATTCTATTCTATTCTATTCTATTCTATTCTATTCTCTCTTTCACACCCACCTGCATGTGCACATAAACACACACACCACAAAACTTACTGAATTTCAGATCAGTTTCTTTCTTTTTCTCCTAGAATCCTATGTATTATATCTCAAATGGTTCCCTGGATCTAGACTAATTCCAAACACTCACTTCTTTTAGAAAGTCATTATTAGTTCTCCAAGCTATGTAATTTTCAGCTCTTTAAGAAGGAGTTGGCTTGGTCTCCCCAGGTCTTCAGCTCCATAGCCTTAGTTACATATAGCTACTTGATTCTTTTTGGTGTTGCCTCTGATGCTCAAAATGCAGACTCTTGAGTCATGTTACTACAGATCATAATTCAATAGGTTTGTAGCATCCATGAATGGCATTTTGAACAAGCATCCTTTGAAATTTCTGATGCAGGTGGTCCCCACAGTACACTGTGAGAAACAATGAAATGTTTATAGAACACCTAACATTGAGTTGTTCACCAGTCCCCTAGTCATATCTTTGCTTTCACTGTTGCCTTTCTCAGGAATGTTTTTTCCATCACTAATAGTAAAAATTTTCCTTATTTTTTGAGGTCCAGATCAAATGTAGCCTCCCAGTCCACTTCCCCCACATCTAACACATGTGTTCTTTTCTTCTGAATAAGATATGAAACATTATCAGCACTGGGATACAAGGAAGTTTTGAGTGATCATAGAGTCTCAGGGCTTTACAAACTGAAGTTTTTCATCTAATTCTGTAACCTTGAGTTAGGTTTGCTGTAAGGCCTGTAAACTGGGTAAACTAACTGAAAAGTATACAGCACTTGGCATCTGATTGGTTTACGGTAGTGACTCAAACCACATAGGAACTGGAAAGGAGGACTGGCAACTATGTCAGGACCAACCACTGAGAATGAGAAGTGAACAAAAAATACTTGTTAGCTAGAACACTGTACAAGTTCAGTAAGGAGTAGTCAAGTGATAACACCTCAGTGGTCTCAGGGGAGAAGATGGCTGGTTACACAACTACCTAAATGAGTTTATGCAGTTGGGATTGGCTATATAGTAACAAGGAGGAAAGGAGGGAGGGAGGTAACATCAGAGTTGGCAGTGACACATGAGAAGAGTAGAAGCCTTGGGTATAGTTAATAAGTGGCAAAATAGGGATTTGAACCCAGATCAACCTAATTTCATTATATTAGTGGATTTTCAGACCTTAGTGTGACTTGGAATACAGTTCAGGTAGTCTAGACATGGGCTCAGAAATCTGCATTAAAAAAAAACACCCCTCTAGGTGTAGGTTGGCAGTCTGTAGGTCATATGTGAGAAACAGCGAACTACTGCTTTTCAGTTTGCTTGAGGCACTATTTCTTTCCCTCTCCTTATATCCACATCAGCCTTTCGGAGATACCCAACCACCTAGCAAGCCAAAGCATTAAAAGATAAATTCACTGAACTCAACTCATTTCCCCATCTTTGCAAGATCTGGGTTCTTAAAGTTAAACTTCTTTTAATTTCCCAAAATATAAGGGCAACTACCTTTCTGAGACAGCCTGGTAGTGGTCTCTGACAGACATACTAGAACCTGAAGCCTTAAGTTCATAAATGCATGTTTTCTTTGCTAAAATTAAATATCATCATCATCATCATCATCATCATCATCAATCATCATCATGATACCTTACATTTTATCAAGTACTCACTATGTGCTAGGCACAGTGTAAAGCATATCACATTCTCTCTTACTCTTTAAAAGAAAGCTGTAAGGTTGATATTATTATCTTTATTTGACAGAAACAGAAATAAACCCTCTTTGAGAGGGAAAAGTTAAGTAACCTACTCCAGATAACCAACAGTAAATGGTGGTTTAAACCACTACATGGAATTTGAACCCATACAGTCTGAATCTAAACCTTGTGCTATTAAATTGATCAACTCTATAGCTTGTGGAAACTCAGATATTTCATGACTACTTACCAGCTCATAATTATTTGCACTAACTACTGGCAAAAGTCAAAGACACTGCCACAAAAATTTTAAAGGAAGACAAAGGAACTTAGTCTAAAGCCCAGAATTATAATCCTTCATGATATTAGAACATGCCTGGTAAACCCCTATTACCAAGCTCATACAGTCATGATCAAGTATTTGTGTGCCTCAAGATCCAGAGAAGTTTAATGATTTTAGAGGGAGACAGAATTGGAAAGGAAAAAAAAAAAGATGAATAACTCCAGTTAAGCTGCATCTAAGAACTTTTAATTTCCATAATGTCTAATGTTACGTTAAATATCACACATCCTCTCACAACAGAAGAAAGTTTTTTCCATGTTATAGGAAAAATACTTAATGGAGAACATTTTGTTGTAACATAGGTCATAAAACAGTGTAATCAACAATCACATCTACTGGCTGTCTTTGGACACAAAATAACAACATTGGAAGAAAAGAATCAGTAAAATTTTTAAAAGGAAAAGTTGCATTGAACTGTTCATAAATGCACTTTATAAAATTCATCAAAGACAACTAAGAAGAAAGTGAATAAAACTATTTGCTCATGCATAATACAGAATTGATTTTATAATGTTCACTCTATTACTTTTAGCAAGTGAGCAAGTTAAGGGTATTTCTACTTTGGTGCAACCTATTTATAACAGGAACCTACTTCTTCAAATGCAATTTGAGGAATTTAGAAAGGGCCAATCAAGTGACCACCTACATTTTTGTGACCTGCTTCAAATGGCCTATGAAAAATAGATTATTCTGGATCATGGAAAGAGTCTAGGCAGTAGAGTTGAACATTAATAGTAAGGTCAATCAAAGATGAAATAGTCTCTTCAATGATGGTCTAGAAACAGCACAAGTTTTCTCAACAGGATATTCAAAACATATTGGGGTAATTAAATGGGCCTGCCAAATGAGGAAGTGCTAAAGCAAACCACTGCTATAATTTCTGTGGAGTCCAAGCTTACAAGTTCAAATTCACTTTCTTTATCAACATTAACAGTAGCCGGTTTTGTACAAGTAGTTTGTACTTCTTATTACAATAATGCTAAGGTAAAATCCAGGGTATGGATCCTGGCTATGCAAATTTGTGGGCTGTAAGACCTCAGCCAAGTTACTAAATACATTGAGACTTCATTTTCTTATATGTAAAATGGATATAATACACCTACTTTATAGGGATGTAAGGAATAAATGAAAGAATGAATATAAGGTGCCTGGCTTTGAGCCTGGCACCCCCAGAACACTCAATAAATAGGAAGTCTTTCCACATCATTCTCCTCCTTTTCTTCTTTTTTTTTTTCTTTCAATATTTTATTTAAATTCAAGTTAAAGATATAGCATAGCATTAATTTTAGGGGTAGAATTCAGTGATTCATCACTTGCATATAACAGCCGGTGCTTACTACAAGTGCCCTCCTTAATGCCCATCACCCATTTACTCCATCCCCCCACCCACCTGCACTCCAGCAACCCTCACTTTGTTCCTTGTGGTTTAAAGTCTCTTATGGTTTGCCTCCCTGTTTTGATCTTATCCTATTTTTCCTTCTCTTCCCTTATGTTCATCTGTTTGATTCTTAAATTCCACATATGAATAAAATCATTTAGTATTTGTCTTTCTCTGACTAACTTATTTCGCTTAGCATAATACACTCTAGTTCCATCCACATGATTGCAAATAGCAAGATTTCATTCTTCATATATTATACCACCTCTTCTTTATCCACTTATCAGTCGATGGACATTTGGGCTCTTTCCATATTTTGGCTATTATGGATAGTGCTACTGTAAACATCGGGGTGCATGTGCCCCTTAGACACTATTTTTGTATCCTTTGGGTAAATTCCTAGTAGTGCAATTTGCTGGGTCATAGGGTACTTCTATTTTTAACTTTTTAAGGAACGTCCATATTGTTTTCCAGAGTGGCTGCATCAGTTTACATTCCCACCAACAGTGCAAAAGGGTTCCCCTTTCTCCACATCCTCATCAATATTTGTTGTTTCCTGAGTTGTTAATTTTAGTGATTCTGACCAGTGTGAGGTGTTATCTCATTGTGGTTTCGATTTGTATTTCCCTGCTGAGTGATGTTGATCATTTTTTCATGTGTCTGTTGGCCATTTATATGTCTTCTTTGAAGAAATGTCTGTTCATGTCTTCTGCCCATTTCTTAACTGGATTTTTTTCCTTAATTTTGGGGGTGTTGAGTTTGATGAGTTCTTTATAGATTTTGGATACTAGCCCTTTATCTGATCTATCCATTTGCAAATACCTTCTCCCATTTTGTTGGTTGTCTTTAAGTTTTATTGATTGTTTCCTTTGCTATGCAAAAGCTTTTTATCCTGATGGAGTTCCAATATTCTTTTTGCTTTTGTTTCCCTTGCCTCTGGAGATGTGTCTAGCAAGAAGTTGCTGTGGCTGAGATGGAAGAGGTTGCTGCCTGTGTTCTCCTCTAGGATTTTGATGAATTACTATTTCACATTTAGGTCTTTCATCCATTTTGAATTTAATTTTATGTATGGTGTAAGAAAGTTGTCCAGATTCATTCTTCTGCATGATCTTGTCCAATTTTCCCAACACCATTTGTTGAAGAAACTGTCTTTTTTCCCATTGGATATTCTTTCTTGCTTTGTCGAAGATTAGTTGACCATATAGTTGTGGGTCAATTTTTGGGTTCTCTATTCTGTTCCATTCATCTATGTGTATGTTTTTGTGTCAGAAACATGCTGTCTTGATGATTACAGCTTTGTAATACAGCTTGAAGTCTGGAATTGGAATGCCTCCAGCTTTGGTTTTCTTTTTCAACATTCCTTTGGCTATTTGGAGTCTTTTCTGGTTCTATACAAATTTGAGAATTATTTGTTCTAGTTCTGTGAAAAATGCTGGTGTCATTTTGATAGGGATTGCTTAGAATGCATTGATTGCTTTGGGTAGTATAGACATTTTAACAATATTTTGTCTTCTAATCCATGAGCATGGAATGTTTTTCCATTTCTTTGAGTCATTCTCAATTTCTTTCATAAATGTTCTATACTTTTCAGATTACATATCTTTTACATTTTTGGTTAGGTTTATTCCTAGGTATCATTGTTTTTTGGTGTAATTATAAATGGGATCAATTCCTTGACTTCTCTTTTTGCTGCTTCATTATTGGTGTATAGAAATGCAATAGATAGGCTGGTGATGGGTGGTGGGGAGGGCACGTATTGCATGGTGCACTGGGTGTTATGCGCAACTAATGAGTCATTGAACTTTACATCAAAAACCGGGGATGTACTGTATGGTGACTAACATAATATAATAAAAAATATTAAAAAAAAGAAATGCAATAGATTTCTGTCTATTGATTTTATATCCTGAGACCTTCCTCTATTCCTGTATTATTTCTGATATTTTTTTGGTGGAGTTGTTCAGTTTTTATACAGAGTATCATCTTATCTGCAAAGAGTGAAAGTTTGACTTCTTCCTTGTTGATTTGGATGTTTTCAATTTCTTTTTGTTGTCTGATCCTGAGGCTAGGTCGTCCAGTACTATACTGAACAACAACAGTGACAGTGGACATCCCTGTTGTATTTCCGACCTTAGGGGAAAAGCTCTCAGTTTTCCCCCATTGAGGATATTAGCTGTGGGTTTTTCATATATGGCCTTTATGATGCTGAGGTATGTTCCATCTATCCCGACTTTCTTTTTTTTTTAAATTTAATTTATTTATTTGTCAGAGAGAAAGAAAAGCACAAGCAGAGGGAGCAACAGGCAGAGGGAGAAACAGGCTCCCTGTCAAGCAAGCAGCCCAATGCGAGACTCGATCCCAGGACCCTGGGATCATGACCTGAGCTGAAGGCAGACACTTAACTGACAGAGCCACCTAGGTGCCACTTCACTAAGATGTTCTTAAACCGCCGTGTATTTGTGCTTTTTCTAATTTTTTTCTTATGGTTGACTTCAAATTTCATGGTGTTTTGGTTACTCCTTCCCTCAGATCAGTCCTCTACAGTTTCTACTTGCCTGCAGTGAGGAGTATTTGGACCTTTTCTACTGTCTAGAAATTTTCAGCTAAGTGTGTTTTGGTCTGCTGGTTAAAAGAAGGTTGATCTTGGGCCCCTGGTGGCATCCTTATCCCCACTTTCTTGAGGGATTTCATCAAGAAAGGATGTTGTATTTTGTGAAATGCTTTTTCTGCATCTATTGAGAGGATCATGTGGTTCTTATCCTTTCTTTTATTAATGTGATGTATCACATTGACTGATTTGCATATATCGAGCCACCCCTACAGCCCAGGAATAAATCCCACTTGGTTGTGGCGAATAATCTTTTTAATGTACTGTTGGATTCAATTAGCTAGTATCTTGTTCAGAATTTTTCATCCATGTTCATCAGGGATATTGGTCTATAAATCTCCTGTTTATTGGGGCCTTTGTCTGGTTTTGGAATCAAGGTGATGCTGGCCTTATAGAATGAGTTTGGAAGTTTTCCTTCCATTTCAATTTTTTGGAACATTTTCAGAAGAGTAGGTATTAATTCTTCTTGAAATGTTAGGTAAAATTCCCCTGGGCAGCCATCTGGCCCTGGACTTTAGTTCATTGGGAAATTTTTGATTACTGATTCAATTTCTTTGCTGGTTATGGGTCTATTCAGATTTTTGTTTCTTTCTGATTCATTTTTGGTATTTTATATGTTTCTAGAAATTTATCTGTTTCTTCCAGATTACCTAACTTGTTCATGTATAATAGCTCCTAATATTCTCTTAAAATTGTATTTCTGTGGTGTTGGTTGTAATCTCTCTTCTTTCATTCATGATTTTATTTATTTGGACCCTTTCTCTTTTCTTTTTGATAAGTCTGTTTGGGGTTTCTCAAATTTGTTAATTATTTCAAAGGACCCACTGCTAGTATTGTTGATCTGTTCTACTGTTTTTGTTTTTTTAAATTTCTATATCATTGACTTCTGCTCTAATCTTTATTATTTCTCTTTTCCTGCTGGACTTAGGCTTTATTTGCTGTTCTTTTCCCAGCTCCCAGAGGTGTAAAGTTAGGTTGTGTATTTGAGACTTTTCTTGCTTCTTGAGGAAGGTTTGTATTGCTATATACTTCCCTCTTATGACCACCTTTGCCACATCACAAAGGTTTTGGACTGTTGGGTTTTCATTTTCATTTGCTCCCATGTATGTTACGATTTCTTCTTTTATTTCCTAATTAACCCAGACAGGAGAGGAGAAAAGATGGCAGAAGAGTAGGGGACCCCTTTTTCAGTTGGTCCCCTGAATCGAGCTGGATATCTACCAGACCATCCTGAACACCCATGAAATCAGCCTGAGATGCAGGAAGATACATCTGGATCTCTACAAACAAACATCTCCAGCGCTGAAAATTGAGGTACAAAGCAGGGAGCCATGAATCTGTGCACAGATATCAGAAGATAAACAGAAGGGGGAGGGAGCTGATGCACTCAGGCACTGGGGAGTAGTAGCCACCTGCACTGGGGAGCTGGCCAAACTCCCGGACTGGCACCTGTGAGAAAGCAGACTGAGACCATGAGCTTGGGAATGCGCATGCGACGAGACTGAAAACCGGAGCTCTGGAGCACTCACTGGAACCAGACTGATACCGGGAGCTCCGGAGCTTGCATGCGAACCAGGGGTGGCTGGCGGTGTTAGAAGCACAAAGGACAGAGACATGCTGGCCCTGGAGAGAGGGCTGGGAGAGGAGCTGTGGGGCGCACAACCTGGGACGCTGCAGGGTGTTTAGCAGCACTGACAGAAACAGAGTTAAGTGGCCAAGAGAGCTCAGTGGAGAGTGGACTGGGATCTCTCTGTTCTGAGACAGAGGGGAGGATATGGCCACTGCTGCTCTGACTCTCAGAAGAGTCACAGAAAACCACCAGGGAATGCCACCAGAGAACAAAAGCCCAGAAATACCAGCTCACATTGTGCCCATCCCCATCCCCCCTCACAGGAGACAGGGCGACTCTACCCAAACAGGGTTGCCTGAATATCAGCACGGTAGGCCCCACCCCCAGAAGCCAGGCTGAAAAATCAAGAAGCCCACATCCCTAAGGTCCCTATAAAACAAGTGCACACTGCCTGGGTCCTGGTCAATAATTTGGGCTCTGGAATGAGAACAAGGAGAAATCCCCCACAACAAAGAAAAGATAATGAGTCTGTGCCTCTGTCACAGAACTGATGGATATGGATATAATCAAATTGTCAGAAATGGAGTTCAGAGTAACAATGGTCAAGATGATGTGTAGACTTGAAAAAAAAATTAACACAAATATTAATGAGAATATAGAATCCCTAAGGGTGGAAATGAGAGTGAATCTGGCAGAAATTAAAAGTTCTATGAATCAAATGCAGTCAAAACTATATGCTTTGATGGCCAGGGTTAATGAGGTAGAAGAACGAATTAGTGAATTGAGGATGGGACAGTAGAAGAGAAAGTTAAAACAGAAACTTGGCTTAAAAAAATCCAATCTCAAGAATGTAGGTTACATGAGATTACTGACTCAAGGAAATGTTCCAATGTCAGAATCACTGGCATCGCCGAGGGGTGGAGAAAGAGAGAGGTCTAAAAGAGATACTTGAACAAATTGTAGCTAAGAACTTCCCTAAACTGGCAAAGGAAACAAGCATTCATGTCCAGGAGGCAGAAAGGACCCCTACAAAGGTCAATGACAACAGACCTACACCATGTCACATCATAGTGCAATTCGCAAATATTAGATCCAAGGATACAGCATTGAAAGCAGCCAGGGGGAAGAAAATCCTTACGTACAGAGGGAAGAATATTAGAATAACGTCAGACCTGTCTACAGAGACCTGCAAGGCCAGGAAGGGTTGGCAGGGTATTTTCAAAGCTCTATCTGAGAAGAACATGCAGCCAAGGATCCTTTATCCAGCAAGGCTGTCATTCAGAATTGATGGAGAGATAAGGAACTTCCAGGATCAGAAGAAACTGAAGAAATTTGTAACCACCAAACAAGCCCTACATGAGATATTAAGGGGGGGGGGTTCTATAAAAGTAAAAAGGCCACAAGAGTGATACAGAACAGAAATTAACAATCTATAGAAACAAAGACTTCACAGGCAACATGACATCATTAAAATCATATCTCCCAATAATCACTCTCAATGTGAATGGCCTAAATGCTCCCATAAAACACCACAGGGCTTCAGATTGGATAAAAATACATGACCCATTCATTTGCTGTCTACAAGAGACTCATTTTGAACCTAAACATATAACCAGACTAAAAGAGAAGGGATGGAAAACCATTTTTCATGCCAATGGACCTCAAAAGAAAGCTGGGTAGCAATTCTCATATCAGACAGATTAGATTTTAAACTAAAGACTATGGTTAGAGAGAGATACAGGACACGATATTATTCTTAAAGGATATATCCAACAAGTGGATATGACAGTTATAAATATCTATAACCCCAAGAGGGGAGCAGCTAGATACACCATCCAACTCTTAACCAGAATAAAGAGACATATAGGTAATAATACGTTAATAGTAGGGGAACTCAACACTCCACTCTCAGCAATAGACAGATAACCTAAGCAGAAAATCAACAAAGAAAAAAGAGCGTTGCATGACATACTGGAACAGATGGACCTCATAGATATATACAGAACACTACACCCCAGAACCAAAGAATACCATTCTTTTCGAATGCACATGGAACTTTCTCCAGAATAGACCATATACTGGGTCACAAAACATGTCTCAACCGATACTAAAAGACTGAGATTATTCCCTGCATATTCTCAGACCACAATGCTTTGAAACTGGAACTCAACCACAAGGAAAAATTTGGAAGAAACTCAAACACTTGGAAACTAAGAACCATCCTTCTTAAGACTGATTGGATAAACCACAAAATTAAAAATCAGATTAAACAATTTTTGGAGACCAATGAGAATGAAACCACATCGGTCCAAAACCTATGGGACACTGCAAAGACGGTCCTAAGTGGAAAATACATAGCCATCCAAGCCTCACTCAAAAGAATAGAAACATCTAAAATGCAGTTTTTATATTTTCACCTCAAGAAGCTGGAACATCAACAGAAGAACAGGCCTAACCCACTCACGAGAAGGTAGGTGATCAAGATTAGAGCAGAGATCAATGAATCAGAAACCAGGAGCACAGTAGGGCAGATCAACAGAACTAGAAGCTGGTTCTTTGAAAGAATAAATAAGATCAATAAGCCACTAGCCAGACTTATTCAAAAGAATAGAGAAAGGACCCAAATTAATAAAATTACGAATGAAAGGGGAGAGATCACAACAAATACCAGTGAAATAGGAAGGATCATTAGAAACTTTTATCAACAGCTTTATGCCAATCAACTAAAGAACGTGGAAGAAATGGAGGCCTTCCTGGAAACCTATAAACTACCAACACTGAAACAGGAAGAAATTGATTATTTAAACAGACTGATTAATTATGACAGATTGAAGCAGTGATCAAAAACCTCCCCAAAAACAAGAGGCCAGGGCCTGACAGATTCACATGGGGATTCTACCAAACACTCAAAGAAAAAATAATACTTATTCTTCTGAAGCTGTTTCAAAAAAAAAAAAGAAACAGAAGGAAAACTACCAAACTCATTCTATGAGGCCAGTATTACCTTGATGCCCAAACCAGGCAAGACCCCATCAAAAAGGAGAATTACAGACTCATATCCCTGATGAATATGAATCCAAAATTCTCAACAAGATCCTAGCTAATAGGATCTAACAGTACATTAAAAGGATTATCTATCAAGACCAAATGGGATTTATCCCTGGGATGTAAGGGTGATTCAACAATTGCAAACTGATCAGTGTGATAGATCATATCAACAAGAAAAGAGTCAAGAACCATATGACCCTCTCAACTGATGCAGAAAAAGCAGTGGACAAAATACAGCATCCTTTCCTGATTAAAACCCTTCAGAGTGTAGGGATAGAGGGCACATTCCTCAATTTCATAAAAAGCATCTATGAAAAGCCGACAGCAATATCCTTCTCAATGGGGAAAAGTTGGAAGCCTTTCCTTTAAGATCAGGAACACGACAAGGATGCCCACTCTTGCCATTATTATTCAACATAGTACTAGAAGTCTTTGCAACAGCAATCAGAAAACAAAAAGGGATAAAAGGTATCCAAATCGGCAAAGAAGAAGTCAAACTGTCTCTCTTAGCAGATGACACGATACTCTACATGGAAAACCCAAAAGGCTCCACCCCTCAACTACTAGAAGTTATAGAGCAATTCAGTAAGGTGGCAGGACACAAAATCAATGCTCAGAAATCAGTTGCATTTCTATACACGAACAATGAGACTGAAGAAAAAGAAATTAGGGAATCCATTCCATTTACAATAGCAGCAAAAATCATATCTTATCTCAGAATTAACCTAACCAGAGACATAAAGGATCTATATTCTAGAAACTATAAATCACTCTTGAAAGACATTGAGGAAATGTAAACCGTAAAGGACCTATATTCTAGAAACTATAAATCACTCTTGAAAGACATTGAGGAAATGTAAACCGTAAAGGACCTATATTCTAGAAACTATAAATCACTCTTGAAAGACATTGAGGAAATGTAAACCGTAAAGGACCTATATTCTAGAAACTATAAATCACTCTTGAAAGACATTGAGGAAATGTAAACCGTAAAGGACCTATATTCTAGAAACTATAAATCACTCTTGAAAGACATTGAGGAAATGTAAACCGTAAAGGACCTATATTCTAGAAACTATAAATCACTCTTGAAAGACATTGAGGAAATGTAAACCGTAAAGGACCTATATTCTAGAAACTATAAATCACTCTTGAAAGACATTGAGGAAATGTAAACCGTAAAGGACCTATATTCTAGAAACTATAAATCACTCTTGAAAGACATTGAGGAAATGTAAACCGTAAAGGACCTATATTCTAGAAACTATAAATCACTCTTGAAAGACATTGAGGAAATGTAAACCGTAAAGGACCTATATTCTAGAAACTATAAATCACTCTTGAAAGACATTGAGAAAATGTAAACCGTAAAGGACCTATATTCTAGAAACTATAAATCACTCTTGAAAGACATTGAGGAAGACATAAAAAGATGGAAAGATATTCCATGCTCATGGATCGGAAGAATTAA
>NW_024423319.1:60013616-60080545 GCF_017311325.1 Ursus maritimus
CAAGGATGCCCACTCTTGCCATTATTATTCAACATAGTACTAGAAGTCTTTGCAACAGCAATCAGAAAACAAAAAGGGATAAAAGGTATCCAAATCGGCAAAGAAGAAGTCAAACTGTCTCTCTTAGCAGATGACACGATACTCTACATGGAAAACCCAAAAGGCTCCACCCCTCAACTACTAGAAGTTATAGAGCAATTCAGTAAGGTGGCAGGACACAAAATCAATGCTCAGAAATCAGTTGCATTTCTATACACGAACAATGAGACTGAAGAAAAAGAAATTAGGGAATCCATTCCATTTACAATAGCAGCAAAAATCATATCTTATCTCAGAATTAACCTAACCAGAGACATAAAGGATCTATATTCTAGAAACTATAAATCACTCTTGAAAGACATTGAGGAAGACACAAAAAGATGGCAAAATATTCCATGCGCATGGATCGGAAGAATAAACATAGTTAAAATGTCTATGCTATCCAGAGCAATCTACACTTTCAATGCCATCCCACTCAAAATACCAATGACATTTTTCAAAGAACTGGAACAAACTGCCCTTAAATTTGTGTGGAACCAGAAAATTCCATGAATCGCCAAGGAATTGTTGAAAAGGAAACACAAAGCTGGGGGCATCACATTGCCAAATTTCAAGCTATACTACAAAGCTGTGATCACAAAGACAGCATGGTACTGGCACAAAAACAGACACATAGACCAATGGAACAGAATAGAGAACCCAGAAATAGACCCTTGGCTCTTTGGGCAACTAACCTTTGACAAACCAGGGAAAAACATCCAGTGGAAAAAAGACAGTCTCTTCAATAAATGGTGCTGGGAAAATTGGACAGCTAGATGCAAAAGAATGAAACTTGACCACTCTCTCACACCATACACAAAGATAAACTCCAAATGGATGAAAGGCCTCGATGTGAGACAGGAATCCATCACAATCCTAGAGGAGAACATAGGGTGCAACCTCTATGACATCGGCCACAGCAACTTTTTTCATGACACATCTCCAAAGGCAAGAGAAACAAAAGATAAAATGAACTTGTGGGACTTCATCAAGATCAAAAGCTTCTGCACAGCCAAGGAAATAGTCTAAAAAACTAAGAGGCAGCCCATGTAATGGGAGAATATATTTGCAAATGACCATACAGATAAAAGATTAGTCTCCAAGATCTACAAAGAACTTCTCAAACTCAATACATGGGAAAGAAATAATGAATTCAAAAAATGGACAGAAGATACGAACAGACACTTTTCCAATGAAGACATACAAATGGCTAACAGACACATGAAAAACTGTTCAAAATCATTAGCCATCAGGGAAATTCAAATCAAAACCACCTTGAGATACCATCTTACACCAGTTAGAATGGCAAAAATTGACAAGGCAGGAAACAACAAATGTTGGAGAGGATGTGGAGAAAGGGGATCCCTCTTATAATGTTGGTGGTAATGCACGCTGGTACAGCTGCTTTGGAAAACAGTGTTGAGGTCCCTGAAAAGTTAAATTTGAGCTACCCTTTGATCCAGCCACTGCACTACTGGGTATTTACCCCAAAGATACAGACATAGTGAGGAGAAGGGCCATATGCACCCCAATGTTCATAGCAGCATTGTCCACAATAGCTAAATTTGGATGGAGCCAAGATGCCCTTCAACAGATGACTGGATTAAGAAGATGTGGTTCATATATACAATGGAATATTACTCAGCCACCAGAAAGAACAATTACTCAACATTTGCACCAACATGGACAGGACTGGTGGAGATTATGGTAAGTGAAATAAGTCAAGCAGAAAAAGACAATTATCATATGGTTTCACTCATTTATGGAACATAAGAAACAGGAAGATCAGTAGGAGAAGAAAGGGAAGAATGAAGGGGGGGTAAACAGAAGAGGAAATGAACCATGAGAGACTGTGGACTCTGGGAAACCAACCGAGGGCTTCAGAGGGGAGGGGGGGTGGGGGATTGGGATAGGCCGGTGATGGTTATTAAGGAGGGCACATATTGCATGGTGCACTGGGTGTTATATGCAATAATGAATTATGGAACATTACATCAAAAACTAAGGATATACTGTATGGTGACTAACATAACATAATTAAAAATTATTATTAAATAAATAAATAAATGAATAAATAAAGTATACCATAAAAAAGTCCAAATTAACCCATTCATTTTTTAGTAGGATGTTCTTTAACCTCCATGTATTTGTGTTATTTCCAAATTTTTTCTTGTGGTTGACTCCTAGTTTCATAGCATTGTGGTGTGAAAATAAATATGCATGGTATGGTCTCAATCTTTTTGTACTTGTTGTGTTCTGATTTGCGAGCCAGTATGTGATCTATTCTGGAGAATATTCCATGTGCACTCAAAAAGAATGTGTATTCTCTTGCTTTAGGATGAAATTTCTGAATATATGTTTTAAGTCCATCTGGTTCAATGGGTCATTCAAAGCCCTTGTTTCCTTGTTGATCTTCTGCTTACATGATCTGTCCATTGCTGTGAGTAGGGTGCTGATGTCCCCTACTGTTACTGTACTATTATCAATGAATTCCTATATGTTTGTTATTAATTAATTTATATATTTGGCTGTTCCCAAGTTAGGAGCATAAATATTTACAATTGTTAGATCTTGTTTGATAGATCCCTTAATTATGATAGAATGTCTTTCTTCATCTCTTCTTACACTCTTTGGTTTAAAATCTAGTTTGTCTGATATAAGGATGGCTATTCCAACTTTGTTTTGACATCCATTAGCATGATAAATTGCTCTCCAACCCCTCATTTTTAATCTGGAGGTGTCTTTGGGTCTAAAATGGGTCTCTTGTAAGCAGCATAAAGGATGGGTTTTCCTTTTTTTTTTTTATCCATTCTAACACCCTATTCCTTTTGATGGGAGCATTTAGTCCATTTATATTCAGTGTAATTACTGGTAGATAGGAATTTATTGTAATTGTATTATCTGTAAAGTCACCGTTCCCATAGATCGTCTGTGTTCCTTTCTATTTGTTGTTTTTGGTCTTTCTTTCCCTCTCAAAGGGTCCCCTTTAATGTTTCTTGCAGAGCTGGTTTAATGTTCATGAACTCCTTTATTTTTTGCTTGTGTTGGAAACTATCTCTCCTTCTATTCTGAATGACAGCCTTGCTGGATAAAGTATTCTTGCTTGCATATTTTTCCCATTTATCACTTTGAATATTTCCTGCCACTCTCTTTGGCCTGCAAAGTTTCAGTGGACAGCTCTGCTGCTAACCTTAGTGTCTTACCTTGTGGGTTAAGGAACTTTTGTCCCTAGCTCCTCTCAGAATTCTCTCTTTATCTCTGTATTTTGTAAGTTTCACTATGATATGTCTTGTTGTTGACCTGGTTTTGTTGATTTTGAGGGGCATTCTCTGTCCCTCTTGGACTTGAGTGCCTTTTTCCTTCCCCAGATTAGGGAAGTTCTCAGCTATAATTTGTTCAAGTAAATCTTCTGCCCCTCTTTCCCACTCTTCTTCTTCTGGGACTCCGATGATACAGATATTATTTCGTTTTATGGAATCACTGAGTTCCCTAAGTCTACATTGGTGATCTAATAGTTCTCTTCCTCTCTTATTTTAAGCCTTATGATTCTCCACAATTTTATCTTCTATACCACCTATACTCTCCTTTGTGTCTTCAATATTCATTGTGATTATATATAGTCAGTTTTGCATCTCAATTATAGCATTTTTTTTCAGCCACACTAGCTTTTAGGTCTTTTATCTCTGCAGCAAGGGTTTCTTTGTTGTCTTATATGCTTGTTAACAAGCTCAGCTAGTCTTATAACTGTTGTTCTAAATTCTTGTTCAGATATATTGCTTATATATCTTTTGAGCATGTTTCTGGCTGTGATTTCTTCTTCACCTTTCTTCTGGGGAGAATTTTTCCATCCTGTCATTTTGGCTAAGTTTCTGTCTTTTGCATGTTTTGAAAGCTTGTTATGTTTCCTGCACCTGAGAGTAATACTATATTAAAAAAGGGCCATACACTGTCCAGGACCTGGCACTTCAAGAAGTGTTTCTGGTGTATGCTGTGTGCACTCTACTGTAACATTTTAGTTGTTCCTTCCCATTGTTTAGTCCTTGGCAGAGTTCCTCTTTGCTTGCAGTGGGGGAGTGTTTGCACCTTTAATTGGGTTTGCTTTGATTTGTTTGTTAACATAGCCTGGAAAAAATGAAAAAAAGAAAAAGAAATCCTGATCTAAAAAAAAAAAGTGAGTGAAAAAACTAAAAAAACACATGAAAAACTATAAGCCTGATTCCAAAGAAAAGAAAAGAAAAAAGAAAAGAAAAAAAGAAAAGAAAAGAAAAAAAGTAAAGCCTCGCCCTATTTCCACCAGAACTTCAGGTGATGCTTTGAAGCACTCTATGATCAATAGACTTGGTACATGTGGGGTGCTGCCTATGCTGATCTTCTGGGGGAGAGGCCTACTGCACTAAATCAGAATCAGACCTGCCCTAGTAAATATGCACTTGCCAGGGGTGGGGGGGCAGGGGGTTGGTGGGGTTGGTGTAAGCAGCTCTCTCCTCCACTGGGGGCTGCTGCGCTGCTCTCTGAAGTTGACCATGTTATTGGTGAAGGGAAAATGGTGCCACCCCACTCTCCTCCCTGGACAGAGTATCTCATACCCCACCACTGTTCAGGAAGCTCTCACAGAATAGTGAAGACCCTCAGTGTGCCTGCTGCCACAGCTCTCCTGCTTTTTATGTTTGCTGCATGGCTGGGATTCAAAACTCCAAATTTTAAGGACCCAGCACCAAATGGACCGCTCCCTTCATCTAGAGTACAGCCTCACAGCAGCACTGTGTCTGGTGTCCCTTGTCCTAAACAACAGTTCCATCCCTGCACGGTGCACAGAATCTATGGTGTAGCACAGCAAAAAGCAGCGACCAGGTTACCCACCCTTTGTGCATGCCTCTGTCCCTGGGGATGAAAGGCTGTTTGCTGGTGCCTGCAGGGTTTTGTCCTTGGAGAGGCAATAAGCTTTCCTTCAAATGTACTCCAGGAAGGGGAATGTTCTTTCCAAGACCCAGGAGATCCATGCACCACGTTTGCACTCCGGGTCCAGCACCTTCCTTCTCCCCAGGAGTACACACTACAGCTCTGCTCTGGAAAGAGTTGTGCCCTTCCAAAACCTGAGTTTGAGCACCACATGCTGATGCAAAAAAACCTACAACATTCAGAACCCCTTGCTCACCAGTCTGTGGTGCAGAAAAGTTTTCGTCTTGTGTGAACCCAGCACTGCACTCTCTCGATCCCCCTATCTCTCCCTTTTCTCTCTCTGTGGAAAAGGTTCCCTCCCCTCAGTATTTCTCTTCCCCAATTCACTTCCACACACCTTGCATCTAGCACACTGTCTTCCTCCAACTGTGGAGATCCTTCTCCCAGTCCTCAGATCAATTTCCTGGATGTTCCATGTGATCTGACCTCAATATAGCTGTGTTTAGGGATGAGGAAAGCCCAAGGTCCTCCTACTTCTCTGCCATCCTAGCTCCTCCACCTCCTCTTCCTTTTTTTCTACTCATTCTTCAAACTCAAGTCAAAATTCTACCTTTCCTAGAATATGTTTTAGGCACAGTGATTTTCCTTATTTAATCTGAATTCTTATAGCAGTGGTTTCTGATCTGTGGTCAAGAGATCACTGTGAGGAGGGAAGAACAAAGCTATTACTGTAAACGACTTACAAAGCTCTAAGTACAGGAAGCATTTTCTAGAGATTGAAAGAATAAGTCTTGCACTGAAACATATGACTATGTTTTCCAATATGTATAGAAACTGTTGTGTAAATTAAAATACAAATTCATTTCAAAGTGTTACCAAATTCATGGTAGCTTTTGTTATTATTTATTTTCTTAATCAATGGATAGTGAAAATTCAAATACTATTAGGGTATATTTCTATATTTATAGTCTGAAAAGCTGTATCCCACTATCACAAGTGGTTCTACGGTTGTATGATATTCTCCAGTTGTTTAGAGCAGACCCAGACTAGGGTGAAGGAAGGGTGAAGGAAGTGAGGCACTCACCTAGAATAAAAATTTAAGGGGCTCCAAAAAGCTCAGTAATCAAGATAAATAATATTTTTTAAAAATTTTTAAAATAAAAATTAATGCAAAAATATATGATGAACTAAATATCAAAATTTTAAATAAAGACATGATCTGACAAGGCCAAATTTATGGTAAAGTGAGTTAGGTGAATCAGACAAGTGTGGGGTCAGATGTTAGTTCATAAACATATTGAGAATTTGACCCTGTATGTCTGAAGAAAAAGGAAATACTGGATCATTATTTCACAATATGAAAACTGTTTTGTAAAGTATTCAGCTACATCTCTGAAAGGGTAAGCTAATCTATGCCATGAGTGCTTTTCCAAAACAGCTACCTTTAGCATGCAAAAACCAGAGCAAGCATAGGCGAGAGAATGAGAATAGAAAGATGGGTATGCATTTGAAAGTCTGAATTTAGTAATAGGAAAAACTGTTCTGGGTCAGTATCAATTAAGCAGTAAAATTTTTTCTATTCAAAAGGGCTAACAGCTAGTCTACACTTATTTTCCACAGGCAACTCATCTTCTTTATCATCATTATCATCATCACTACTATTTATTGAATACTTACTGTATGCCAAGCATTACATTGAGAACTTCACCTTGTTTAGTCATCACAATGATTCTGTGATGTATATGCAGTCATATTACCCCCATTTTATAAACTGAGTTTCAGAGGGGATTAAATGACTTGAATACAATGCTGTACCTAGTAAAGGATTTTATGGACAATATGAATATCTAATTAGATATGTAATAATAATAATAAATAATAGCAAAAGCAACAATATTGTCAAATGACATTGAACAATTAGTGCTTTAAGCACTGTGTTAAGTATATTATCTCATTTGAACTTTATAACAGCCAAATAAGATAGGTATTATTATCTCTGTCTTACTGAGGCTTAGAGGTGCATGCACACGAGTGCATGCATGCATGCATGTGTGTATTTATTTGTCATAAATTTCTAAGCACAAGATGGAGCCACTCCTGACTGGGGTGCCATGTTAGGAAACTAAAATTTAGATATTTTTTGTGTTCCTATAATGTTGTGCTTGGCCAGAAACACAGTATATCCAGTCAGTCAATCTCCAAATACCAGGCCAACTCTGGGCCTTCTCACCCCAAACAAGTTTGATTCTGTGGCCCCAACCAAGTAGATATTTTCTATTTTTCTCTTCCTTTTTCTTTATTCTTTATTCTATAAAAGTTTCCTGCCTTCCACCCCATTTTGCAGTTCTCTAAATGAAGACTGCCTGCTTCATGATGTGTTAAATTTTGTTTGTATTACCTAAATCATTTAATCATTTTTTAAACACACACACACATACATATAATATATAGATATCTATATATTATATGTAGTATTTACTATGTGCCAGGTATTATGCTAAATACCATACATTATCTCAGTTAATTTAATTTGCCAGTGCCCAGAGAATATTGCTACTGTAGCCTTGTACCCACAGCTGCCACTCTTACAACTGAGGTCTTCTAATAGCTTGGCATTAGTGTTTATGTGGCCGAGTTTCATATACTATAATAGGCTCTGAAATGTTTTTCTAGAACCTTACTGGTATCACTTATGAAAGGTAATAAATGTCACAAAACAAGAACCAGAGACTACTGGAATTTAAATGTAAAATATTCACGTTTTTTTTTCTTAAGTGTTCAAGCACTATTACATCTGAGGAAAGGATGGACAGTCTTTTCGGCTCTGACCCTTCTTCTTTCTAATCCAGAATTAACATTAGCAAATCCCCTCCACCTGTTTTTTTTTAAATTTTATTTATTTATTTGAGAGAGAGCAAAAGTGAGAGAGCACACGCAGGGGGAGTGGCAGAGGGAGAGGGAGAAGCAGGTTCTCTGCTGAGCAGAGAGCCCGATGCGGGGCTCGATCCCAGGACCCCGGGATCATGAACTGAGTCGAAGGCAGACACTTAACCGACTGAGCCACCCAGGTGCCCCTCACATTTTAATCTCAAAACAAACTAACTAGCATGCTTATGTGGTTTTTCTGACAGCTGTATGCTATTTTTTCTACATTAATAACCAATTTTCCAATTCTCTGATATCAAGTAAGTGTCTAAGAGTACAGTTCTGACACTATCTGCAGTAGATAAGATCCCACAAATTAGAGAGCTCAGTCCTAGGACTGTCCTCAATTCAGATGCCAGCCATGAGTAAGGATCCCAGTAGTATGAATGACATTATGAATAACAAAAAGTACTCCTATCATTCAGGAAACTTCAAGGGTTTAGGAGTTCTGTGCCAGAAACCAGACAAAGACTATCTATCTATCTATCTATCTATCTATCTATCTATCATCTATCTATATCTATATATACCTTTAAATTAATTTATTATACCACAATGGTATTCTAAAACTTAAATGACAAGTCATTATGAAAACTGTCAGCACATTAATTTTGCACAAACTGAAATTGAATATTGTTTTGAACTTAACTACACTTAACTTTTCAGCAAAAATTTGACAAGTTCATCACAAAATTGGGTATACAATCACCATTTAACAGATAGCAATTCAGTTAAATTAATAACTGCTAGCAGTTGATAAGAGTTAGGAATCCCCCTCCAGTCAGCTATAGCAACAAGTCCACTGCTTTCTAGCAGAGGACAAAATCCCATAGAACAGTTTACCACTTTATTTAGATCCCTAGTTTCACATGGAAATGATTTAAAAAAGAAAGCGTCCAAAACTATAACCTAATTTGTCTATTCTAAAAATAACAAACAATGGATACTGTTATCTTCAAAGACCAATAATATGTACAAAATTAAATTCAATTTCCCTCATTAAAAAAAAAGCCTAATGTCACAGAGTTAGGAGTGATGAGTATTCACTTGACTGCAAATGTACAAACAGAACTTCATCTGTAAGTGCTTCTTTTTTAGGTATATGGCCAGTGAAATGTGTCATTCTCTTTGGCAGAAAATTATTTTCCTGAAAGAATAAGAGTGAACAATGGTTGTTTTCACAGGCTTCTTACTAAAATTATATTTAAACTTATTTCTATGAAAATTTTTCAAGAACAATCCAACATGGCTTTTCTGGCTTCTCTCCCTATAGAGCCACAGACTACCAACTAGTGGATGCATTTGCCTTCAATGTATCAACATATTGTTCTCAAGAGCCCTGACCTGGAAGTCAAGTGACCTGGAGGTTAGTTCCTGAGCTGTAACTCTTTATATATATAATCAGAAATTTAAAATATCTAATTTCTAAAGAAGCTTCCTACTCTGCTATGCTGTTGTTTCATGAAGTCTTCCACTTTGACAGCTAACCCAGGTATAATAAGTGATGTCCAATTCTCCCTGAATATTTATCTCCTCTAGAAACTAGTTGGAAAAATAAATCCTTGCTTTTTTCTGAAGAGTGTTACATAAAGAAGTATGCCTTCTAGTGATCACTCTCTCAATAAAATAGTTCTCTACTTAGTTTACAGGGATGAAATTGTTGATGTTAGAAGCACAAACAACTAAAATTCTTCAACCTACTGTGACCTAATCAGGAACTCCAAGAGACCAATAATTTCATTTGGGGGAAAGTAACTATAGAAGACACCTAGCATACTTTTGATCTTAAGGCAAATGAGGGAAACCCAGCTTTCATCCCATTTGGCTCTGAGTCAGACTGAAATACAGGAATCCACAGGCTTATCTCCATGTGCCAAGAGTCACTTAGGACCACACGTTACAGGGATGAAAGAACTCAGGGTTATGTTGAAGTGCCAGTAATAGTATCACTACTTTAAACTTAGAGAGGATTTTAGAGTTTATAAAGTTTACCATCATGTTCTCAAGGCTCTATCTAATGTATCTTCTGACTTCTGTCTCAATTTTATCTCAAAATATCTCAAAAAGTTGCTATTATTCCTCCTGAAATGTTCTTTTTCTTCCATGTTGTCTTGCTGGTTCTTCCTTCTTTCCTTTAGGACTAAACTTAATTATCACCTCCACAGTGGGACCTTCCCTGACCACACTACCTGAAATAAGTCTCTTGTTAAGCTCTCACACTAAACTCTAACCTCTTTCTTCATGGCACTTATCACAAGTCATAATTACATATTTATGTGTTTACTTTTTTAGTACCTGTATTTCCCATTAGAATGTAAGCTTAATGAAAGCAAGGCCTATGTCAGTCTTGTTCATTGCTGAATCCCCAGGACCTAGCACAGAGCCAAGCAACATAGAAAATGCTCCAAATGTACTTGATGAATGAATAAATTAATTAATATATATTCACTCATTCTTTATAACAACCTCATGGAATAGGTAGAGAAAGTACTAATATACTAGTTTTCTAGCTGAGGTCACTGAGGTTCACAGAAACTAAATGACCTATAACACAGCTATGAGTGGTGGAACTAAAACTCAACCTCTGAATTTCCTACTCCAAATCCAATGTACTTTTCACTACACCACATGTCTAGTAAATCCCTAATTACTAGTAATACCATTTCATTTAATTATTGGCACTTCCTCCGTAGCCTCTGGAAATGAATTCTAGGTACCAGAAATAAATATGCATCACAGACTTTCTTAAAAAAGAGTTACCCAGGGGTGCCTGGGTGGCTCAGTTGGTTAAGTGTCTGCCTTCGTCTCAGGTCGTGAAGCCAGGCCTGGGATTGAGCATAGCTTCAGGCTCCCTACTCAGCAGGGAGTCTGCTTCTCCTTCTGCATCTGCCCCCCTCCCCTCCACTTGTGCTCTCTCTCTCTCAAATAATAAATAAAATCTTTTAAAAAATAAGAGTTACCAAATTATCTATGTTCTTTTCAAAAGCAGACCTTCCTTTCATCCAGAACACTCAGGATACCCAAACTTCAATAACAGTGAATCTCAAAACCTCTAAGTCCTTTACATAACTTACAAGCTATAGCTCATGTATCACACTTAATGTCATTTTGTTGAACAAAATAATTTAGTTATATATCCAAAAAATATGAACAAAGTAAAGTGGATTGACTATATACTATAGTTTAAAATGGACTGTTCTTGTAAACATATTAGTAATAACTACCACTAGGAAAGTCAATACGTATTCATGGGCAATCACTATAACCATATTTTCAAGAGCCCTAGTATCTAAAATTGCCTGTTTGATAAAATATAAAAATTCAATGGCTTAAACTAACACATATTTGTTATCTTAAATTTCTAGAGGTCAGAAATCCAACATGTCTCAATGGCTAAAATCAAGGTGTTGGGAAGGCTGTGTTCTCTTCTGGAGACTCCAGGAGAGAATCCATTTTGTCACTCTTTCGAGCTTCTAGAGGCTGTCTGCATTCCTTGGCTCATGGCCCATTCCTCCATCTTCAATCCAGAAATGCCTGTCAAATTGTTCTCATGACCTCAATCTGACACTGACTGTCCTGTCTCCATCTTTCACTTATAACAAACCCTGTGATGACATCAGTCCCTTCTGGATAATCCAAGATAATCTCTCATTTCAAAATCTTTAATCACATCTGCAAAGTCCCTTTTGTCAGGTAAGGTAATATAGCCACAGGTTCCAAAGATTAGGATGCAGACATCTTTGGGAGGCCATTTCTCTGCCTACCACAATTGGCTCTAACACTAATATTTAATCCACTGTGATTGTATACAGGCATTCATCTATGTAAATTAGCCCAATGAATTCACCCAATAAATGTAGCCAGAGTAATCCAATGATCATAAAAATGGCCCTCTTCCATTTGCCCTAATAGAAAAGAGATTTGAAAATTACTTTTTCACTTAACTATAAAACATAAGCACAACTCTTATCTCTATTACATTTATTCCAAGTGTTGCTGCCATCAGAGTCTCTCTCAGTCACAAGGAAAACCTGAACACATCATTATCTTAATACATTTTTTTATTAAAATTTATTAAATTTCTCAGAAATATAGGCATATATATCCAAAACTACATTGAATACTTACACCAAGTTTTCAGGATTGAAAACTTTAAAGATAATTAGCGAGACTTAAATTAGAAAGTGGCAGCCAGGATGGTAAAAGACATAAAATATATGCATTATATGGAATACTTGAAAGAACGAAGAATGCTCAGTCTAGAGACAGATAGTCAAAAACCATTTTCAAAAAACTACAAGAAATCATGATGTGGGTCTTACATTGTTGAAGGGCTCTAATATCAAAGAGAGGATTTAGTTCTAAATAAAAAAATAATTCAGACCACCAGGTAGAAGTTAGAATGAACCATATTTTGGCTTACTTTAAAACTACTTTTTAAAAAATTTTATTTGTTTGACAGAATGAGTGGGGGGAGGAGCAGAGGGAGAAGCAGGCTCCCCGCAGGTGCATCAGTTCCAGGACTCTGGGATTATGACCTGAGCCAAAGGCAGACACTTAATCAACTAAGCCACCCAGGTGCCCCTAAAATTACTTTTAATAACTGGAGTTGTCAACAATGGAATGACCTATTTTTAAAAATATTTTTAATTTATTCATTTGAGAGAGACAGAGAGAGTGAGCAAGAGCATGAGCAGCGGGGAGGGTCAGAGGGAGAGGCAGACTCCCTGCTGAGCAGAGTGCCCGATATGGGGCTCGATCCCAGGACACTAGGATCATGACCTGAGCCGATGGCAGATGCTTAACTGAATGAGCCACTCAGGTGCCCCTGAAACAACCCATTTGAATAATTAGTAGAAGTTGTATTTGCTAACCTAGTAGTTAATAGTAGTAGTTATGAATAGTTACTGGTTAGTAGTAGAAGTTAACCAGAATTGTATAACAATGAAACAATCTGAAGAATTACTAGAAGTATCAATGGAGAAAGAAATATTTAAAAAGGCTGTAGGGGCGCCTGAGTGGCTCAGTCGGTTCAGCTCAGGTCATGATCCCAGGGCCCTAGGATTTTGCCCTGCAGCAGGCTCCCTGCGGAGGGAGCCTGCTTCTCCCTCTCCTCTGCCTGCTGCTCCCCCTGTTTGTGTGCACGCTCTCTCTCTCTGTCAAATAAATAAATAAATAAATAAAATATTTTCAAAAATTTAAAAAAAATATAAAGGCTGTAAAAATAAGATGTTTGCATTGAATAAAATGTTAGACCGTTTGGGCTGTAGGTCCAGTTTACCTAAAAGATTCTGAGTCTAGAATTAGGCTTTGCCAACGGATACAATTTCTTCCACGTAAAATCTTATGCTAATGTTCCTTACTTTATTAAGGCAGCAACATCATTAATAAAAGTAAAGGAACTAATCAACAAGCATTTACTGAATATCTCTTATGGGCTAGGGATTGAAGACATATATGACACAGTCTTTATCCGCAGAGAGTTTAATGGCGTGATCAGAGCATAGCCATAAAAAGGCAATAGACAATACGATGAGCATCCCTCATGAAACACATAGACAATGAGTGCTTAAGGAGTTTAGATGTAGAGAGAACTACCTTACTTTAAGACTTCATCTGTGAAAAGGGGTAACGAATGGGTAAGACCAAAGCCTGTGAAATGAGTGCAGAAGGATAATTCAGGTGGAGGGAACATGGGGAGCAAAGTCACAGAAGTGAGAATATATCTGGCTCATTTAGGAAGTAGTAAGCCCAGTTATCTGGCCCAAAGAGTGTCACTAATGCAATGCTTTCTACTGATTGCACACAAGATGATTTTTAATACATGAATGGAAATGTTTATTTAATTTTGTGTATTTATACTAGTGTGTAATAGAAAAAAAATAGATAATAAGCACATTAGATCCATGATTCCACAGATACTACTGTTTGGGATAAATTAAGTGCTTTATTCATGAATGCATTCATTCATACATCCGTTGATTCCATAAGCATGTATTCATTACATACATTCTAGTGACTGGGCCCTGTGATATAGTCTGAGAACACAACAGAGATAAACAAAACAAAGTCCCTGAGCCTAAGGAGTTCACAGTCTTGTAGGGAAGGTAGATAAAAGCAGGAAATTATACTACAATATGCAACGATATAAAAATATGCACAAGATGTTACTGGAAATGTATAAACCTTTAATGGATGTGGAGATTCCTAAGTCATGACCTCCTATTTCTCAAGTTAAACATTATCAACACAACCCCATTCACAATGAAAAAAAAAAAAGCTTTCATAGGAGAAAAAGTTCAGCTAATGTTTGGAAACCCATAGGATTCACCAAAGAATATCCAAAAGAACCTGGGGCTGAATTTAGGTGTCTAAAAATCTGACAAAGTCCTAATTAAAAAAAAAAAACTTTCATTTTTTTTTCAGAAAAAAAATTCACTACCCACACTTAGGTTAAGGCACAGCATTTCTTTTTCTGAGGACTTGAATTTATTTACAGTATAATTTGTAGTGACCCATAACTTTGGCTAACAGTCCAACCAGGATCATTGTATTTCCATAGTCTTAATCATATAAAATTAATGGAAATGATATTGGGGAGTTACAGAATTTATTTTAGGCTCAAAAGTCTTGAAAAAAGGCCTAGGTGTTGAGTGAAATATAGTCTCTACTTGTACAGGGCTTTTATGAGGAAGTCAGTTTACTTAGCTCTGCATATAATTTATCAGGTCATTATCTTTTTTTTAACTTATAATAATTTTTATTATATTATGTTAGTCACCATACAGTACATTCCTAGTTTTTGATGTAAAGTTCCATGATTCATTACTTGCGTATAACACCCAGTGCATCATGCAATACATGCCCTCCTTAATACCCATCACTGGCCTATCTGATCCATTGTCTTCTTTAGAAAAGACTGAAGTTGAGTCAGCTTTAAATCAGCAATCCTTAAGAAGAAACTATAAAAACACCTCCCACATGGTTTCTCTAATTACAAAGGAAAAAAGACCACTGATTTCCCCCCCACAAAATAAAGACTGAACAAAGGATAATTAGTGGTCCTTTTATTATACTACATAAAAAAATGGAGTTTAAGGAAAATTCAGTGGGATCATAAGGTAGATTCAAAATAAGCTTTTTGTATAAAGTGAAGTTAGTAAATATAAAACATCTTAATCTCAGATTGTCCCAGATTAATTGTGACCTGAAATAATGCTTTCTAATACCTATTCTTTATTAACTCTCAGTCTTACCTCCAACTATGTGGTTTTGGTTTAAGCACATACCCTGTGCTTCAGTTCATATTCCTGATTCATAAATGTATTTTAAAGAAGTCATATTTGGGGTATATATGATAGAGATTCATGAAATTCATTTATAATTTAGGATGGTCTTGAGACTGGAACCTACTGCAAATTTGCTTGAAATAGTTGAAAAATACTCAGACTAGATTTTTAATATTTTACACGTAAGTATAAGAGGTACTAAGAGATTCAGAAGAAATGGAGGGTGGGGAGGAAATCATTCAAAAAAAGAAAGATTATTAATGAAAAGAATATGATAATTTTCAATAGCATGGGCTTCTCTTTCCAGAACACAATAAATATACAAAAGTCTATATAGGTGACAACTCTAATTTGGAAATATGAAAGTAACAAGCAACATTATTAGCCTACTTTCTAGAGTTGGAGGTCCTGTATGACATTTTCTTAGAACCCTTTTCCTTGCTTAAAATATAACTTCTTTGGGACACAACTTTATTATTAAATACCATGTTAAACAAACTGCAAATCACTGTGCATTCTTATGAGAAATGAACCAGAGAGGAGAAAGAGAAAAGAGAAAAGAACTAGAGAGACAGAGGGGAAAAGAGGGAGGGAGAAAGAGAAAGGAGAGAAATAGAGAGGACAGAAAAGTCTACAATATTTCTTCTTAAAAGAAGAATTCATTTTTCAATGGAAAAAGAATAAGAGGTAGGATTCTCTTCTGTGCCAATATTAGGATTTCATAAAACAAAGAGCTAACATTTTCTTGAAACCTAATTTTGAACTAGTAAAAACAAACATACAATTCTAAGTTATAAAAGAAAAATAGAAAGGCCATTCTGCCTTAACAGTTTTAACAAATTATTTTGGGCTGCTAATGAAAAATTATTTTTTGTCAAAGGAATTCAAAGTACTTGCTATTAATCACATTTAAAAAAATCTAACTAACATTCATGGGAAGTAGGGATAAGGTCATTTCTTCCATTTTACAGTGGAGAAAAAACCAGAGATTAACCCAATATTCTAACCTATTACCCTTTACTCCCCAATCCAGGACTTGCTGATTGATTAGTACACTAAAGGTGCAAAGGATTCCAAACAAGTTACTATTAAACAATGTTAAAAGTCACAACCTTGGGCCCCCTGGGTGGCTCAGTCAGTTAAGCCTTTGCCTTTGCTCATGTCCCAGGGTCCAAGCCCACATCTGGCTGCCTGCTCAGCAGGGAGTGTACTTCTCCCTCTCCCTCTGCCCCTCCCCCTGCTGGAAATCTGTTTCTCACTGAGTCAGGTGCTTAACCAACTGCACCACCCAGGTGACCCAAGGGGTGTGTGTGTGTGTGTGTGTGTGTATTGTGTGTATTTTGGTTTGTTTTGTTTCTAGAGAGGGAGAAAGGGGGTGGGGCACAGGGAAAAAGAGAGAGACAATCTTAAGCAGGCTCCATGTCCAGAGCAGAGCCCAACTTGCGGCTTAATCCTACAACCCTGAGATCATGACCTGAGCTGAAATCAAGAGTCAGAGGCTTAACCGACAGGGCCACCCGGGCGCCAATGGAAATTAAACCTTTTAAAAGCATTACATTAGTCTTACATTAGTCGTATCATATGATTTGCTTCATTAATAATACCATCAATTATCATAAATGAACAATGCCTAGTACTTGGCCTTTAGCAAATTACTGATTTGAAAGTGCTTAAACTCCTGATTTTGAGATTAAAGTCAATAAATCACAAGTCTCACAAAATATATATAGTTGGGAATCCTATAATCCTTGGAAAAGAAGGAAAGAGCCAGGAAGAGCACAAAAGGAGAGACAAAAATAAAATGGCTGAGGTGTTATAAATAAAGGAATTAATGAATACACCTTAGATTTTTTAAGGCATAATTGTTTACACAACAGATCAAAGCTGGGGTGACCCCAAAGTGGAGGGATTATAAAGTGTTCTAAAAGACCTTGTTGAGATAATAAAACAGAGGTCTAGCATGCTTTGTTTCAGAATCCAAGGTGCCTGATAGAAATAGTTAGGCAATAATACCACAAATCCTTGTCATTGTTGCTACATTTGACTTTAATCAGAACCATATAATCGTACCTGTGCAAAATGTTTAAATATAAGTGAAATGGCAGGAAAACTGAGTAAAAGTTAAATTCAATAATAAACTATCACTGATATCAGAATAGTTATTCATGGTGAAGATCATTGTTGGGGTAACTGGAAGAAGTAGACAAAATATTTTGGGACATTTGTTGAGGGGCAAGAGAACGTTAATTCCTATGAGAGAGCATACCAACTTGCATACAAGTAGTCCCTAAAGTACTTCCACTTTCAAGCCCCTCACATATACCTCCTTATTTATAAACCACATAATTTGGTCCCCCCCGCCAGTTGACATCTCTATATGTCCTCCCTTATTCTGGCTCAGGGAGGAGACTGAGGATTATTCCTGGCTCTTTTCACTCTTGAGGACCTGGGTGCAGAATCTAGCCCAGTGGATGACAATAAATATTTTCTGAATGAATGAATGAATTTTGGGGTAAAAGAAGGGAATGCTCAGCACAGCCTATAGACCCAGGAATCCTCCTGTTTCCTGCTGCAAATGCTTCCTTTCACGCCATCTTAAATGTGAACATCCACTAATATCCTGTCCTTGTTCTCAGCCCTTTTCTCATTTCACTCTGTAATTCCTCCCTTCAAGTGAGCTCATTCTTTCCTATGGTTTCAAGTGCTTTTTTCTGAATGACTCCAAAATCTATTCTCCAGCCACCATATTTCCCAAGCTCTAGTCACACATTTCCCACTAGCAACTGCAGATCTCCATTCGAATGACATGTTTGAACATGAGTTTAAAAATGCCATTCATTCATGCATCAATAAATATTTATTTGGAAACTTACCATGTATAAGCATATTCTGGACAGTAAGAAGCTCATGGTCTGGTGGAGAAGGTAGGTAAGTTGTTCTCTCCACTGAATTTTCCATAATTTAGCTAGTGCAGATAATGCTGCTATAAGCATCAGGGTGCATGTATCCCTTTGAATTAGTATTTTTATATTATTTGGGTAAATACCTAGTAGTGCAATTGCTGGGTCATAGGATAGCTCTATTTTTAACTTCTTGAGGAACCTCCATACTGTTTTCCAGAGTGGTTGTACCAGCTTGCATTCCCACCAACAGTGTAAGAGCATTACCCTTTCTATGTATCCTCGCCAAAATTTGCTGTTTCCTGACAGGACCATTATTCTAAGAGGAGGAAACTAAGACATAAACTGTAAAAACACCGACTTGGCCTCAAAATCTGTTTTATGCACAGAAACCCACCTTGTGTGACTTAAAACAATTGCTGTGGTAGAAAAATTCTTTATAGATTGAGAAAAATGTTAGAAAAAATGTTTAATCCTATTTTATACAAAAACATGCCATCTGCCTTTTTTGTCATATGCTTTTAAACAGAGTAAGGGCTTGCTGTTAATCATATGAAATGAAAGTTGCCAAATAATCCTAAAATTTGTATGGAACCAGAAAAGACCCTGAATAACTAGAGGAATGTAGAAAAAGAAAACCAAAGTTGGTGGCATCACAGTGTTGGACTTCAAGCTATATTATAAAGCTGTAATCATCAAGACAGTATGGTATTGGGAAAAAAAAAACCAGACACATAGATCAATGTAAGAGAATAGAGAACCCAGAAAAGGACCCTCAACTCTATGGTCAACAAATCTTCAAAAAGCAGGAAAGAATATCCAATGAAAGAGGACAGTCACTTCAAAAAATGGTTTTGGTAAAATTGGACAGCCACATGCAGAAGAATAAAACTGGACCATTTTCTCACACCATACACAAAGATAAATTCAAAATGGATGAAAAACTTCAATGTGAGACAAGCAATCTATCAAAATCCTAGAGGCGAACACAGGCAGCAACCTCTTCCACCTCAGCCACAGCAACTTCTTGTTAGACACATCTCCAGAGGCAAGGGAAACAAAAGCAAAAATGACCTATTGAGATTTCATCAAGATAAAAATCTTCTGCACAGCAAAGGAAACAGTCAACAAAACTAGAAGTCAACCTAAGGAATGGGAGAAGATGTTTGCAAATGGCATATCAGATAAAGGGCTAGTATCCAAGATCTATAAAGAACTTCTCAAACTCAACACCCAAAAGACAAATAATCCAGTTAAGAAATGGGCAGAAGGCACAGACATTTCTCCAGAGAAGACATACAAATGGCCAAAAGACACATGAAAAAAATGCTCCATATCCCTTGGCATCAGCAAAATACAGATGAAAACCACAATGAGATATCACCTCACACCAGACAGAATGGCTGAAATTGAGAAGCCAGGAAACAACAAAATGTTTGCCAGGATGTAGAGAAATGGGAACCCTCTTACACTGTTGGTGGGAATGCAAGCTCATACAGCTACTCTGGAAAACAGGATGGAAGTTTCTCAAGAAGTTAAAAATAAAGCTACCCAGGACACAGCAATTGCACTACTAGGGTATTTACTCCAAAGATGCAAATGTAGTGATCCAAAGGGGCACCTACACCCCAATGTTTATAGCAGCAATATCCACAATAGCTAAACTGTGGAAAGAGCCCAATGTCTGTTGGCAGATGAATGGATAAAGAAGATGTGGTATAGATATGCAATGAAATATTACTAAGCCATCAGAAAGGACGAATACTGGGGCGCCTGGGTGGTGCAGTCGTTAAGCGTTTGCCTTTGGCTCAGGGCATGAACCCGGCGTTCTGGGATCGAGCCCCACATCAGGCTCCTCCGCTAGGAGCCTGCTTCTTCCTCTCCCACTCCCCCTGCTTGTGTTCCCTCTCTCACTGGCTGTCTCTCTCTGTCAAATAAATAAATAAAATCTTAAAAAAAAAAGATAAGAAAGGATGAATACTTGCCATTTACATCGACATGGATGGTACTGGAGGGTACTATGCTAAGCAAAATAAGTCAATCAGAGAAAGAATTACCATATGGTTTCACTCATATGTAGAATACAAGAAACAGTGCAGAAGATCATAGGATAAGGGAAGGATAATTATATGGGAAGTCATCAGAGAGGGAGAAAAACCACGAGACACTCTTAACTATAGGAAACAAATAGAGCTGCTGGAGGGGAGGTGGGTGGGGGCTGCGGTAATTGGGTGATGGGCATTAAGGAGGGCACATGATGTGATGAACACTGGGTGTTATATGAAACTGATAAATTACTGAACTCAACATCTGAAACTAATGATGTACTACATGTTGGATAATTGAATTTAAATTTAAAAAATATTGCTATACATTTTTACTAAAACAAAAGCAAAATAGGCACATAAATTAATGCCTACCCTTCCAACTTCAAATATTTTCAAGAAACTTATAATGGCATCAAACGATGGTCCTTTTTGCAAGTGTGGGTATAGAATTAGGTCAAAATTATCTCACTCATCAAGAGATAGTCTATCTACTTTTCCTTATAATTGTTTGTTGGAGCAATTCATGTTTTGACAACCCAAGAATTCGGATTTTGCTTTTTTGTTCCCCCAGAATCTCTTAACATGAGCTATTGCAAGATAATGTATCTAATTATTGTACCAGTAGCCCCTTTTTAGGTGTTCTCTATATATTCCAAGCAATAATATACTTATGTACTGTTTTCTTTATCCAACCACATTATGTATTAAAAAATCAAATCCATCTCTATAAAGGAATGATTTTCAAAAATTAATTAGATGTTAATTTATAGAAAATCTACTTGGTCATCTAGACATAAATTATTTAGATAAGATTGTGTCAATTAGCCACTGTATAGTACATCATTAGTTTTTGATGTAGTGTTCAATGATTCCTTACTTATGTATAACACCCAGCGCTCATCACAACACATGCCCTCCTGTGTTTTAAAGCTTCATATAGAGCATTACTTCTCATGAAATCTGGAGTCACTGACTGTCAAAAGTACACACATGCTGCGTGGCTGGTGGGATCTCTCCAGAGAAGTCCCTGACATTTGGGCAGTATAAGATTTCCCTAGGTTGTACAGTTTTAGTCATTGAGTTCAACTTTTTGGTAGAGTCAGATTGAATTCCAAGTGAGATATATAAACTCTCTTAAGGCCCCCATATAGAGTCTGATCATAACCATACCATTTTTAAGGGGATATAGACACATACCAAAAAATATTATTCTTTAATTTAAATTTCAAAATGTAATCATAAGTCCTAATGCAACTGGACAGTAAGTCGATGTTTAGTCACAGTTTCCTCATAATATTTTTGTACTTGCCTTTCAACAAGCTTTTCTTTTTTTTTATTATGTTATGTTAGTCACCATACATACATCATTAGTTTTTGATGTAGTGTTCCATGATTCATTGTTTGCGTATAACACCCAGTGCTCCATGCAATACGTGCCCTCCTTAATACCCATTACTGGGCTAATCCAGCCCGCCCGCCTCTAAAACCCTCAGTTTGTTTCCCAGAGTCCATAGTCTCTCATGGCTCCTCTACCCCTCTGATTTCCCCTCCTTCATTTTTCCCTTCCTTCTCCTAATGTCCTCCCTTCTATTCCTTATGTTCCACACACAAATGAAACCATATGATAACTGTCTTTCTCTGCTCGACTTATTTCACTTAGCATAATCTCCTCCAGTTCCATCCATGTTGATGCAATGATGGGTAATCATTCTTTCTGATGGCTGAGTAATATTCCATTGTATATATGGACCACATCTTCTTTATCCATTCATCTGTTGAAAGGCATCTCAGCTCCTTCCACAGTTTGGCTATTGTGGATATTGCTGCTATGAACATTGGGGTGCATATGGCCCTTCTTTTCACTACATCTGTATCTTTGGGGTAAATATTTAGTTGTGCAATTGCTGGGTCATAGGGTAGCTCTATTTTTAACTTTTTGAGGAACTTCCACACTGTTATCCAAAATGGCTCTACTTTTTTTAAAAAAATGACATAAATTCCAAGTCTGGTATAGAATTGGTCTTATTCTGGATCTTGACACACTTCCCACTTATTTCCTTTAAAACTTACCAGGTCTTTGTCATGTCATCTGGCCAACTCTTTATATTACCACCACCACCCCTGATTGTCCTCTCAACATTTTTAGGAGATTTAAATTTAATATTCCTAAAATTTTAAGTAGAAATTTACTGAAAAAGCCTTACCACAACCACTGCATTTTTTGAGTTCAAAATAGCTGACACACAAGACCAATTATATTTAAGTTTCTGAAAGTGTGAAATCGGATTCTGTAATTTTCAGTAATAGATTTCCAAAATAATACTTATAGAAGCTTTCTTCCATGGTACTCTCATTTTATGTCATTTATATTCTACTTGGGAGGGTTATGAGAAGCAAAGAAAAGTTTAGTGACCTACAGATCACAAGCGATAACACATGCCACAACCTAAGGTTACATGCTCTAGCTAAAAGCTTAAAACCCCTTCTAAAAACAATTTGTCTCATCTACTTTTAGTTAGACTGCCTTACACAAGTAATTTTCTTATATTGGGATAAAAGCACATATTCTGCATTCTAAGTAATAGTATATATTGAGTTATTATGACTTTGATATTCTGCTCTGAAGAATTCTTTTTTTTATTTTTATTTTTATTTTTTAGAGAAGGAGAGAGGTTGGAGGGTTGGAGGGCCAGAGGGAGAGGGAGAGAGAGAATCTTAAGCAGGCTCCACACCCAGTGCAGAGTCTGATGCAGGGCTCAATCTCACAACTCTGAGATGATGACCTGAGCTGAAATCAAGAGTTGGACACTTAACTGACTGAGCCACCCAGGCGCCCCTGAAGAATTCTAAGTTCTCTACATTATACACTAGGCCACTGGAATTATTCTTGGTACTGCTATAAAACAATTAATTAAGAAGTACTTCTCATGGTTTTCCAAGTTTATCAGGAAAGCAATTTTGCAATGACTTTTAAATTAGTTTCAGAGCCACATTCATAGTGGATAATCAAGAAATATCAACCAGAAGGTCAAACAGCATATTTGTTAAGGCTCTGGCATCAGACAGACCTGGGGAGGGTACTTTGCTAGCTCTCTGAGTCTGTTTCCTCCTTTTAAAAATGGACAGAGTAAGAGTACTGACTTCAAGAATTCAGTTGTATATGTAAAGTTCTTACCACTGTCCCCGTTCACTGGCAGAGTATTTGCATAAGAAATTAAAGTGAGATGATTTATCATATTTTTAACATATTATGTAATTGTCTAGCCTCATCTTCCTTCTAAATCAACTTTGAAATATCATGCTGGATAGAATGGTTTGTGATATCATGCAGCTACTACTTTTTTCATGCACCTACTATTATTAAGTATATATTTACTGTTTTAATTTTAACATCGAGAAATAAGCTGCACTTGATGAAAATAATTGGCTAAGTGGTAGTGGTAAAATACACAAAATTTTCTCATATTATAACTGTTAACTGAGATAAATATTCCCTGGTATTTAAAAGGTAAAGTACTATTTGTCTTGACTCACTGTTGGAAATCCCCTAAGCAGAAATGGATGGCTTTAACTCCAACTCTGATAGGGTCTCATTCCCAGAAAGGACTAAGCCAAAGGGACAGAACTCAAAGACTAGTATCCAGAACCAGAGTTTATAAGTCACAGCTGTACTGCCTTCCTAATGAATTTAGGAGATTTACAGAATCATAAAAAGCCACCTTTGACTTATGTTAGCCTATAGCAACATGAAAATACTTTTCAGGGAAGAGAATCAAAGTCATAAGAGTTCAATACATGGCACAAATGCTATTTAAAAATCTGCCCTTGGTTAGGCAATTTTATTAACAACAACAACAAAAAGAACTGAAATATATCTGAAATTGATGCTACTAATCAACCCTTCTACTTTCCCCAATCCCACCTAATTTCATGTACAGATTGTGGATGAAGACACATTTGTCTGGTGAGGCATCATCCAGTCTTTTTCTTTCTTTACAGATATCATCCAGTCTTAAGTGGCAATTATAGATTCATAGTCACATGACAAGATTTTAATGTAATATTGACATAATTTTTGTTTAATACTTATACACTAAGTGGATGTGTAAATAACACAGTGTTTAGGAGTGGACTCTGAAGTCAGAACAACTTGGGTTTTTGTTGTTGTTATTGTTGCTTTTTTTTCCGTTCTCTTTTTTTGCTTTTTGTTTTTGGCAGGCTCCATGCTTCATGTGGAGCCCAACATGGAGCTTGAACTCATGACTCTGAGATCAAAACCTGACCTTAGAACAAGAGTTGAATACTTAACCAACTGAGCCACCCAGGTGCCCCCAAAACAACTTGGGTTCTAATCCCAGTTCTGTCATTTGTAACTCTTTGATCTTGAACAATATACCTAATGTTTCTAGGTCTTCCAGATACTCCCTTCAATTTCATGAAATAGACCTAATAATAGTATTTATATCACAGTGTTATTATAAAGATTAAACTAATTAAGATAATGTATGCAAAGCACTGGGCACAGTGCCTGATACACACACACACACACACACACACACACACACACACACACACATATATATATGCCCAATATATGTATATATATATGATGCATAAATAAATATTAGCTTTTACTATTACTAGAGTCAAATCTTGATTAGTCATGTTAATGAATGAATAATAAAAAAATCTAACAATACTGACACTAAATACTTTTAAATACACAATCTTTGAATTTGTTATGTTATTTTTTAACTTACATTTAATCTTTGCTTAATGTTCTGGCAATCTGCAAAACTTCAAACAACCTGATAAAGCCAAAATGTGAGGGACTGGGGCTAGCAAATAATCCTTTTGCTTAGAATTCTACTAAACTGTCCAAGTATAAAATGTCAGCTTTGCCTCTCATATTAATAAAAACAGTCTTCATAAATGAACCACCCCTTCTCTCTAATTATACATTTGTTTAATCTTGGTCTGGACTGAAGGAAGTCATTAAGTACTAGTTTTAAAAGGCCTTCTGGTGGGCTATAAAGCAGAACTGAAAACAAAGAGATGGTCATAGTCACCGACAGATTCTCAATATGTTTAATTTTATCAGTCAGAAACGAAATATTACATTCCTCCTTGATAATTCAATTAATTAGCAGAAAATATTTCTGTAAAAGATATATGTTTGTGCAATGTATATTTTGGAGAAGAATTTAGAGATTAACTACAGAGAATTAGAACATTTGACCTGAATGTGTCTGGGGCTTCAATTCATTTTTTTCTCCAGGCCAATCCAGGGGGAGAATTGACCTTATGGTGTATTGATCAAAACTCCTCCTTAATAGAGAAACTAGTCTTTGAGCTAGAGATAAATCCATTTATCTTTCTCTTCCACCAGATCATAAATCTAAATTTATACTAAATTTCCAAAATACATTCTTCCCTAAAACCATTTTGACTTTTAAATGCTCAAGAATCATCATTGCTGATAATTGTGTTTTCCAGGCCTCTTTAAGTTGGGCCAAATTATTCCAAAAACCTTGCCATTGTTGCTGTGAAATTTAGGAATTCAGTTATCAAATACAAGGCACCAAGTTGAAAGCACTGATATTGAGTTCCTGCATTTGCCAAGTTAATGCTGTCATTTTCCACTGTTTAGAGCATCCAAAAAGTATGTCCAAACATTCATATGATGAACAGTTTCTGATTTTGTTCTTTTAAGTAGTTTATGAATACCTTTAAACAGCATTCAAACAAACCTTGACAGCTATAACAAAGACCATTCCACACATCAAATCAATGTAGAGTCCTAGCAGCAAGATACTCTGCCACCTAAAATACAATTACTTGAGAATCATATAGATGAAGAACTGTAGTTTATTATTCCACATCTATATTATCTAAATGAAAAAAAAAACTGTGATTAGTGACTCACGCTTTGGCAATCACAAGCATTTATTTACTTGTTTTTATAACTTGTGTAGTGAATACTGCCATAAAGAAAAGTTATGTATATTTCATTTCTTACATGGAAAATAGTTTATGTTTTAGTAGTAATAAGACAGAGCATTTTTTAAAAGTTATTTCATAAATAAAACCCTCAGAAACCATCTATCTACCACAATCTTAACATTTCTACACCAAGCATACCTAGAATGCGTAGAGACCATAAAATGGAGATTATTATCGGTCCAGGGAAAAGAAGTATAAGAAAAAAATCTTCCCAAAGCAGTTAAAATTCTCCAAGCAATCATCATTCTAGCAATTCTCATCAAAGGCCAATGTTGATTGTTGTTAAAAGTTATTGGAATTTATTAAGTTATACAGGCTCTGTGTTTACTATTCCTTTTCCATTAAATATAAATTTATAGGGCATTACAATCTCAACCAAAAAAAGTGTATACTTCTGTGTTACAGTCGGTCAAGACATGTACAAACAGTTCTGAACAGGCAGAAATCTCCTCCTATAGACAGACAATTTTGGAATTGCATTCCTGCTAAATGGTTTCCATAAAAAGAAACGTATTAAGGCCTGAATTTCTATACCTTGACCTATAAAAAAACAGTTCCAAATGGTCATGTCTTCTCTATTTCCCTGGCCTTGAGTGAGCATTTACCCCACTTTTTGACATCCAACTTTAGGCATACTATCCCTCCTCCACATCAGCTCCTCATTTTTCTAATCCCTGTATATGTATATGCTCAGTTAATTCTTCCACATACAGGGCATAGTCATTTCTGTACCTCTCATCTCATGTTCACATTTATCTTCTCATGCCTCCTCTACATGCATCACCGGGACAATGTATTCCTTGGTGGCTATATACATGTCATTGTATTAAAACAGCTTGTGTTGGATTCAAGTTCTGTGGCTCCCTAGCTATGTGACCTTGAGAAAGTTGTTTAACCTTTCTGAACCTGTATTTCCTTATCTTAAAAATAGAGATAATTATAAAACTTAATTCACAGGACTAGAAATTGTCAAGAAAAATGAGGTAGTACCTGATACACTTGTGTTCCTATTGTTATTATTATTATTATTATTATTACTATAGCTTTCAAGAAATCCATTGTAAAAATCAACCTACGTGCTTTAATTTCTAAACTTCTGAGAAGCAAGTGCTACTTGTATTGGGGCAGAGTTGAGTAAGCATTTGAAAACTTTTTTTTTTTTTAAATCAGGCTATCAGGGAAAAGGAGTCTTGAAACAAGAACAAAGTAAGTTAATATTGTTTTGGACTTACCATAGATTCTCCTCTGCCTGATAAAACATCTAATATTGCTTATTTTTATAACAACCATTAGAAGGAGTCAGAAAACTGTGAGACATTAACAATCCCAACCCAAAAGCTTTCTTTTAAATGCTCTTCAGAGAATTGCACTTAGTAACTTATAGGACTATCTCACTTTGAGCAATTGTTGGGTTCCCATTAAGATTTTTGCCCCCAAATTTCTAAATCATGTGTTAAAAACTATATGGTAACAATCTTAATGAAAAACCTTAGTACTGCAAGCTGAATAGTCCCTATTTATGTTATAAATGAAGTATACTCACTTTATACTGTTTTAGTACTATTCAAAAGTACCCATGCTTTTTTAAAAAAAATAAGAATTTATTTTGCCAATATGTATAATTTTGATAACAGGCTCATAAGAACTATAATTTTGAAACAACATACAAATCTCTAATTACTCATAAGAAAAAATTGAAGCAAAACACAAATAGCATAATTATTTCCTATTTGTATAGTCTTCAGCAATCAGTCTAACAAAGTACATAATAAGAGACAGCAGTTATTTTTTTAAGGCTCTTAAAAACTTAGTCTTAACAGAGAGAGGTACAATTGTTCTTTAATAGAAATTCTGAAAGAAGTTTATTTTTGAATCTGCTTTTGGGGGAGGGGTAGAAGAGCAAGAAAGCAAAGAATTAATAGCAGTACTGGAACTGCATATCACCCAAAATGAAACTAACTTCCTGATCTGTTCAATCTAATCAGGAATTTAAGTAAAGTTATTAAGCTGGTCTTTAAAATTTTTACAATTATTGTGTTGGACTTGAGACTCTGAGCAACTCAAATATTACTTTGAAATATCAGAATTAATATATGTGGATAATAAATAATAAGGCAAGAAGCTCATGAAGTAAGGTTCAAAGGCAATATGAAAAGTTTTGTTTTCAACCTAAACTTGCTCAAGAAATGTAAAGTTAGATATTCTGTCAGAAAACTGTCTAAACACACCCAAGCATAGTGTCCAGAGAAGACAAAGTTCAAGGTTCTTGTGATTTCACATAACCTTTAGTTTTATCCCAAACCCACTTAGAGGGTAAATAAACAAAACAAACAAACAGCACAGTAAAAACATGGAATAGCTGCTGCTCTAAAGCTCAGAGGACGAGGGGGTTACTATATCCTACATCCGGAACTCACGTATCTACTCTTACTACTGTTAGGTTTTCTCTTGAGTTGTGAAAAACAGGCACTTTCATTTATCATTGATATACACTCAGGTTTCACCCCAGTTTATCCTATTGCTTCCCACAGCTGCTGAAGAATTGTTACTCTAAATTAAAAGCACATGAATCCAGAGGGGAACTGTCCTATCATTTGAGAAGCAGCAACTGGAATCTGCCACTACACAAGAAGCCACTTACTTGTTAGTTCCCTTTTTAGTTCCCAATATATTTGAAGCAGTTAGAAACTGTTAGAAGTAAAATCTTTGGGGGAAAAAAAAGAAAAAGTCAAAATACGGACACTATGGAAAGAAAAAACACTTCCCTTGTCACACAGTTAAAAAAAAAAAACCCACAACTTTGCATCATTGTTCCCAACTTCCCCTCCCATTATGCCTAGTTCTAACACTCTTTAAGCTGAATTTAAACACCCTCCCCTACACACTGGCAAAATAACTCTTTCATTAAAGGGGCCTCACTTCAAAAATAATCACAATGCCTCAGTAGGCCTCCACTCAACTGTCATCAGTTAGCGCGTGTTTTACATCCTTACAGAACTGCACGCCTGCCCTTCATCTCAGTACCTAGAGCACAAATGTCAAATTTCCCACTCTTGAAACTCACTAGTGTGTATTTTTCCTTGACTTCTTCCCCTAACCTTAAAGACCCTATACATACCCCATCTTCCGTCTACCAACACTCAGTAGCTTTTTTTCTCCTTCAAAGAAGAAATGTGATCTTAACATCATAAGGCAAACAAAGCTAAACTCCATGGAAAAACGAAATCGAAGCAACAAAGGGAAGAAAGAGAAGGGGAGGATGGGTGGAAGACGCGTGTGTCTTCTGAAGGAGCAGCTGCCCAGATGAACTTCTGCAATTTAACGGTTCTGGGACAGCAGGAGATTGGTGTGTAGGAAAACAAAGGTAGTCTCCCCACCCTCCTTACCGCGGTAGAACCAGAGGAAGATGCAATGTACACACGGATCACCATCCTGGGAACAACGACCGCCGTTGTTTGGGTCCTGCAAACGGCTAGAGAGCAGCTGCAGCAAAGGCTGGAGTTGAGCTAGAGGTGGAAGAGAGGTAGGAAGAGAAGGGTGGGGGAAGGTGGAAGGGGAACTCGCTGGAGTCCCGCCTCCTCCCTAGACTGCTTTCGCTGAGCTCGAAACACTGCAGTCCCAGCCCCAAAGCCTGGAAAACACAGGCTCCTTTGCATCATTTCTATTTTTTTTAAATAGGGAATCTCGAATAGCACCGCGAGATCTGTTGAAACATTTATTTTTGACTATTCTCTTCCCAAGAAGAGGTAGAGGAGAAAGAAAAAGTAAAAGGGATCATTGAGTTAAATTATATTAGAATGAAGGACATTTTCCCAGGGAAACTGAAAGTTCTGCGCCTAACTTCCTGCTTAGAAATGTATGCAAATAAGAAGACAGAGCTTCTTTGAAAGACTATGTTGAATCCAGACACTAGTAAGAAAGCCCATGCCTTCAAAGCCTTGTGCATTTTAAGACTCCTATTATGTAATGATTATTCTGATGTTAGTTGGTAGCAGAAATCAGGCACTGTAAGAAGTGAGCAATGCCACAGAAGATTTAAGAAAAGTTTCAGGTTTCCTTAAGCCCAGAAATGGCAGGACTGGTTTTCTGTTTGAGTTTTACTTTTTGTTATGATAGGGAATCCTGTCTCTGTGAAAAAGTTCAGGAGGCCTACTGGCAAACTCAATAATGGAGGAAGAAATTGCAAACAATAAAAATGAAAATACAGTATAAGAAAGTGAATGATTTTTCTTTTGTTTTATTTGTTTTTTAACAGAAGAAAGGGAGTTTGAATTATATGTTGCAGGAATGTTAAAATGATGAACAGAGAGAACAAATGGTTATTTGTAGCTCTAAGGAAATGAATAAACAATTGATAATGTCCAGAGAGGGACCCTATACTTCAGAGTGTAATTTCATTTCCCCAGATTATATCAAATGAACAGAAATAAGAAACTTGCAAGATGAATGAGAGTGAGGTGATGGAGTCAGTCACCAGTCCTAATTTTTTACTTTTCCTTTGCAGGTTTTCCTCCCTCTCCGTTCTAGTGGTGTAATCACCTTTGTCTAGGTTCAATAATTGTAATACTTTCCTAACTGTTCACAGGTTCTCCCTTCTTCAGTCTATGTGATTCATACAACAACCTTGAGAGGTGTATGTTATTACAATTTTACAGATGAAGAAACTGAGACTCAGAAAAATAAGTCATTTCCCCAATGTCTTATAGCTGGTAAATTCCAGAGTTGGGACTTAACCTCAAGTCCAACCAACTTATCACATTGCCTGGAACAGGGAAAGGACTCAATAATTTTTAGCTATTTTTCCTCCTAAAACATTACTTTCATATATCACTAAAGACAACCTAGGCTGAAATACGTTGGGTAGCTCTTCATTGACTATCAAACCAAACCTAAATTATGTTTCTAAGGATCTCCTTCCATGATCCTACCCTACACTATCCATAGTCTTACCCATTTCTCCTCCAAACTAACTTCCCTGCATATCATTATTGATTCCCCATTGCAATCACCATATTTATTCTCATTTTCATGCCTTTGCTCCTTCTGTCCCATTCTTCACTTTTTCCCCACGTCCTTATACCCTAGGCACTCTTATCTTGGAAACACTGCTACACAGTGTACCAAAATTGAAAAAAAATTCAAATGGACCTATCTTCTTACTTAAATATAAATGTTATATAAAATATTACTAATATTTTATAACTTTGTTTTTAATTCAAAATTACTTAAATCATGCTTGATAGTGATTTCTCTGCAACCATTATATATATATATTTGGGAATTCTGCTACTGTAGAAGAAAAATCTAAATTCCAAATTGTTTTCAAGTGAAATGAAATATTGATGAATACTAAATTTAATATTTAAATAAGCTGACATGGTCATGTTTTATATATATTTAATTAAGCATTTCTTAATTGTGATTTTTGTGGTCTTCTTTTTGTATTAATGGGGTAAATAATACTTTTACTTTCTCAACAGTTTAAAAATAGGAAATATTTCTGCTTCTGGTAATAATGGACTGGGTGACCTGGAACAACCTTTTTGCTAAAGGCAATTTAAAATTTTAGAAGACACCTTACAAAATCTTCTTTATTTTTTTTAATGTTTTTTTTATTACATTATGTTAGCCACCATACAGTACATCCCTGGTTTCTGATGCAGGGTTTGATGATTCATTAGTTGCGTATAACACCCAGTGCACCATGCAATATGTGCCCTCCTTACTACCCATCACCAGTCTATCCCATTCCCCCACCCCCTCCCCTCTGAAGCCCTCAGTTTGTTTCTCAGAGTCCATAGTCTCCCATGCTTCACTCCCCCTTCTGAATCTTCTTTAAAAATATCAAAGACCTATGCAAGAAAGCAAGGGATTACCAGGGTAACAAATGGGGATGGATAACAACTCCAAAGGACTCAGTGATAAAGTAGAGCTGCTTTTGCCCAGCAGCCATTTGCTGAGCAAGAAAATGAAGCTTCTAGGCAGACCCTCTCTTTTGAAGACAACCCACCTGGAGACTCCTAACCCTGAGTATGAGAACATAACCAGTCTCCTCTTGAGAGGGGAAAGTGCTGTTCTGAAGAAACAAGTATCAGTTAAGGCAAGGAGGTAGAAAGAGCAGAAAAAAGGTTGACAATATAAGAGATTTTTCTCATCATAAACAGAACCTCCAGTGAATATAGTAAAAAGGTTTGGGTGGAATAAAATATGGAGATTGAAGCTGAGGTAGAATTTCTGAATGGGAGATGTCTTCTAGCTCTTAACCTATGCAATATGTATGACCCATATCTACCAGAAATTATTAGACTCTTGCTATAGAACACTTCCATGTGACAGATAAGCTCAATTCTGTCTTATTCTATCTGTTCACCTATTCCTACACCATATACCCAAATTCTACCACTGTATGTAGAGCTCACTAAAACTGGCTTGTACCCTCCAGCTCAGAAGTTGGCCTTTTACCTTTTCTAGATACAACTGAGGATCGTTATACAAATGATTAGGCAGAAATAAGTCAGGATGATAAGCTACCCTCATCATTGTTAATTTCAGGGTAAATGTTATTGTGCTTCCCAGCCCACAGGACAGGAAAATCTTCCTTCATGTTTTGATTTGGCAAAATGGGCATACTTTGCCATATACAAGTATAGCCAATCCTCCTGCCTCTTAGTGGTCAACACATATTCTATTTGGACCCATGTCCTCTTTTAAATTGAAAAATAAATAAATAAAGGGAAAGAAAGAAAAACTCTTGTATTTATTTTACATTCCCATAAAATAAAATTTACACCCATAGTGAACTGGATGGCAGAATGAGTAATGAGTTCAGTGGGCCTTATCTGAAACTCTCAGGAATGGGAAGATGATTCTTGGTATTTATTTTAAATTCACTCATATTATTCAAAGTGAAAATTTCCCCAATAAACTTATGTGTAAACAAAATCTTTTGGCCCTTATTGACAACACTTGAGGTATATGAGGGGGCCGGCTTTGCCAGTATTTTTATCCTGGAAATTAGTATTATAGATTATATTAAACTTGCTTCTTACTATATTCAACCATCCCTGGAAGGTGTATTCTAGAATAGTCAGTTTTACTTCATTTTAATCTTATATAAAGCAGTTCCCCAAATCATTTTAATATAATTTGACTGGAAAGATTAAGGCCTGATTAAAGTAAGACGGATCAAAGAATTTTCAAACAGTATTTATGATCTATTGCCATAGGAAATCTATTTATTTATTAACCAAATGTTAATATTTTAAAAAATATATAAAATGCATGCTGTGTTCAGAAATCTTAGCAAACATTGTAATGAAAAAGGATCCAGAGATAACCACTTTTAATACGTTGATGTAAACACTTCTAAACCTAGTCAGAGATAGATGAGAGTGGGTGTGAAGGATTGAAAGAAATGAAAGGGAGGAAAAAATTAAGTATATTTTTAAAATTTATCATAGGGTACATACTATTTTGTAAATGACTGTTTTTCACTTAGAATATATTTTTAAAATTATCCCATGTGAGGAAATGTTATTCTATATGATTTTCAATGGTTTTACATGATTCCATTTTATAGACATTCCACAAGTTATATAACCAGTTCTGCATTATCAGACATGTTGCTTGTTTTCAATTAAACCATTTTGAGTTTATTTTTGTGTATGGTGTAAGAAAGTGGTCTAATTTCATTCTTTTGCATGTTGCTGTCAAGTTTTCCCAACACCATTTGTTGAAGAGACTGCCTTTTTTCCCCACTGGATATTCTTCCCTGCTTTGCTGAAGATTAGTTGACCATATAGTTGTGGGTCCATTTCTGAGTTTTCTCTTCTATTCCATTGATCTTTGTGTCTGTTTTTTCTGCCAGTACCATACTGTCTTGATAACTACAGTTTTGTAAAATAGCTTGAAATCTGGAATTGTGATGCTTCCAGTTTTGTTTTTCTTTTTCAGGATTGCCTTGGCTATTCAGGGTCTTTTATGGTTCCATACAAATCTTAGGACTGTTTTTTCTAGCTCTGTGAAAAAATTGGTTGTTATTTTCATAGTGATTGCATTAAATGTGTAGATTGCTTTGGGTAGTATAGCCATTGTAACAATGCTTGTTCTTCCAATCCATGAGCATGGAATATCTTTCCATTTCTTTGAGTCATCATCAATTACTTTCATCAGTGATTTATAGTTTTCCGAGTGTAGGACTTTCACCCCTTCCATTAGGTTTATTCCTCGGTATCTCATGGTTTTTGTGCAATTGTAAGTGGGATTGATTCCTTGATTTATCTCTCTGTTGCTTTATTATTGGCATATAGAAATGAAAGATTTCTGTACATTGATTTTGTATCATGTGACTTTACTGAATTCCTTTATCAATTCTAGCAGGTTTTTGGTGGAGTATTTCAGGTTTTCTATATAGAGTATTATATCATCTGCAAACAATGAAAGTTTTACTTCTTCCCTGCTAATTTGGATGCCGTTTATTTCTTTGTCTGATTGTTGTGATTAGGACTTACAGTAATATGTTTAATAAAAGTGGTGAGACTGGACATTCCTGTCTTGTTCCTGACCATAGAAGAATGGATCTCAGTTTTTACCTATTAAGGATGATATTAGCAGTGGGTTTTTCATATATTGCCTTTATTATGTTGAGGAATGGTCTCTATAACCTTACTTTGGTGAGGGTTTTTATCATGAATAGATGTTGTACTTTGTCAAATGCTATTTCTGCATCTACTGAAATGATCATATGGTTCTTATCATTTCTTTTATTAATGTGATGTATCACATTGATTGATTTGTGAGTATTGATCCACATTTGCAACACAGGAATAAACTCTGCTTGATCATGATGAATGATTTTTAAAATATATTGTTGGATTTGATTTGCTAGTATTTTGTTGAGAATTTTTGCATCTGTGTTCATCAGGGAGAGAACCTATAGTTCTCTTTTTTAAGTGCTGTCCTTATCCGGTTTGGTATCAGAGGAATGCTTGCCTCATAAAATGAATTTGGAAGTTTTCCTCCCATTTATATTTTTTTGGAATAGTTTGAGAAAAATAGGTATTAACTCTTCTTTAAATGTTTGGCGGAATTCACCTGTGAACCCATCCTGTCCTGCACTTTTGTTTTTGGGAGATTTTTGATTACTGATTCAATTTCTTTGCTGGTTATCAGTATTTCTCTTTCAGTTTGGTTAGGTTATATGTTTCTGAGAATTCATCCATTTCTTCCAGGTTGTCCGAGTTGTTGGCATATTGTTTTTCATTATATTCTCTTATAATTGTGTTTCTGCGGTATTGGTTGTAATCTCTCCTCTCTCATTTGTGATTTTATTTATTTGGGTTCATTCTCTTTTCTTTTTGATAAGTCTGGCTAGGGGTTTAACAATTTCGTTAATTTTTTTGAAGAACCAGCCCTGGACCCATGGATCTGTTCTATTGTATTTTTAAAATTTTCCATATTATTTATTTCTGCTCTAATCTTTATTATTTCCTTCCTTCTGCTGTCCTTAATTAGTCGTTCTTTTTCTAGTTTTTTTAAGCGTACAGCTAGGTTGTTTATTTGAAAATTTTCATGCTTCCTGAGGTAGGTTTGTAGTGCTATGTATTTCCCTCTTTTGATTTCTTTAGCTCTATCCCAAAGGTTTTGGACTGTACTGTGTTCATTTTCATTTGTTTCATGTACTTTTGTATTTCTTTGATTTTTCGGTTGATCCGTTCATTGTTTGTAACATGTTGTTTAACCTCCATGTATTTGTGGTCTTCCAGAATTTTTTTATTGTTGATTTCTAGCTTCATAGCATTGTGGTCAGAAAAGGTTCATGGTATGACTTCAATCTTTATGTATTTGTTAGGGCTTATTTTGTGATCTAATATGTGACTTATTCTGGAAAATGTTCCATGTGCACTTATAAAGAATGTGTATTCTGCTGTTTTAGGATGGAATGCTCTCAATACCCCTATTAAGTCCACCTGGACAATTGTGTCATTCATAGTCATTGGTTCCTTGTTGATTTTTTGTTTAGATGATGTGTCCATTGAAGTAAACAGGGTGTTAAACTTCCTTACTTTTATTGTATTATTATCAATTAATTCCCCTAAGTTGTTATTAATAGTTTCATATATTTGTGGACTCCCATGTTGGGCGCATGAATATTTATAATTTTTATATCTTCTTGTTAGATTGTCCCATTTATTCTTATATAGTGTCCTTCTTTGTCTCATTACATTCTCTGTTTTAAAGTCTAGTTTGAAAAAAAATAAAGTCTAGTTTGTGCAATATAAGTATTGCTATTCTGGCTTTTGTTTCACATCCATTTACATGATAAATATTTCTCCATCCCCTCACTTTCAGTCTGCAGGTGTTTTTAGGTCTAAAATGAGTCTCTTATAGGCAGCATATAGATTCTGGTTGATGTTTTACCCATTCTGAGATGCTCTGTCTTTTTTTTTATTTTAAAGATTTTATTTATTTACTTGAGAGAGAGAGAGAGAGAGAGAGCATGCAAGAGAAAGAGAGAGAATGAATGAGGGGAGGGCAGGGGGAGAGAGACAAGCAGACTCCCTGCTGAGCAGGAAGCCCAATGAGGGGCTTGATCCCAGGACCCTGGGATCATGACCTGAGCTGAAAGCTGACACTTAACTGACTGAGCCACCCAGGTACCCATGTGCTATGTCTTTTGATTGGAGCATTTAGTCTATTTGCATTCAAAGTAATTATTGATAGACATGCATTTATTGCCATTTTATTACTTGTTTTGTGGTTGTTTCCTGATATTTTCTGTGATCCTTTCTTTTCTTTCTCTCTTGTGGCTTGTTCAGTTTCTTTGGTGATGTATTTGGATTCCTTTCTCTTTACCTTTGCATGTTTATTGGTGGTTTTTGACGTATGGTTGCCAGTAGGTTTATATATAACCTCCTCCAAAAATAGCAGTCTATATTAAGTTGATGGTCATTTAAGTTTGAACCCATTCTTTTCTTTTCTTCTCCCTATGTTTTTGGTATATGTTATCATATTTTATCTATTTTTGTGAGTTCCTTGACTAATTTTATAAAGAAATATTCATTTTTACTGATTTTGTGTCTCCTCCCTTTATACTACCACTTTTGGACTTTCCTTTCCACTCAAAGTGTCCCCTTTAATATTTCTTGAAGGGCTAGTTTAGTGATCACAAATTCCTTTAGTTTTTGTTTGTCCGGAAAACTATTTATCTCTCCTTCTATTCTGAATGAGAGCCATGCTAGATAGAGTATTCATGACTGTGGAATTTTCCCATTCAGCACTTTGAATATATCATGCCACTGTCTTCTGGCCTGCCATGTTTCTTTTGAAAATTCTCCAGCTAGACTTATGGGTTTTCCCTGGTAAGCTAATGACTTCTTTTGTCTTGTTGCTTTTAATATTTTTTCTTTATTATTATATTTTTCAAATTTATTTACAGTATGTTTTGGTGTTGTCCTGCTTTTGTTGATTTTGATGGGAGTTCTCTGTGCCTCCTGGATCTGGATCTGTTTCTTTCCCCATATTAGGGAAGTTGTCAGCTATTATTTCTTCAAATAAGTTTTCTGCCCCCTTTTCTCTATCTGCTTCTTTTGGGGCTTCTATAGTATGAAGGTTATTACTTTTGATGGAGTCCCTTAGTTTCCTAAGTCTATTCTCATTTTGCATAATTCTTCTTTCTCTCTTTTGCTCAACTTCATTGTTTCCTTTACTTGTCCAATCTAGGTCATTAATTCATTCATCTGCTTCTTCTAGCCTGCTGTTCATTACATCACGTATGTTGCTAATCTCATTTATTGCACTCTTCATCTCTGATTGATTCTTTTTAAACTCTTATCTCTGTGATAAGGGTCTCACTGATGTCTTCTATTCTTTATGAAGCCCAGTGAGTATCCTTTAAATTATCCATCAGGCATGTTACTTATATCTTTTTCACATAGATCTTTGGCTGTGGCTTTCTCTTGTTCCTTCATTTGGGATAAATTTCTCTGACTTCACATCTTGTCTAAGTGTCTTCTTCTTTGTGTTAGAAAACCAGTTATGTCTCTTGCTCCTGAAAATAATGGTATTATGATGAAAAGGTCATGTAGTGCCCAAGGCATGGTGCTTCAGGGAGTGTCTCTTCCGTGTGTTTTTTGTGTGCTCTGTTGTTGTCTTCTGGCCACTCTATCCTTCAAGCCAGTCATCTGCAGAGGCTCTCCTTGCCTGTGTTTGCTTCCTGGTCTGAATGAAGCAAGTTTTTACTAGGTGTGCACTGGTCTGCTTGTGAAATGAAACCTGTCACCATCTTCACTGGAACTGAGGCCCTGAAAAACACTCTGGTACAGAGACGTGGTGCGGTCAGGATCTCGTGCTGGTCTCTTGGGGGAGGGGCCCACAGGACTGGGACTGAGGTAAGCTTGACAGAGAAGCACAGTTTTACTGGAGCTCAGGTGGGTGGGACTTAGTTTAAGCTAGTTAGGCAGCCATCGTGGGTACTGCAATGCTTCTTGCAGGTGGCTCTGTGTTTATGCTGAGATACTAAGGAAGGAAACGATGCCAGCCACTTCAGTTGTTCATGGAGAGATGTCTCCATGAAACCTAATTCTCAGAGAGCATGGCAAGAATAGCAAATATTGTCCCCACTGTGTGCCCCAAGCACTTTTCAGATCACTGTTTCCACGCTCTCCACCCAGAGGATTTTGCCTCTTTTCTCTTCAAGAGTAGCACAGTGCCCTCTGGGCTGTTTCCCAGTCAAGCCCGCTGACATTTAAAACCCCAGGCTTTAAGCCCCGCTGGTTGCAAGAACTCATAAAAATTCAACAACTCTCCTTTTCCAAGGCAATGGCTTTGGATCAATGTTCTCCCTGTGCATTCCCCTATTTGTTTCTCTCTCTCTTGTTCTTCTCCATGACTACAGCTCTTTCCCTTCTGCAGCACTTGCAATCTGTTTCTCCCCTGAACCACACCTCCATACTTCCTGCCTTCTTTGATATTTCCTCTTCTTCCTCTTCTCTCCTTATATTGTGGTATTTGTTCTGTCCGTCTTCAGGTCAATTTCTGGGGTACTTATTATGATTTTAGTTATCTAGTCATGTTCGCAGGACGAGGAGAGCTTAGGGTCCTCCTACTCCTCCATCTTCCTGCCTCACCTTATGACCCTTATATTTGATATAAATATCTTCTTCCAGCCTGAGACGGGGCATTTTACTATTTTAGCAGTGTCATTTTATAAACAGCAGTTCTTATTTTTAGGTTGTTTAAATATATCAATCTTTTTCTTTGTATTTAGTTTGCTTTATGTTAAAATCTTTAAGAAATCTTTCCAGACACTGCAGACATGAAGATGTTCTCTTATATTCATTTACAAACCTTTATTATGATATTTTTTTTTTTACTTTTAGAATTAGAATCTATCTGAGATTGATTCACATGAAAGATTTGAGATACGGATGAAATTTAATTTTTCCACATAGATATCCAATTTTCCTATCACTAGTAGTTGATAAAAACATCCATTTCCCACTGCTTGGCAATGTCATTTTTGACAAAGATCAAATGATCATACATGCATGAACCTGTTTTTGGTATCTCTATTCTATTCCATTTGCCTATTTCTCTACCCTTGCACCAATACCACACTATCTTATTTACTATCAATTTTAATATCCTGAAATCTGGTATAGCAAGTTCTCTTACATTGATCTTCATTAAGTCTTGACTATTTGTAGTCCTTTATATTTCCTCTTAAAAAGTTAGAATGGGGGGAGGGGGCAACATGGCAGGGGAGTAGAAGACCTTGTTTCATCTGGTCCCTCGAATTTAGCTGGATATCTATCAAACCATTCTGAACACACACGAATTCAACCTGAGATGTAAGATTTATCTGGATTTCCACAAGCAGAAAAACAACTACTTTTTGCAAGGTAAGAGGTATGGACCTTGAATCTTTGGAGGAAATATCCGAAGATAAGCGGGGGGTGGGGGGAGCCTCCTTAAGCTGGCTGCTGGAAACTGATATAACACCAGAGCAAAAAAATTGGGACCCTTGGAAGTGTACTCTAGTGAGAGCCCCCCCTTCTGAAAAGGGCACAGGGAGTAAGTAGGACAGAATTCTAGGTGGATCATTGTGGTCTCAGGATTCCAGGAGACTCAGAAAGAATGGGGGGGCCCAAACTGATAGAGTGCCCAAGCAGTGGAGCAGAGAGACTGGTTATGGTCAGTGAGCCTAGAGGGGACTTTCAGCTACAGGTACCATAAACCATAAGCCAAATAAGTAGCGAGACCACTCTCTGCCTGACCACCCTGAAAAGGACTAGCAGGTGTGGGCTGTCATCTAACATCTCAGAGGAGATATAGAATGGCTTGTGCCCATGACAGGGACAGCTCTCAGGGTGGAGTGGCCCATGAAGGGATGCTGGGGTGGCATCAGCATAATCTAGGAGCTACAGAAGAGGGTGCAGGAGCAAGCCCATGGCCACTGGAAATTGCAAAGTCACAAACTGCAGAGACACTCATGGGTCCCCATGACTCCCCTGGAAGAGGTGCATCAGGCACAAATTGCATGAATCTGTGGAGTTTGTTATGCACAGAGGTGGAGACAGTTTGATCTGGAGGATTTGTGGTGGCGGGGGACTGCGACATTATGGCTCTGGGCCAGAGATTCCCACATGGCCATGTTTGCTCTGACCCTCAAAAGAGAAGTGGAAAGAAACCACGGAACAAAAGCTTCACAGCCACCCAGCTCATGTTAAGCCCATCCCCCTGAGAAGGGGTCGGGTAACTCTGCCCAGGCAAAGATGCCTGAGAAGTCAAGCAGCAGTCCCCTTGCCCAGAAGACAGACTGGAAGAACAGGTGAATGATAAGCTTACTTCCCACAGGACTGTAAAACTCCAACACCAGGGGAAAATAATTTAGTGATCTCCAGGTATTCCCTCAGGACTCGCTTATACTTCAAACTAAAATTTTACATTTCTGTTTTAGTTTCTTATTTTTTTAACCCTGCTCCCATTTCAAATAGATTTGTATTTCCCAACGTAGGTTTTACATCTCTTCTCAACTTTTTATTTTCTTTTTCACATTTATGTTTTATAGATTTATGCCCCATATTTGTCCATTTTTAACTGTGTACAATTTTATCTTGATATATATGTAAGTTCGAATTTCTTTGCAGTTTGGGGATTTAGTGTCTCTAACACACAGACCAAAAATCAAGCAGGAACAGGCAAATCACCCTGCTGTGTCCACAATGAGAGATTATAATCTCTCCCTCCCTTTTTTTTTTCTTTTCATTTTTCTTTATTTTTATGGTTTTGGATCATCTTGGCTTTGGTGGCATATCTGTGCTAGCTTTCAACCACTTCGGATTTTTTCTAAGGTGCATTTTGCTTGGGTAGTGGTTGATATTTTGGACTCTGTACATTTCCTCAATCATCCCTCAACAGAATGACTAGGAGGAGGAGCTCCCAACAAAGAAGAGAACCAGAGACGAAGTCCTCTGTCATAGATCAAATGGATATGGATATAAGCAAGATGTCAGAGATAGACTTCAGGGTAGCAATCCTGAAGTCAATAGCGAGGCCTGAGAAAAACATTAGTGACAATATAGAATCTCTACAGGCAGAAATGAGATCTAGTCAGGCTGAACTTAAAAATGTTATGAATGACATGCAATCTAAACTGGATACTCTCATAGCCAGGGTAAATGAGGTAGAAGAATGAAATAGTGGTCTAGAAGATAAGCTGATAGAAAGAAAGGAAGCTGAGGAAGATAGGGATAGGCAGCTAGTAGCCCAGGAGAACAGACGTAGAGAGATCAATGACACCATGAAACTTTCCAATGTCAGAATTATTGGGATCACCAAAGGGGTGGAGAGAGAGAGCAGTCTAGAAGGTATATTTGAGCAAATCATAGCTGAGAACTTCCCTAACCTGGGGAAGGAAACAAGCATTCATGTGAAGAAGCAGAGAGGACCCCTCCCAAAATCAATAAAAAGAGATCAACACTGCAACATATAAGATCAACACCCCAACATATAAGAGTGAATCTTGCAGAACTTAGAGCCAAGGAAGATATCCTGAGAGCAGCAGGGGGAAGAGATTTCTTAGGTACAGAGGGAGGAACATGAGAATAACATCAGACCTATCCACAGAGACCTGGCAAGCCAGAAAGGGCTGGCAAGACATATTCAAGGTACTAAGTGCTGCCCAGAGCAGTCTACACTTTCAGTAGAATCCCTATCAAAATACCATTGACATTTTCCACAGAGCTGAAACAAACAATCCTAACATTTGTGTGGAACCAGAAAAGACCCCGAATTACCAGGGGAATGTTGAAAAAGAAAACCAAAGCTGGGGACATCACAATGCCTGATTTAAGCTCTATTACAAAACTGTGATCATCAACACAGCATGGTATTGACACAAAAACAGACACATAGATCAACAAACAGAATAGAGACCCCAGAAATGCATCCTCAACTCTATGGTCAACTTATCTTCAACAAATCAGGAAAGAATATCCAATGGAAAAAAGACAGTGTCTTCAATAAATGGTGCTGGGAAAATTGGACAGCCACATGCAGAAGAATGAAACTAGACCATTCTCTTACACCATACACAAAGATAAACTCAAAATGAATGAAAGACCTCAATGTGAGACAGGAATCCATCAAAACACTAGATGAGAACACAGGCAATAACCTCTTGGACATTGGCCACAGTGACTTCTTTCAAGACATGTCTCGAAGGCAAGGCAAACAAAAGCAAAAATGACCTATTGGGACATCATCAAGATAAAAATCTTTTGCACAGCAAAGGAAACAGTCAACAAAACTAAAAGGCAACCCATGGAATGGGAGAAGATATTTGCAAATGACATTATGGGTAAAGGGATTGTATCCAAGATATACAAAGAACTCCTCAAACTCAACACTCAAAAAACAAATAACCCAGTCAAAAAATGGGTAGAAGACCTGAACAGACACTTCTCCAAAGAAGACATACAAATGGCTAACAGACACATGAAAAAATGCCCCACATCACTAGCCATCAGGGAAATACAAATCAAAATTACAATGAGATACCACCTTACACCAGTTAGGATGGCAAAAATTAACAAGGCAGGAAACAAATGCTAGCAAGGATGTTGAGAAAGGGAAACACTCTTACACTGTTGCTGAGAGTGCAAGCTGGTACAGCCACTCTGGAAAATGGTATGGAGGTTCCTCAAGACATTAAAAATAGAGCTACCCTATGACCCAACAATTGCATTACTAGGTATTTACTCCAATGATAGAGATGTAGTGAAAAGAAGGGACACATGCACCCCAATGTTCATAGCAGCAATATCCACAATAGCCAAACTGTGGAAGGAGCTGAGATGCCCTTCAACAGATGAATGCATAAAGAAGATGTGGTCCATACATACAATGGAATATTGCTCAACCATCAGAAAGAATGATTACCCAACATTTGCAGCAACATGGACGGGACTGGAGGAGATTACGCTAAGCGAAATAAGTCAAGCAGAGAAAGACAATTATCATATGGTTTCATTCATATGTGGAACATAAGGAATAGCGTGGAGGACCACAGGGGAAGGGAGCAAAATGTGAATGGGAAGAAATCAGAGAGTGAGACAAACCATGATAACCAAACTGAGGATTACAGAAGGGAGAGGGTAACCAGGTGATGAGTATTAAGGAAGGCATGTGTGGTGATGAGCACTGGGTGTTATATGCAACTAATGAATCACAGAACACATCAAAAACTGATGATGTATTGTATATTGGCTACTTGAACACTATAAAAAATAAGTGAAAATGTTTTCCATAGTGACTGCACCAATTTACATTCCCACCAATAGTTCAAGAAGGTTCCCAATTCTCCATAACCCTCTAACTCTCATTTCTTCTTTTTTGATAATAGCCATTTTAACAGGTGAGAGGTGATATATCATTTTGGTTTTGATTTGCATTTCCCTGATGGGTGACATGACTTCTTTATATATTTTGGATAATGGCTCCTTATTGGATAAATGATTTGCAAGTATTTTCTCCCATTCATTAGGTTGCCCTTTCATTTCGTTGATGGTATTTTTTTTGCTGTGCAGAAGCTTTTTAATTTGATGCAGACCCACTTGTTTGTTTTTGCTTTGGTTCCTTTGTTTTTAAAATCAGAGACAAAAAAAAATTGATGTCAAGGAGTTTACTGTCCTTCCTTTGAGAAGCTTTATGATTCCAGGGCTTAAAGTCAAATCTTTAATTCGTTTTGAGTTTATTTTTTGTGTATGGTGTATGATAGTAGTTAGGTTCATTCTTTTGTATGCTGTCATCATATGATCCAGCAATTTCTGGGTATTTATTAGAAGAAAACAAAAACACTACTTCAAAAAGCCAATATATGGAAACAATTTATGTTCTCATCAGTGGATGAATTGATAAAAAACACTTGGCCTATATTTTATGTATCTATCTATATCTATCTATCATCTATCTGTTTATCTATCTATGAGATGGAATACTGCTCAGCCACAAGAAACAATGAATGAAATCTTTCCACCTGTGACAACATAAATAGACCTTGAGGGTATCATGCTGAGTGAAATAAGCCAGGTAGAAAAAGACAAATATCATATAATCTCACTTATATGTGGAATCTAAAAAATCAAAGTGAAGAAAGAAACTAAACTAAACTCATGGATACAGAAAACAGAGTGGTGGTCATCTGGGGTAGGGGAGGTGGTGGCTGGGTGAAATTGGCAAAGGGGGTCAGGAAGTAAAGACTTCCAGTTGTGAAATGAATAGGTCACAGGATTGTAGTCATGGTGACTATAGATAATTAATCTTTGACAAAACAGAAAAGAATATCCAATGGAAAAAAAAAGATAGTCTCTTCAACGGTTAGTGTTGGAATAACAGGACAATAATATTCAAAGGAATGAAACTGGGCTACTTTTTTACACCATGCACAAAAGTAAATTCAAAATGGATGAAAGACTTCAATGTGAGACAGGAAACCATTAAAATCCTAGAAGAGTACACAGGCAGTAACTTCTTTGACATTGGCTATAGCAACTTCTTTTGAGATATGTTTTCTTAGGTGAGGGAAACAAAAGCAAAAAGAAACTATTGGGACTTCGTCAAAATAAAAAGCTTCTGCACAGCAAAGGAAACAATAAACAAAAGTAAAAAGCAACCTAAGGAATGAGAGAAGATATTTTCAAATGACATATCTGAAAGATTTAGTACTCAAAATATATAAAGAACTTATAAAACTCATCATCTGACAAACAAATGATCCAGTTAAAAAAATGTGCTAAAGGCATGAATAGACATTTTTCCAAAGAAGACATACAGATGGCCAAGAGAAACATGAAAAGATGCTCAACATCACTGATCATCAGGGAAATGCAAATCAAAACTACAATTACATATCACCTCTTACTGGTCAGAATGGCTAAAATCAATAACGCAAGAAACAACATGTGCTGGCAAAGATGTGGAGAAAGGGGATCTCTCTTACACTGTTGGTGGGAATGCAAACTGGTGCAACCACTGTAGAAAACAAGAAGGAGATTCCTGAATTACTTAAAAATAGAATTACCCTACATTCCAGCAATTGAACTACTATGTATTTACCTGAAGAATACAAAACTACTATTTCAAAGGGACAAAGGCACCCCAATGTTTATAGCAGCATCATCTGTTAGACACAAATTATGGAAAAAGTCCAAGTGTCCATCTATAGGTGAACGGATAAAAATGATGTGGTGTGGAGATGTATATACTACTGGATACATGTGTATACATATATAAAATACTACTCAGCCACAAAAAAGAATGAAATCTTTCCCTTTGCAATGACATGGATGGAGGTAAAGAGTGTTATGCTAAGTGAAGTAAGTCATTCAGAGAAAGACGATAGCATATGATTTCACTCATATATGGAATTTAAGAAACAAAACAACCAAAGGGGAAAAAATAAATAGGCAAGCCACAAAACAGACTCTTAACTATACAGCATAAACTGATGATTACCAGAAGGGAGGTGAGGAAGTGGGTTAAATATGTGATGGACATTAAGGAGTGCACTTGTGATGAGCACTGGGTATTGTCTGGAAGTGTTGAATCACTCTATTGTACACCTGAAACTAATACTACACTGTATGTTAACTCATTGGAATTTAAATAAAAACTTAAGAAACAAACAATTATAATAATGTTTCATGGAATTTGAAATATATTTAAAAATAGAAAACATTAGAACATATAAATATAAATGAGAGTAATGTAGTTCAAATGATCAAATGTCATTATACTATTCATGAAGTGGTAACAGTGCGTGTATTATATGTTTATATAGTCAAGGATACTATTTTAATCACTAGGAGAGTGACTAAAAGAAAACTAAAGGAATACATAACTAATAAGCTTAAGAAGCTAATAGAAGATTAAAATGGAATAAATGAAAATCAAACCAAAAGAAGGAAAGACTGGAGAGAAAATAGGAACAGAGACAGATGAGACATTTAGTAGTAATAAGTTATATATGTAAAATATATATGTCTGAAATACATTACACATAAATAGAGTAATTAATCTAATTAAAAGATAAAGACAGTCAGACTGGATAAACATAAAGCCCAATTATATTCCATCTATAAGAGACACATATTAAATCAAAAGATACAGAAAAATCAGAAATAAAGATGGAAAAATTGTACAATGCAAAAACTAACCAAAAGAAAGTTGGCATTGTTATATTAATATCAGAAAAAGTAAACATTACAGCAAAAATTTACTAAAAGTAAAAAAGACATTTCATAATGGTAAAAGAGTTAATTTACTGTTGAAGATATATCGATTCTAAATTTGCATGTGCATGGTCACATAGCATTAAAACATAAAACAAAAAGACAGTATTAGAAGAAATAGACACATATACAATTATAATGGGATATTTTAACAGGCTTCTTGCAGTAACTGATAAAAACAATGTAGGCCAGAATCAGTATAAAGGCATAAACAATGTAAAAAAATACAATTAAGAAACTTGACCTACTAGACAAAAGTGAAACATTGTCTCCATTGACTGCAAATACTTTTTTTAAAGTGCGAATGAAATATGGAGGGGTAGCTAAAATGATGGCATAGTGGAAGGACTCTAGGCTCATCTCTTCCCTCAAACACAACTAGATAACTATCAAATCATTCTGAACATCCATAAAATGGATCGAAGGACTGAGAGAACAAACTCCACAAGTTTGGGAGAGAAAAAGCTGCATTGAAAACAGTATGATGTGTGAATATGTGGTTTGGGGGAGAAACTTCAAAAGTGCTATGGAGGGGAGGGAGCCCTGGTCACAGAGGAAGTTGAGAAAGTGAGGAGTGCATAGGGCAATGCACAAGGAGATCACCTGCCCCAAAGCCTTTGGGAAAACAAAAGGGGATGATTTTTGTAAGTTTTTGCAACAACAAGGACTCAAAGGTTGGAGTTTTAAAGGTTGGCAGGCATTGATGGGATAGAGCCCTAAGGGTGCTCCCCTACTCCTAAAAAAGAAACAAGGCAAGCAATATGGGGGCAGATGGCAGAATCAGAAGGGGGCTCAAAGGGGAGACATTGTTTGCTGTTCTCACAGCACAGCTGAGAGACTCCTCTCCAAGGGCAAAAGAGCTGGCAGGCACCATTCGCCTCCCCTGCCCCTTGGCATAGATGCAGAAACACCTGCTGATAGCGGCTCAATGCAAATCTGACTGTCTAGCCTACTTGTTCCAAGTCCCATGCCCCTGCGCATTGGCACAACTGCCCTTCTTGGTCAAATTTGCATTAGTCCCATCATGGTGAGACCCTCCCCAAGAAGACTAGTGCAGACCCCTGCCATAGCACATCTCTAAATTTTGGAGTTTTAAAATCAGCAGGCTTGGCTGGGATAGAGCCCAAAGTGCACTGTGCTGCTCCTGGCAGGCAAACAACCTAGAGACAGACAGGATGAAAATGGCAATATGAAAAACCCCTGGGATGCAAAGGGGGAGATTATTCGCTATTCTGAGAGTGCTTCCCTGAGAACAGTAACCACAGAGACCCCTCTTGGGGGAAAAAGGAGCTGGCTGGTACCATGACCCACCCCTGCCCCTCAGAATAAGCCAACTTCAGTAAACAATACAGTGCCAACACTGGCTGCAAAATTAGCTTACATCAAGTCCTGCCTGCCTGCACTAGGTCAGTTCTAACTTTGTTCAGCAAGTGTGTCTCAGTCTGAGTGCAGTGGACCTGTTCCCCAGAAAACCAGCAGAAACCTTGGCACACACTACATATCCCAACATTGGAGTTCTGCAAGTCTTCAGTTCTAGTGGAAGTACCATCAAGTCTCTTAACAAGTTGACCAGAGCACACCTAGTTAAAACTCACCACACTCTGGCCAAGTTCCAAACACTGCACACTGCAGGCAAGAAGAACTTCTTGAGACAACAGGCCTGAAGGATAGAGCAGCCAAAATACAACAGCAGAGTGCACACGGCATACACCAAAGATATTCTCTGAAGCACTACACTGTGGACACTATATTACCTCTTCATAAACCCATTACACTCAGCAGCAGGAAATATATCAGGCTTGCCAAAAACAGAGAAGACGGAGACCTAGACAAAATGCCAACATGGTGGGATTCAACCCAAAAGAAAGAACAAGAAAAGTCACAGAAAGAGATCTAATTGGAGGAGATATAAATAATATGCCTGATCCAGAATTTAAAGCAACGATTATAAGAATACTAGCTGGTATGAGAAAGGCATGGATGACATCAGGGAAACCTTTACCCCAGAGATAAAAGAGCTAAAAAACAATCACACTGAAATGAAAAATGAAATAACCTGATTCAAATTTAACTGGATGCAATGATTATAAAGATGGAAGAAGGAGAGGAATGAAGAAGTGATATAGAATATAGAATTATGGGAAATAATCAAAGTAAACAAAAGAAAAAATAATTATGGATCATGATAGTACACATAGGAAGCTCAGCGACATCAAAAGTAATAACATTCTTATCATAGGAGACCAGAAGAAGAAGAAGAGAGAAAAGGGAGCTGAAAATTTATTTGATGAAATATATATGAAAACTTCCCAAATCTAGGGGAGGAAACAAACACTTAAACCCAGGAGGCACAGAGAACTCCCATTGAAATAAACAAAAGCTGAGCAACACTGAGACATATCGTAATTACATTTGCAAAATATAGCAATAATGAAAAAATACTAAAAGTAGCAACAAAAGAATTTCCAATCTTACAAGGGAAAACCCGTAAGGCCAGTTGAGATCTCTCAACAGAAATTTGACAAGCCAGAAGGGAGTGGGATGATATATTCAATGTGCTGAATGGGAAAAGACTATAGCCAAGAATACTCTATAGAGGAAGGCTATTCTATTCTGTATTCAAAATAGAAGGTGAGATAGTTTCTCAGAAAAACAAAAACTAAAGGAGTTCATGACCACTAAACTAGCCCTACAAGAAATATTAAAGGGCACTCTTTGAATGGTAAGGGAAGACCAAAAGTGACAAAGACTAGAAAGGAAACAAGAAAATCTCCAGGAACAACAAGAAAACAAGTAATAAAACGGCACTAAACACACATCTATCGATAATTACTCCAAATGGAAATGGACTAAATGTTCCAATCAAAAAGCATAAGGTGTCTGACTGGATAAAAAAATAAGACCCATATTTATGCTGCCTACAAGAAACTCATTTGAAACCTAAAGACACCTGCAGATTGAAAGTGAGGGGATGGAGATCTATTTATCATGCAAATAGAGGTTAAAAATTGTCAGAGTAACAACACTTAGATCAGACAAACTAGATTTTAAACCAAAAACTGTTAAAAGAGACAAAGAAGGGCACTACATCATAATAAAGGGGACTGTCCAAAAAGAAGATCTAACAATTGTAAATATTTATGCCCCCAACTTGGGAGCACCCAATGTATAAAACCTTAATAACAAACATAAAGGAACTAATGAATATGATACAATAATAATAGAGGACTTCAGCATTCCACTTACATCAATAGACAGATAATTTAAGCAGAAAATCAACAAGGAAACAATGGCTTTGAATGGCACACTGGGCCAGATGGACTTAGCAGAGGTATTTAGAACATCTCATCCTAAAGCAGCAGAATACATGTTCTTTTCAAGTGCACATGGAACATTGTCCAGAATAGACCACATACTAGGTCACAAATCAGGTCTCCACAAGTACAAAAAGATTGAGATCATACCATGCATAGTTTTGACCACAACACAATGAAACTTGAAGTCAACCATGAGATAAGACCAGAGATACATGGTGATTAAACAACATGCTAATAAAGAATGCATGAGTCAACCAGGAAATCAAAGAAGTAAAATAATGCACGAAAATACAACTGTCCAAAACATTTGGGAAGCAGAAAAGGCATTCCCAGCAGGGAAGTATATTGCAATGCAGGCCTACCTCAAGAAGCAAGAAAAATCCGAAATGACCTAAACTTATACCTCATGGAGTTAGAAAAAGAACAACAAATGAAGCCTAAAGCCAGCAAAAAGGGGAAATAATAAAGATTAGAGCAAAAATAAATTATATAGAAACAAAAAAAGTTGTTGATCATTGAAACCAGGAGTTGTTTCTTTGAAAGAATTAATAAAATTGATTAACCCTTAGCCAGGCATACGAAAATGAAAAAAAAAAAAGGAGCCAAATAAATAAAATTGTAGCTTAGAGATGAGAAATAACAACCAACAGCACAGAAATACAAACAATTATGAGAATATTATGAAAAAAAATACATGCCAACAAATTCGACAATCTGGGAGAAATGGATTAATTCCCAGAAACATAGAAACTACCAAAACTGAAACCATAAGAAATAAAACCTGAACAGCCTGATAACCAATAAAGAAATGGAATCAGTAGTAAAAAATCTCATAACAAAAGTCTGGGGCCAGATTGTTTTACAGGTGAATTCTACCAAACATTTAAAGAAGATTTAATACCTATTCTTCTCACTGTCTTCTAAAAAATAGATAAGGAAGGAATATTCCCAAACTCATTCTATGAGGCCAGCAGTACCCTGATTCCAAAACCAAAGATTCCACTTAAAAAGAGAACTACAGGCCAAATCCCTGATTAATATGGATGGAAAAATTCTCAACAAAATACTAGCAAACCAAATCCAACAGTACATTAAAAGAAGCACTCAGCTTGATCAAGTGGGATTTATACCTGGGCTGTAAGGGTGGGTTAATAGTTGGAAATCAATGAACATGATGTACCACATTTAAAAAAGAGTATAAGGACCATATGATGCTTCCAATAGATGTAGAAAAAGCATTTGACAGAGTACAACATGGATTAGTGATAAAAACCCTCAGCAGAGTAGGTTTAGAGAGAACATGCCTCAACATCATATAGGCCATATGTGAAAAACCCATAGCTAATATCATCCTCAATGAGGAAAGACTGAGACCTTTTCCTATATAGTCAGGAACAAGATGAGGATTTCCACTCTCACCATTATTATTTAACATAGTGCTGGAATGCCTAGCCTCAGCAATTAGAAAACAAAAAGAAATAAAAGTCAACCAAATTGGCAAGGAAGAAGCCCAACTTTTTGCACATGACATGATACTCTATATAGAATACCCAAAAGATTCCACCAAAAAATTGCTGGAACTTATACACAAATTCAGTAAAGTCACAGGGTACAAAATCAACATACAGAAACTTGTCACATTCCTATACACTAGTAATGAAGAAGCAGAAAGAAAAATCAAGGAATCAATCCCATTTACAATTGCACCAAATGATAAAATACCTAGGAAAAGCCCTAACCAAAGAGGTAAAAGATCTATATTCTGAAAACTATAAAACAATGATGAAAGAAATTGAAGATGGTATAAAGAAATGGAAAAACATCCCATGCTCATGGATTGGAAGAACAAATATTGTCAAATGCCTATACCACCCAAAGCAATCTACATATTAAAACAATCCCTATCAAAATAACCACAGCATTTTTCACAAAGCTACAACAATCCTAATATATGCATGGAACTACAAAAGACCCCAAATAGGTGAAGCAACCTCGAAAAAGAAAAACAAAGCTGGAGGCATCACAATTCCAGACTTCAAGTTATATTACAAAGCTGTAGTGATCGATGAAGTATGGAACTGGTAAAAAGAAAAGAAAGAACACAAATCAAAACAACAGCAACAGCAACAACAACAGCAACAACAACAACAATAATAAACAGACACAAAGATCAATGGAACAGAATAGAAAACCTAGAAATGAATCCAAAACTTGGGGTCAACTAATCTTTGACAAAGCAGGGAAGAATGTCCAATGGAAAAAAAAAAAAGTCTCTTCAACAAATAGTGTTGGGGAAACTGGACAGCAACCTGCAGAAGAATGAAAATGGACACTTTCTTACATCATACAGAAAAACAAATTCAAAATGGATGAAAAGCCTTAATGTGAATCAGGAAACCATCAAAATCCCAGAAAAGAGCACAGGCAGTAACCTCTTTGACATTGGCCATAGCAACTTCTTACTAGATGTGTCTCCCAAGGCAAGGGAAACAAAACCAAAATAAACTATTGGAACTTAATCAAGACTAAAAGTTTCTTCTGCAGAGAACAGGAAACAATCAACAAAACTAAAAGGCAACCTTCAGAATGGGAGAAGATATTTGTGAATAACATATCTAATAAAGGGTTTGTATCTAAAATATATAAAGAACTTATGAACTCAACACCCCAAATGCAAGTAATCCAGTTAAAAAATGGGTAAAAGATGTGAATAGACATTTTTCCAAAGAAGACATCCAGATGGCTAATAGACACATGAAAAGTTGCTCAACATCACTTATCATCAGAGAAGTACAAATCAAGACCACAATGAGATATCACCCTGTGTCTTTCAGGATGGCTAAAATTAAGAACTCAGGAAACAACAGGTGTTGGCCAGGATGTGGAGAAATGGGAACACTCTTACACTGCTGTTAGGAATGCAAACTGATGCAGCCACTCTGGAGAACAGTTTGGAGGTTCCTCGAAAAGTTAAAAATAGAACTAGCCTACAATCCAGCAATTGTACTACTAGGTATTTACCCCAAGGATACAGAAATGCGAATCTGAAGAGACACATGCACCTTAATGTTTATAGCAACACTATCTACAATAGCCAAATTATTGAAAGAGTCCAAATGTTCATTGACTGATGAATGGATAAAGAGGATGTCACATATATAAACATACATATATACAATGGAGTGTTACTCAACCACTCAGCCATAAAAAAAGAATGAAATCTCGCCAGTTACAACAAAACAGATCTAGGTAGAGAGTATTATACAAAGTGAAATAAGTCAGTCAGAGAAAGACAAACATCATATGATTTCACTTATATATGGAATTTTAAAATCCTAAACAAATGAATACAGGGAAATAAAAAAGAGAGGCAAACCAAGAAACAGGCTCCTAACTACAGAGAACAGACTGATCATTACTGGTGGGGAGATGTGTGGCAGGAAATGGGTTAAACATGTGATGGGCATTAAGGAGAGCACTTGTGATTAGCACAGGGTGTTGTACATCACTGATGATTCACTAAATTCTAAACCTGACACCAGTGTTGCACTGTATATTAACCAGCTGGAAATTAAATAAAAACTCAGGACATAAAAGTGCACATGAATATTACAACAAATAACACATGTTGCACCACTTATTAAGTCGATCAATTTCCAAAGTGAACTCATACAGAATATATTAAAGTAGAAATCAATAACAAAAAGAAAACTAAATGTTTCCCCTATGTTTAAGGCAATTAAGCAACATACTTCTGAACAATCCATGAATCAAAAAGAAAAATCCACTGTTGAAAATTTGAACTGAATGATGATGAAAATGTAACATACTAAAACTTGTAATATGCAGCTAAGGGCATATTAGAAGGAAATGTATAACCAAGAAGAATGTTGAATGTTTTTAATCTAAGCACCCATCTCAAAAAAACATATAGATTAAACCCAAAGAAAATAAATGTAAAAAGGAAGGATAGAATAAAGATAAGAGCAGAAATTATGGAAATAAATAAAATAGACAAAAAGTTTGTTCTTCATAAAATTAACGGTATTCATAAACTGCCTGAGAGACTGCATTTAGCAAGTGTGGGGAGGAGAGAAAAACTGCAATGTACTATCTCAGGAATAAAAAGGAGACATCACAAAATATCCAGTAGATTCAGAAAACGTTATAAATAATTCTATGCCAGTAAATGAGATGAAATGGTCAAATTTCTAGAAACACTCAACTTACTAAAATGTACACAAAATGGACTAAAAAATAGTCCTATGACTACTATGAAAATTGTATATGTAATTTAAAAACTTCCCACAATCTAAACTGCAGACATGGATGATTAGATTTGTCAATTCTACTAAAAATGTAAGGAATAAAGAATGTCAGTGTTACCTATATTTCTCCAGACAATAGATAATTCTCAATCATTTCAAGGCCAGTTTTATATTCATTCCAAGATATGATGAGTACAGTACATTTCAAGAAAAGAAACCCATAGACCACTCTTACTGTTGAAAAAGGTAAGTAAAGCTATGAAACAAAGCAGAATCAAACCAAATCCAGTAGTATACAAAAAGGATAATATTTTATGACCAGTTGGGTCATTTTGAGAATTTAGTGTTAGCTCAGTATTGGAAAAGCAATCAATGTAATTCACCTCGTTAATTGAATAAGGGAGAAAAATCATATCATTTACATAAATAGAGGAAAGTAATTGATAAATTCAACATCCCATTTTAATTAAGACAAGAACAAAGTAGGAATAAAAAGACTTATTTATTTATTTATTTATTTTAATGATTTTTTATTATATTATGTTAGTCACCATACAGTACCTCCCCGGTTTCCGATGTAAAGCTCGATGATTCATTAGTTGCGTATAACACCCAGTGCACCATGCAATACGTGCCCTCCTTACTACCCATCACCGGTCTATCCCATTCCCCAACACCCTCCCCTCTGAGGCCCTCAGTTTGTTTCTCATAGTCCATAGTCTCTCATGTTTCATTCCCCCTTCTGATTACCCACCCTTTCTTTATCCCTTTCTTCCCCTACCGATCATCCTAGTTCTTATGTTCCATAGATGAGAGAAATCATATGATAGTTGTCTTTCTCTGCTTGACTTATTTCACTTAGCATTATCTCCTCCAGTGCAATCCATGTTACAGCAAATGTTGAGAATTCGTTCTTTCTGATAGCTGAGTAATATTCCATTGTATATATGGACCACAACTTCTTAATCCAGTCGTGTTGAAGGGCATCTCGGCTCCTTCCACGATTTAGCTATTGTGGACATTGCTGCTATGAACATTGGGGTGCATATGGCCCTTCTCTTCACCACGTCTGTATCTTTGGGGTAAACACCCAGTAGTGCAATGGCTGGGTCATAGGTTAGCTCAATTTTTAACTTCTTAAGGGACCTCCACACTGTTTTCCAGAGTGGATGTACCAACTTGCATTCCCACCAACAATGTAGGAGGGATCCCCTTGCTCCACATCCTCTCCAACAATTGTTGTTTCTTGCATTGTCTATTTTTGCCATTCTAACTAGTGTAAGGTGGTATCTTAGTGTGGTTTTGATTTGAATTTCCCTGATGGCTAATGATTTTGAACATTTTTTCATGTGTCTGTTAGCCATTTGTATGTCTTCATTGGAAAAGTGTCTATTCATATCTTCTGCCCATTTTTTGATTTGTTTATTTGTTTCTCGTGTATTGAGTTTGAGAAGTTCTTTGTAGATCTTGGATACCAGTCCTTTATCTGTAGTGTCATTTGCAAATATATTCTCCCATTCCGTGGGCTGCCTCTTAGTTTTTTTGACTGCTTCCTTGGCTGTGCAGAAGCTTTTGACCTTGATGAAGTCCCATAGGTTCATTTTATCTTTTGTTTCTATTGCCTTTGGGGATGTGTCATGAAAAAGGTTGCTTTGGCCGATGTCGTAGAGGTTGCTGCCTATGTCTCCTCTAGGATTTTGATGGATTCCTGTAACACATCGAGGTCTTTCATCCATTTGGAGTTTATCTTTGTGTATGGTGTGAGAGAGTGGTCAAGTTTAATTCTTTTGCATGTAGCTGTCCAATTTTACCAGCATGATTTATTGAACAGACTGTCTTTTTTCCACCAGATGTTTTTTCCTGCTTTATCAAAGATTAGTTGCCCAAAGAGCTGAGGGTCCATTTCTGGGTTCTCTATTCTGTTCCATTGGTCTATGTGTCTATTTTTGTGCCAGTACCATGCTGTCTTTGTGATCACAGCTTTGTAGTACAGCTCGAAATCCGGCATTGTGATGCCCCCAGCTTTGTTTTTCCTTTTCAACAGTTCCTTGGAGATTCGGGGCCTTTTCTGGTTCCATACAAATTTAAGGACTATTTGTTCCAGTTCTTTGAAAAACGTTCTCGGTATTTTGATCGGGATAGCATTGAAAGTGTAGATTGCTCTGGGTAGCATGGACATTTTAACTATGTTAATTCTTCCGATCCATGAGCATGGAATATCTTTCCATCTTTTTATGTCTTCCTCAATGTCTTTCAAGAGTGATTTATAGTTTCTAGAATAAAGGTCCTTTACGTCTCTGGTTAAGTTAATTCCAAGGTAACGTATGGTTTTCGGTGCTATTGTAAATGGGATGGATTCCCTAATTTCTCTTTCTTCAGTCTCCTTATTCGTGTATAGAAATGCAACTGATTTCTGAGCATTGATTTTGTATCCTGCCACATTACTGAATTGCTCTATAATTTCTAATAGTTTGGGAGTGGCTTCTTTTGGGTTTTCCATATAGAGTATCATGTCATCTGTGAAGAGAGACATTTTGACTTCTTCTCTGCCGATTTGGATACCTTTGATCCCTTTTTGTTGTCTGGTTGCTGTTGCAAGGACTTCTAGTACTATGTTGAATAATAGTGGCGAGAGTGGGCATCCTTGCCGTGTTCCTGATCTTAAGGGAAAGGCTTCCAGCTTTTTCCCATTGAGAATAATATTTGCTGTAGGCTTTTCATAGATGGGTTTTTATGAGATTGAGGATTGTACCCTCTATTCCTACACTCTGAAGGGTTTTAATCAGGAAAGGATGCTGTATTTTGTCAAATGCTTTTTCGGCATCAGTTGAGAGGATCATATGGTTCCGGAGTCTTTTCTTGTTGATATGATGTATCACGCTGATTGATTTGCGAATATTGAACCATGCTTGCATCCCAGGTATGAATCCCACTTGATCATGATGGATAATCCTTTTAATGTACTGTTGGTTTCTATTAGCAAGGATTTTGTTGAGGATTTTGGCGTCCATATTCATTAGGGAAATCAGTCTGTAATTCTCCTTTTTGAGGGGGTCTTTGCCTGGTTTGGGAATCAAGGTAATATTGGCCTCATAGAATGAGTTTGGTAGCTTTCGCTGTTTCTATTTTTTGAAATAGCTTTAGGAGATTAGGTATTATTTCTTCTTTGAATGTTTGGTAGAATTCCCCAGGAAAACCATCCGGGCCTGGAGTTTTGTTATTTGGAAGGTTGTTTATCCTGACTCAATCTCTTCATAATTAATTGGCCTGTTTAAGAAATCAATTTCTTCCTGCTTCAGTGTTGGTAGTTTATAGGTTTCCAGGAAGGATTCCATCTCTTCCAGATTGCTTAGTTGATTGGCATATAGCTGTTGATAAAAATTTCTAATAATCCTTCTAATTTCAATGGTGTTGGTCGTGACCTCTCCTTTTTCATTCATATTTTTAATAATTTGGGTCCTTTCTCTTTTCTTTTGGCTAAGTCTTGCCAGTGGTCTGTCAATTTTATTGATTCTCTCCAAGAACCAGCTTCTAGTCCTGTTGATCTGCTCTACTGTACTTCTGGTTTCTGATTCATTGATTTCTGCTCTAATTTTGGTCAACTGCTTCCTCGTGCGTGGATTAGGCCTGTCCCTCTGTTGCTGTTCCAGCTTCTTGAGGTGAGAATATAAAAACTGCATTTTAGATTTTTCTATTCTTTTGAGTGAGGCTTGGATGGCTATGTATTTCCCCCTTAGGACTGCCTTTGCAGTGTCCCATAGGTTTTGGACCATTGTGTTTTCATTCTTATTGGTCTCCATAAATTGTTTAAATTGATTTTTGATTTCCTGGTTTATCGAGTCATTCCTGAGCAGGATGGTTCTTAGTCTCCAAGTATTTGAGTTTCTTCCAAATTTTTCCTTGTGGTTGATTTCCAATTTCAGAGCGTTGTGGTCTGAGAATATGCAGGGGATCATTTCAATCTTTTGGTATCGGTTGAGACCTGTTTTGTGTCCCAGAACGTGGTCTATTCTTGAGAATGTTCCATGGGCATTAGAATAGAATGAGTATTCTTTGGTTCTGGGGTGTAGTGTTCTATATATATCTATGAGGTCCAATTCATTGAGTATGGTATTCAAAGCCTTTGATTCTTTGCTTAGTTTTTGCCAGGGTGTTCTGTCTATTTCTGATAGTAGAGTGTTGAGGTCCCCTACTATTAATGTATTTTTATCTATATGTCTCTTTATTCTGATTAAGAGTTGGCTTGTGTATCTTGCTGCTCCCCTGTTGGGGGCATATATATTTATAATTGTCATATCCACTTGTTGAGTACTTCCTTTAAGAATAATATAGTGCCCTTCTGCATCTCTAACTATAGTCTCTAGTTTAAAATCCAATTTATCTGATATGAGAATTGCTACCCCAGCTTTCTTTTGAGGTCCGTTTGCGTGAAAGATGGTAGTCCATCTCCTTACTCTCAGTCTGAATGCATCTTTGGGTTCGAAATGAGTCTCTTGTAGACAGCAAATGGATGGGTCATTTCTTTTTATCCAATCTGAAACCCTGTGGCATTTTATAGGGGGTTTTAAACCATTAACATTGACACTAAGAACTGAGAGATAGAATTTTAATGATGCCATGTTGCCAGTAAAGTCTTTGTTTGTATCAGTTGTGACTTTCTGTTCTGTATCACTCTTGGGGCCTTTTTACCTTTATAGAACCCCCCCTTAATATCTCCTCTAGGGCTGGTTTTGTGGTTACGAAATTGGTTAATGACTGGCGATTCTGGAATGTCTTTATTTCTCTATCAATTCTGAATGACAGCCTTGCTGGATAAAGGATCCTTGGCTGCAGGTTTTTCTCTGAAAGAGCTTTAAAAATGCCCCCCCCAACCCTTTCTCTCATTCCAGGTCTGTGTAGACAGGTCTGACGTAATTCTGATGCCTTTGCCTTGGTACATGAGAAATTTATTTGCCCTGGCCACTTTCAATACTGTATCCTTTGATCTAATATTTGCAAATTGCCCTATGATGTGACGTGGCGTAGGTTTGTCGTGGTTGAGCTTGGGAGGGGTCCTCTTTGCCTCTTTGACACAAATGTTTGTTTCCCTTGCTAGATTAGGGAAGTTTTCAGCTACAATTTGTTCAAATATCTCTTCTAGACCTCTGTTTTTCTCCACCCCCTCGGGGATGCCTATGATTCTGACATTGGTTCATTTCATTGAGTCAGTAATCTCCCGTAACCTACATTCGTGGGCGTGGATTTTTTTAAGACGAGCTTCTATTTTCGTTTTTTCCTCTATTAACCCATCCTCCAATTCACTAACCTGTTCCTCTGCTTTAGTGACCATGGCCGTCAGAGTCTCTAGTTTTGCCTGCATTTGGCTCATAGAATTTTTAATTTCTGTCAGATTCGCTCTCATTTCTGTCCTTAGGGATGCTATATTCTCAGTAACCTTTTCGTTAATAGTTTTTTCAATTCTACTCATCATTTTGACCATCGTGACTCTGAATTCCATTTCTGATAATTTGGTTACATCCATATTCATTATTTCTGTGGCAGAGGCCACAGACTCATTGTCTTTTCTTTGCTGGGGGGGGGGAGGCTTCTCCTTCTTGTCATTCTGATGAGGAGAGGTTGCAGGGTTGTCCAGAGCCCAAATTCTTGACTGGGTCCCAGGCCGTGCCCCTTGTTTTATAGGGATCTTAGGGATGTGGGCTTCTTCTTTAAAGATTTTATTTATTTATTTATGTGTCAGAGTGCCAACCAGTGAGAGAGGGAACAGAAGCAGGGGAGTGGGAGAGGAAGAAGCAGGCTACCAGCGGAGGAGCCCGATGAGGCACTCCTTTCCGCAACACCGGGATCACGCCCTAAGCTGAAGACAGGCGCTCAATGACTGCGTCACCCCAGCGACCGGATTGTGGGCTTCTTGATATTTCAGCCTGCCTTCTGTGTTCTGGGGGAGGGGCCTGCCGTGCAGATACTCAGGCAACCCTGTTTGGGTAGAGTCTCTGTGTCTCTGCGAGGAGGGATGGGGATGGGCCCTCTCTGAGCCGGTATTTCCAGGCTTTTGTTCTCTGGCAGCTTTCCCTGGCGGTCTGCTGTGCCTCTTCTGAGAGTCAGAGCAGCAGAGGCTGCATTGTCACAGAACAGAGGGATTGCGGCCCGTTCTCCACTGATGTTCTGGCCACTTTCACTCTGTTACTGTTGGTGCTGCTCAACCCTGCAGCATCCTGGGATGTGCGCCCCACACCCGGCGTCTCAGCCCTCACTTCCAAGGCCGGTGCGTCTCTGTCCTTTGTGTTTCTAATGCCGCCAGCCGCCAGCCGCCCCGTGCGTGCTCCTGGAGCTCCTGGTCTCAGTCTGAATCCAGTGAGCACACCGGGATTCCGGAGTTCCGCGAGATGCCTGGTGGTGCGCTCCCGGCCTAGGGTCTCAGTCTGCTGTTTCGCGGGTGCCGGTCCGCGAGCCCTCCCGCTCCCCCGTGCAGGTGGCTACTGCTTCCAGGCGCCCGAACGCGGCAGTTCCCTCCCCCTTCCGTTTATCTTCCGATATCTGTGCGCGGTTTCACGGCTCTAGGCTTCATACCTCAATACTCAGCACTGGAGATATTAATTTGTAGAGATCCAGAAGTATCTTCCTGTGTCTCAGGCTGATTCCGTGGTTGTTTAGGCTGGTCTGGTACCTATCCAGCTCAACTCAGGGGACTGGCTGAAAAAGGGGTCCCTACTCCTCCGCCATCTTAATTCCAACCTCCTAAGGTTCTCTTCATCCATTATAATCAGTAGCCATTGTTCTGTTAGGAATTCTGGGGTATTTTGTTCTTTCAGATTCTTTTTCTCTTAATCAGACAGTTGTAGCTCAATTTCAAGGAATGAAGCAATAGGCAAATGAACTGTCTTCCAATCTCAATCCTGGCGTTTGTCACTCAAGCTCTTGCTGGTTCTTGTTTTCCTGTCTTCCCATTACTTTCTAAATTTTGTTCCAATACAAGAGGATTCTTGGCCAACTGAGCTTCCATGTGCCTTCCAAATGGAGAACTGGAGAGAGGACCAGAAGGTGGTGCCAGTCTCCGTCCCCACTGCTCTCCCCGCGTGGACCTGTGCAAGACACACACGTCCTCTTGCTGCCTCTGCTCTTGGAGGGGCAGCCTGCAACGCAAAAGGGGTGTGTGGGTGTGCGTGTGTGGGAGGTTTTTCAGGGCCACCAGCTGGTCCCAGCTGGCCACCTCCACCCTACACACACCCCTTGGGGCGCTGAGCCCCCCTCTCAGTTGAGCACCACCCTGGGGGGCTGGCCCGGGGTGCAACCTCAAGTTGCCGCTGCTAAGTGCTGCTGCTGCCGCCCGCTGCAGGAGGAGGAGGTGGAAAGACGAAGAACTTATTTAATCTGATAAAAAATGTACAGAAACACCTATAGCAAATACCATACTTATTGGTAAAATACTATGTATTTTCCTCTGATATTGGGAATGAAACATAGATACTACTACATTTTCTACTCAAAATCGTGCTAGATATTCTAGCCAATATAATAAGACAAGAAAAAATAAAGGCATAATGATTACAAGGGAAGAAGTTTAAAAGTCATTATTTATAAATACTATATGTGTATTTAAGGGGCGCCTGGGTGGCACAGCGGTTGAGCGTCTGCCTTCGGCTCAGGGCGTGATCCTGGCATTCTGGGATCGAGCCCCGCATCGGGCTCCTCCACGGGAAGCCTGCTTCTTCCTCTCCCACTCCCCCTGCTTGTGTTCCCTCTCTTGCTGGCTGTCTCTCTCTCTGTCAAATAAATAAATAAAATCTTTAAAAAAAATAAAATAAAATACTATATGTGTATTTAAAAAATAAAAAATCTATAAATTATTTTATTTTTTATTTTTTACCTTTATTTTTATTTTTTCTAATAATAATTTTTTATTATGCTATATTAGTCACTATACAGTACATCCTTAGTTTTTGATGTAGTGTTCCATGATTCATTATTTGTGTATAACAGCCAGTGCTCCATGCAATATGTGCCTTCCTTAGTACCCATCATCAGCCTATCCCAATCCCCCATCCCTCTCCCATCTGAAGCCCTCAGTTTGTTTCCCAGCGTCCATGGTCTCTCCCCTTTTGTTTATGGTCCATTGTCTAAAGGGACACAGTGGAAGTTCACCAAATATAAGAACGAAATTTAATTGTTCATTATAGATGCCACCAAGTAGTTCCCAGACATTTCATTCTACTGTAGTAATTCGTTATACCTGTGCAGGTGCACGTGGAAGATAATTTATGCATGTATAGTGGTAATAAAACATGCCCCTCAGTAGTAGAATAATAGAGGATGCATATGTGTAAAATTATTAGACTACAGCTTCCATGCTTTCCCTTTGGTTCCTTATTATCTATGAAATTGGACAATTTTTGTTCTCTAGGCTTAAAACTCATTGTCAGTATTTAGAGTTTTTCAATGCTGATCTTCTCCTGTATAAGTTACCAAAAACCTAAAATATGTATGAACTTTAAAAAACGCTATATTGAAAATTACAAACAAAAGATTTACTTATGGCCAATAAGAACAGGAAAGGGTGCTCCACAGTATTATTTTCAGGAACATCCAGGCCTTTCCTAAAACGAAAACATACACACAAACCAGTATTCCCTAGATGGATGACATCCTTATTTCTGAGGACAACTTGAAGAACAGACTAGCATCAAAGTAAAGTGATGGAATTCCTGACACTCAGAGGATGGACAATTGACCTAAGTTAGGGCTGAGGACCTCAAACTACAGTACAATTTCTAGGCATAATTTCATCCTCTGAAGGCAGACAACTACCATGCCACGTCATATACCACATAGGTTGCTTTCCAACCCCTACCATAAAGGAAGAAGATCAGAAACAGATAGGACTAGTAGGAAATAGCGAAAATCACATGTGGGGATTATCCTGAAACACACTGATCCCATAACTAGTGTAAGGAACTGACATGTACAGAGACTCAAGAGGTACTTCTTTGGAAAATGCTGTCTGAAATCGTCACATGTTGGTACCAGCTAATGAGGGCTCTGAGCATACCCTAGGGTTTGCTCACAAGGATTTGCAACACAATCACTGAGGAACTCTTCAAGACCTCAAAGCTTACCTGATTGAATATAAATTATTTTAAATAATAAATAATTTTTTTAGCAAGATAACTGGTTGCAAGACAAATATATAAATATAATGGTATTCTTTAGAAAGGAACTCTTAAAAATATATCATTTAAAAAATATAAAATATCAAATTCCCAATATTAAATCATTCTCTTTTTTTCCCCTCAAGTTTTTATTGAAATTCCAGTTAGTTAACATAGAAGGGGAACATTCTGCCCTGGTGCAACCCAGGGCATCCTCAGACCGCTCTGTCTGCTCATGAGCCTCTGCCCTCCTTTCCCACTGGAACACCATTAGGCCCACCAGGCATGACCCTGGCAATGGTGTGGACTTCTTAAACTTCAGACTTTGAGCTCTGCTGCTTGTAAAAACTTGCAATAATCAGCCCCTCTCTTTTTCTGAGTTAGTCTTTCGGGGGAGTGTTTTTCTTGTGCCATCTCCTTCATGCTTCTCTCTCTCTCTCTCTCTCTCTCTCTCTCTTTCTCTCTTTGCTCCTCTCTCAGTGGTCAGGGCTCCCTACCATCCACAACACTTGCGATTCTTTTCTCCTCCATATCAACTCTCTGCATCTCCCATCTTCCATGATGTGGCCATTTTTCTTCCTCCTGATGTGCAGTTTGCCCTGCCAGTCCTCAAATCAATTTCTTGGGTATTCAGAATGATTTGATATTTATCTGGCTGTGTTAGAAAGATAAGGCAAGCATAAGGTTCTCCTACTACTCTGCCATCTTAACTCATCTTCTGACCCATTCATTCTTTAGTAGGATAATCTTTAACCTCCATGTATTTATGGTCTTTCCAAATTTTTTCTTATGGTTGACTTCAAGCTTCATAGCATTGTGTCAGAAAATATGAATGATGTGATCTCATTCTTTTTGTACTTGTGGAGGCCTGATTTGTGGCCTAGTATAGATCTATTCTGGAAACTGTTCCATGTGCACTTGAAAAGAATGTGTATTCTGCTGCTTTAGGTTGAAATGTTCTGAATATATCTGTTAAGTCATTCTGGTCCAGTATATCATTTGAAGCCATTGTTTCCTTGTTGATTTTATGCTTAAATTATCTGTCTACTGATGCAACTGGGGTGTCAAAGTCCCATACTATTATTGTATCAGTTCAATGAGTTCCTCTCTATTTGTTATTAATTGTTTTATATATTTGGGTGCTCCCTTGTTGGGTGCATACATATTTACTATTGACAGGTATTCTTGTTGGATTGTCCCCTTATTATGATATAGTGCCCTTCTTCATATCTTGTTACAGTCTTTGGTTTATAATCTAGCTTTCCTGGGTGCCTGGATGGCTCAGTTGTTCAAGCATCTACCTTTGGCTCACTTCATGATCCCAGAGTCCTAGGATTGAGTCCCACATCAGGCTCCCTGTTCAGCATGGAGTCTGCTTCTCCCTGTACCCTTCACCCTCTCTCTCATTTTCTCTCTCTCTCTCAAATAAATAAATAAAATCTAGCTTGCCTGATAAAAGTATTGTTGTACTGGCTTTTTTTTTACTTCCATTTTCATGATAAATGCTTCTCCATCCCCTCACTTTTAATCTGTAGTTGACTTTAGGTCTAAAATGAGTCTCTTGTAGTCAGCATATTGATTGGTCTTGTATTTTTATCCATTCTGACTCACTATGTCTTTTGATTGGAGCATTTAGTCCATTTTCATTCAGAGTAAATATTGATAGATATATATTTAGTACCACTTTATTACTTATCATGTCCTTGTTTCTGGAGATTTTCTCTATTCCATTCTAGTCTTTGTCACTTTGGGTCTTTCTTTCCCACTGAAAGAGATCTCTGTAATACTTTTTGCAGGGCTGGTTTAGTGGTCACAAACTCCTTTTGTTTTTGTTTGTCTGGGAAACTTTATCTCTCCTTCTGTGCTGAATGATAGCCTTGCTGGATAGAATATTCTTTGCTGCAGATTTTTCCCATTCAACACATTGAATATATCATTCTACTCCTTTCTGGATTGCCAACTTTCTGTGGAGAGATTTGCCACTAAATTGTTTGGTTTTCCCTTGTAAGTTAGTGACTTCTTTTGCCTTGTTGCTTTTAGGATTTTTTCTTTATTACTATATTTTGCAAATTTAACTACAATATGTCTTGGTGTTGGCCTGCTTTTGTTGATTTTGATGGGAGCTCCTCTGTGCCTCCTGGATGTGGATATCTGTTTCCTTCCCCATATTAGGGAAGTTTTCAGGTATTTCCTCAAATAAGCCTTCTGCCTTATTTTCTCTCTTTTTGTTCTGGGACTCCTGTTATACAAATGTTATTAAATTTGCTGAAGTCACTAACTTCTGTAAGTCTATTCTTGTGATCCAAAATTTTTCTCTTTTTTGTTCCAATTCGTTATTTTCCATAATTCTAGCTTGTATATCACTTATTTGTTCCTCTGCTTCTTCCGTACTTGTGTTCATTACATCCAATCAGTTTCAAATCTTGGTTATTGATTTGTTTTTTTATTTCTGTCTGGTTGCTTTTTTTTTTTTTTAGCTCTTTTATCTCTGCATTAAGGGTCTCCCTAATGTCTTCCATGCTGTTCTCAGGCCCAGCTAGTATCCTTATGATTATTGCTTTAAATTCTGGATCAGTTATATTACTTACAACTCTTTCGATTAGATCCTTGGCTGTGACCTTTTCTTGTTCTTTCTTTTGGGATGAATTCTCCCATTTTGGCATTTTGTCTAGGTCTCTGTCTTCTTCTCTGTGTTAGAAAACCCTGTTATGCTTCTTGCTCCTGAGAATAATGGCTTTATGAAGAAGAGGTCATATACTGTCCAGGGCCTGGTACTTCAGGAATTGTCTCTGGTGTGTGCTGTGTGCACCCTGTTGCTGTAGTTAGGCTGCTCTACCCCTCAGGTCAGTCCTCTGAAGGGTTTCTCCTAGCCTGCAGTGGGCTGTGTTTGGACCTTGGCCAGAGTGTGGAGTTTTATTTAATTATGTATTTATTTATTTTTGTTTTGTTTGAAGATTTTATTTATTTATTTGACAGAGAGAGAGCACAAGTAGGCAGAGCAGTAGACAGAAAGAGAGGGAGAAGCAGGCTTCCTGCTGAACAGAGAGCCTGATGCAGGGCTCGATCCTAGGACCCTGGGATCATGACCTGAGCCAAAGGCAGACACTTAACCGACTGAGCCATCCAGGTGCCCCCAAGGAGAGTTTTAATTAGTTTAGCTCTGGTCTCCTTGCTAAATGAGACCTGATGCTATTCCCACTAGAACTGAATCTTTGTTGAACTTCATGGTAAGTAGACATGGTGCCTCCAGGTTTTGTTTTTTTTTTT
>NW_024423319.1:60080555-60137287 GCF_017311325.1 Ursus maritimus
TTTTTTTTTTTCTGGTCTTCTCAGGGAGGGGACTCCTGTGCTAGTCATTAGGCACAGCTGCCCACGAAAAGTCATATAGCTGAGCCCGGGGGGTTGGGACTTGGTGTAAGCAGTTTAGGCAGCCAATGTTTACACTGTGCTGTTTGGTGAAGTTGGTTTATGCTGAGGGGTGGTGGTGGGATATGGCACCAGGCAGCTCCTGTGTTTCTGGAGAGGGGAGTCCATGCTTGCTGTTCTCAGGTACACCCTTTCAGAGGAGCTAATAATTTCCCTTGTTCATCACCAGCATTTTTCAGATCACTGATTTCATACTATCTGTCTGTGGGTTGCTTGTCTGTCTGGATCAGCACAGGCTACCTTGGAGTCTCCTGACCTTTAATATTCCAAATTTCAGGGACCTGGCCTGAAAACTACCTAGCCACGTCTGCTGACCTTTAATATTCTGAATTTCAGGGACCTGGTGTGGCAAGGACTTGTGCTTCCTCTGGGAAAGGGTCTCACTGTGCTAGGACTGATGCAGGTTTGACCCAGATGGGCAGTTGTGCCAGAGTGCAGTGACTTGGGATTTGGAGCAAATCAGGCTAAACAGCCAGTGTCCAGATTAGCCACCCTCAGGAGGTGTCTCTGTGCTTATGCTGAGGGGTGACGGAAGGAAATGGTGCCCTCCAGCTCTTTTGTCCCTGGAGAGCCTATACCACCTCTTGTAGATATACTCCAAGAAGATGGAGCAGTATCTCCTTGTGCATCTTAGGCAATCTTCAGATCATGCTATTTTCCCCAGGCTCACCTGCCTACCTTCTCTCTGGGATTAGTGCATGGCCCTCAGTCTTCTATCCAAGCCATGCCATGGATCTCTTAATCTCCAGGATTTGAGGTCCACTGGTTTAAAAAAACTCAGGAAAATCAACCCCTTTCATTTTCCAGTCAATGCCTTTGGGGAAGTGTTCTCCTTGTGCAATCACCTGTAGCTCCTCTCTCTCTCTCTCTCTGTCTCTCTCTGTCTCTCTCTCTCTCTCAATATCTTCCTTCCCTTTCCCTGTGAACAGAGTTCCCTCCCCTCCATAGCACATGTGATCTGTTTCTCCCCCAAACCACATCTCCTCACTTCCTACCTTCCTTAAAGTGCCCTCTTCTCTCTCTCTACTTATGCAGTTTGTTCTATCAGTCTTCAGGTCAATTTCTTGAGTACTCAGAACGATTTGAGAGTTATCTAGCTGTATTTGAGGGATGCGCAAGCCTAGGGTCCTCCTACTATGCTGTGATCTTAGCTCCCCCAGTCCCTAATTTTAAATCTATTTCTTCATGCTACACAGGTGTGTTTATTTAATAAAGCTGTACCTATGATTCATTACTTTTCCTGGTATATATGTTTTATATAGGTTATATACTTAAAATATTTCTTTTTAAGTAATAAACTACAGAGACATAAAAAATGAATTAATCTTAGCAACATAACAGCATGTGAAAATATTAAGTTCCAAAAGATTACTTATAGCATGAACCCTTTTTTAATGAGGTTAAAAATACCTAAAATTATGGATATCTGCAGAATACATTTAAATTCAATAAGGCTAAATTAAATAGAAATCCTGGGAATAATAAACATGGCATTCAAGGAAGGTCACCCATGGGAATGGAATATATGTGGTTACAGGAGGAAAATATATGGTTACATATCAAATTACTGTCAAGGTCTAGGTTTCATTTTGGTTGTTGGGTTCATGTATGCTTATTACATTATGAAAACTGATTTACTAAATAAATAACTAAAAGTGATGCATGTATGAGACCAATTAAAGAGTATAGCACAGAAAATGTTTATAATAATGTCAATTCTGTGCATCTCAGATCCAAAATGTTTTCAATAAATTTAAAATGATGATAAAAACATTTTATGTCAATTTAAAAATGTGTAAGGGATATATGTTTTGAAAATTCTTTTAGAGAGTATGAAAGCAAAGTGTTTAATGATGACTGATCTAGAAGACACTTTCTATCTCATATTAATAAAATATTTTTAAATGCCTTCCAAAAATTACAATATAATATGTCTGCTCATTCTTCTTTCTACTACTTTAGTAATACTATAAAGCAACTTAAATTAGAACTGTATTTCCAAAACTATATTTCGTAAAATGTTAGTTTGGGATAATGTTGAGAAGTAAAGCACTCACACACCCAACAAAATAGTTTTGTGCTCACATTTGGGAAAGACTATGCATTATGATTACTCTATTGGAAGCCTATAATACACTTTAGTGTATTAAAACTCTGAAAGTCTTGCAATAAGTACATGTGAAGACATATATTTAATTTTGCTTAATCTCATGTTTCCTGAATTTATTTTGTCATAGAAAAAATTTTGTTTTCAAAACTATCCCACTAACATTCAATGTTCTGAGGGACAACAGTTTAGGTAACACTGGTCTACCGGTCTAGTATAATATACCCCTAGTAAACCCACACTAAATTTTAGTGATCAGCATTTCCTTTTCAAAGTTTTTAATACATTTAGAATCTTTCTTAGATTCTACTGCTTCATTCAAATGAATAATATTCTTTCACCATCAGTCTTAGGGAAACTCTTGTATTCCTCATTAAAATAATTGTTCAATTTCATTCATTGCTATCCTCACTACTAAGAAGTTGTTCTCATATACCTCATGAAGCCTGAGAATTAGGATAATAGTACCATGTGTGAATACCAATTCTTTTTTTTTTATTATATTATGTTAGTCACCACACAGTACATCATTAGTTTTTGATGTAGTGTTCCATGATTCATTGTTTGCGTATAACACCCAGTGCTCCATGCACTACCTCTTTGTAAGTATTTGCAATGATGTCATATACTACAATAAAGCAGATGACTACTATTATTATGAAAACAAACTGCAGAAAAGAACACTTCTGTTTTTAGACAATAAGACTGAAAATAAATGCTTTTGGAGTGGTTATTATGTGTAAGCACTATGAATAACACTATATGTGTATTATTCCATCGAAATCTTCATAACAATCATGTGAAATGGCTGTTATTATCCCTATTTGACAGAAGATAAAACTAAGGCACAATGTTTAAGTAAGTAACTTTACCAAGGTCATGTAACTAGTAAAGAGAGGAGCAATATTTTAAAAGTATGTTTATTTAATTTCATGTGCTCTTAACCACTACACTATACTGCCTCCCTGAGGAAAAAGACCACATTTTATTTACATCTTAAATGCTTCACAATGCCGAGTTGCTCAAAAAACATTTGCTGAATGAATGAATATATAAATAAATACATTTCAGCTAGGTCAAAAAACTTTCATGTATTCAAAGAATTTATGTGCTCTAGGTAAATATCTCTATTGGTCTTGGAATTTCAGTTCCTGTTTATTAATGTTGTTCTATCCCTACTAGTCTATAGAAGTCTGTCTAAATACCATTAATGTATTTCAAAATTAATCTTTGAAATTATGGAAACTAAACTGAAAGATTTTAAGAACAGTTTAATAGATTTCTGCACACCTTTGAATAAAAGACTGTAGTATGTGTGAGGTCTCCATGAATAAGTGGATCAGTGTAATAAACAAATATATTTCTAAAATTTTAATTCTTATTTTCCACTAATGAGATTATTATTTTCCTAGAAAGTGGTCATCTTAAGTATCACCTTCTATTGTTACAACATTATCATCGTTTGTTAACTTTGGAATTATTTCACCATCCTAATTGACTACCTACTATAACTCTGGGGTTTCACAATCTCATAAAGACAAACAAATTTAAGTAAATAATTGAAAAACAGGATAGTGATAAATGCAATAAGAGACAAAGGCAAGATGCTACAGAAAGAAATTCAGTAAGATAAGGTAAACCTAAAAAGATTACATTAATTCAAAAGACAATTTACTGGGCAACTATCATGTGTGCCAAATATCATGCACATTTTAAAAGAGACAAAGGTGGATTAACACAAGAGTCCTACACTTAAGAATTTCATAACTTTGTAGAAATGACTGACAAGAAACAAAAACTTCTGGTACTGACTGAGGAGTGTTATAGAAGCTGCATATAAAATAGTACGGTAGCATATCCAAGGGAAAGACTAAATCTTGGATGAAATGAGGAAGGCCTGCTGAGGAGTGAACTTTCTCGTAAAATGTTATTTATTTATATTGTCTGGAATATGTAATGTACTCAAATGGGTAAAAATAAAGCAATAAAGCAATATTTATATTGAAGAGTTCCATTTTTATCCCCTCCCATATGCACCACTCTTTCCTACCCCCTACAAGTAACTGCTTTCATTAGTTCTTGCAGATAATTTCCAGTGTTTCTCTATGTAAATATGCATTAATGAAGCTGTACATCATTATCACTTCCATCCTTAATTTATTTAAAAGATATTATACTCTTCCTTTTCCTACTTTTTTTCACTTTCCTATATATCCTAGAAATCATCCCATATCAGTATATATAGAGAGGTTCTTCATTCTTTTTTAAGCAGAATAATAGTACTCCATTGTATGGGTGTACCATAATTGCTTAACCAGTGCATTAGTTTATTCTAATCTTTTATTACTTCACACAGGACACCAATAAATAGCTTTTTATGCATATACAGGTACATCTGTAGACATAAATTCTCATTAGTATTTCAAAGTCAAAGCATAAACTTATTTGTATTTTTGATTAACATTACAAAATAATCCTCCATAAACATTGTTCTACCAAAATATGAGAATGCTTATTTCCCAAAACTGATTGGTGAAAACTCTTTCTCATTGTAGCTTATTGCACATTTCCCTTATGACTAGCTCTTGTCTGTGCTATGAGCTGCAAATATTTTTCAGCATTAGATTATTAATTTTTAAATTTGTATGACTTTTTTTAGTTATGCAGAAGTATTTTTTTTCTTATAAGTAGTTGACATTATCAGTCTTTTCTTTCTTGGCTTCAGATTTTTTAAAACTATTTTAATAAAATCAATTAACATATAATGTATTATTGGTTTCAGAGGTATAGGTCTGTGATTCACCAGTCTGATATAATACCCAGTGCCCATTACATCACATGCCCTCCTTAATGTCCATCACCAAGTTACCCCATCACTTCACTCCCTCCCCTCCAGCAACCCTCAGTTTTTTTCCTATGATTGAGACTCTCTTATGGTTTGTCTCCCTCTCTGGTTTCATCTTGTATTTTTTCCTCTATTTTCCCATGATCCTCTGTTTTGTTTCTTAAATTCCACATATCAGTGAGATAAGAAATTGTCTTTCTCTGCTTGATTCACTTCGCCTAGCATAATACCCTCTAGATCCATCCACGTCATTGAAAATGGCAAGATGTCATCTCTTTGATGACTGAGTAGTATTCCATTGTGTGTGTGTGTGTGTGTGTGTGTGTGTGTGTGTGTGTGTGTATCACATCTTCTTTATCCTTTCATCTCTCAATGGACATCTGGGCTCTTTCCATAGTTTAGCTGTTGTGCAACATTGCTGCTATAAATATTGGGGGACAGGTGCCTCTTCAGATTACTACTTTTGTATCTTTTGGGTAAATACCCAGTAGTGCAATAGCTGGGTCATAAGGTAGCTCCATTTTCAACTTTTTGAGGAAGATCCATACTGTTTTCAAGAATGGCTGCACCAGTTGCATTCTCACCAACAGTGTAGGAGGGTTCCCCTTTCTCCACATCCTCGACAGCATCTGTCATTTCCTGACTGTGAATTTCAGCCATTCTGACTGGTATCTCATTGTGGTTTCCCTGATGCCAAGGGATGTTGAGCATTTTTCATGTGTCTGTTGGCCATTTGAATGTCTTCTTTGGAGAAATGTCTGTTTATGTCTTCTGCCCATTTCTTGATTGGGTTATTTGTTCTTTGAGTGTTGAGTTTGATAAGTTCTTTTTATGTTTTGGATACTAGCCCATTATCTGATATGTCACTTGCAAATATCTTCTCCCATTCTGTCAGTTGTCTGTTGGTTTTGTCAACTGTTTCCTTTTCTGTACAAAAGCCTTTATCTTGATGAAGTCCCAATAGTTGACTTTTGCCTTTGTTTCCCTTGCCACTGGAGATGTGTCTAGCAAGAAGTTGCTGTGGCCAGGGGCGCCTGGGTGGTGCAGTCGTTAAAGCGTCTGCCTTCGGCTCAGGGCGTGATCCTGGCGATCCGGGATCGAGTCCCACATCAGGCTCTTCCGCTGTGAGCCTGCTTCTTCCTCTCCCACTCCCCCTGCTGTGTTCCCTCTCTCGCTGGCTGTCTCTCTGTCACATAAATAAATAAAATCTTTAAAAAAAAAAAAAAGAAGTTGCTGTGGCCAAGGTCAAAGAGGTTGCTGCCTGTGTTCTTCTGTAGGATTTTGTTGGATTCCTGTCTCACATTTAGGTCCTTCATCCATTTTGAGTCTATTTTCGTGTATGGTGTAAGGAAATGATCCAGTTTCATTCTTCTACATGTGCCGGTCAAATTTTCCCAATACCATTTGTTGAAGAGACTGTCCTTTTTCCATTGGATATTCTTTCTTACTCTGTTGAAGATCAGTTGACCATAGAGTTGAGGGTCCATTTCTGGGTTCTCTATTCTGTTCCATTGATCTATGTGTCTGTTTTTGTGCCAGCACCATAGTGTCTTTATGACTACAGCTTTGTAGTACAGCTTGAAGTCCAGAATTGTGATGGCTCCAGGTTAGGTTCTCTCTTTCAACATTACGTTCATAGTCAGAGTCTTTTCTGGTTCCATATACATTTTAGGATTGTTTATTCTAGTTCTGTGAAAAATGCTGATAGTATTTTGATAGGGATTGCATTGAATGTGTAGATTGTTCTAGGTAGCATAGACATTTTAAAAATATTTGTTCTTCCAATCCAATGGCATGGAACATTTTTCCATTTCTTTGTGTCTTCCTCAATTTCTTTCATAAGTGTTCTGTACTTTTCTGAGTACAGAATTTTTGCCTCTTTGGTTAGGTTTACTCCTAGGTATCTTATGGTTTTGGGTGCAACTGTAATGACATTGAATCCTTAATTTCTCTTTATTCTGTCTCATTTTTTGTGTATAGAAATGCAATTCATTTCTGTGCATTGATTTTATATCATGCCACTTTGATCAATTGCTGTATGAGTTCTAGCAATTTTGGGGTGGAGTCTTTTGGGTTTTCCACATAAATTATCATGTCATCTGTGAAGAGAGAGAGTTTGACTTCTTCTTATGCCTTTTATTTCTTTTTATTGTCTGATTGCTGTGGCTAGTACTTCTAGGACACTGTTGAACAGCAGTGGTGATAGTGGACATACCTGTCGTGTTCTTGACCTTAGAGGAAAAGCTTTCACTTTTTCCCCATTGAGAATGACAGTCATTGTGGGCTTTTCATATATGGCTTTTATTATATTGAGGTATGTTTCTACTATTCTTACACTGTGAAGAGTTTTAATCAATAAAAGATGCTGTATTTTGTCAATTGCTTTTTCTGCATCTGTTGAGAGGATCATATGATTCCTGTCCTTTCTTTTATTAATGTGGTATACACATTAATTGATTTGCAGATGTTGAACCACACTTGCAGCCCAGGAATAAATCCCACCTGGTCATGGTGAATAATCCTTTTAAGGTACTTTTGAATCCTACTGGGTAATATTTTATGAGAATTTTTGCATCCATGTTCATCAGGGATATTGGGCTGTAATTCTCCTTTTTGGTGGGGTCTTTGTGTGGCTTTCTGATCAAGGTAATGCTGGCCTCATAAGAAAGAGTTTGAAAGACTTCCTTCCATTACTTTATTTTGAAACTGCCTCAGAAGGATAGGTATTAATTCTTCATTAAAGTTTGTTAGAATTCACCTGGGAAGCCATCTGGCATTCAGCTCTTGTTTTTGGGAGCTTTTGATTACTGCATCAATATCTTGCTAGTTATGGGACTGTTCAGGTTTTGTATTTCCTCTTGTTTTAGTTTTGGTAGTTTATACATCTATAAGAATGTATCCATTTCTTCCAGATTGCCTGATTTATTGCCATATAGTTGCTCATAATATTTTCTGAAAATTGTTGTATTTCATTGTGATCTCTCCTCTTTCATTCATTATTTTATTTATTTGGGTCCTTTCTCTTTTGTTTTGATAAGTCTGGCTACGGGTTTATTGATCTTATTAATTCATTCAAAGAACCAGCTCCTCGTTCCCTTGATCTGTTCTAGTCTTGCTTCGATTTCTATTTCATTGATTTCTGCTCTAATCTCTATTATTTCTCTACTCTTGCTGAGTTTGGACTCTGTTGTTCTTTCTCCAGCTCCTTTAGGTGTAAGGTAAAGTTGTATATTTGAGACATTTATTGTTTCTTGAGAAAGGCTGGTATTGCTATATACTTCCCTCTTAGGACCGCCTTTGCTGCATCCCAGAAGTTTTGAACAGTTGCATTTTCATGTTCATTTGTTTCCATGTATTTTTTTATTTGTTCTTTAATTTTCTGTTTGACCCATTCATTTTTTAGTAGGCTGCTCTTTAGCCTCCGTGTATTTGAGTTCTTTCCAAAATTTGTCTTGTGATTGAGTTCCAGTTTCAAAACACTGTCGTCTGAAAATATGCAGGGGCTGATCCAAATCTTTTGGTACCAGTTGAGCCATGATTTGTGACCCAGTATGTGATCTCTTCTGGAGAACGTTCCATGTACAGTTGAGAAGAATGTGCTTTCTGTTGATCTAGGCTGGAACACTCTGTATAAGCCTGTAAAGTCCATCTGGTCCAGTGTGTCATTCAAAGCCCCCATTTCCTTGTTGATCTTCTGCTTGGATGATTTGTCCATTGTCATGAGTGGGGCGTTAAAGTCCCCTACTATGATTGTATTATTATCAATGTGTTTCTTTAGTTTTGTTATTTATTAGGGTTTTATAATTGGTTGTTCCCATGTTAGGGGCATAAATATTTACAATTGTTGGATATTGTTGGATAGATTCTTTAATTATGATACAGTGTCCTTCCTCATCTCTTATTACACTCTTCACTTTAAAAATCTAGTTTATCTGATATAAGGATTACTACCTCAGCTTTCCTTTGATGTCCCTTAGCACAATAAATGGTTTTCCACCCCCTCACTTTTAATCTGGAGGTGCTTTGGGGTCCAAAATGAGTCTTTTGCAGGGAGCATATCAACGGGTCTTGCTTTTTTATCCAGTCTGATACCCTGTGTCTTTTGATTGGGGCATTTAGCCCATTTACATTCAGAGTAACTATTGAAAGATATGAATTTACTGCCATTGTATTACCTGTAAAGTGACTGTTTCTGTATGTTGTTGCTGTTCCTTTCTGGTCTGTTACTTTTGGGCTCTCTTCGTTTCTAGGATCCCCTTTAATTTTACTTGCAGGGCTGGTTTAGTGATCACAAATTCTTTTAGTTTCTGTTTGTCCTGGAAGCTTTTTATCTCTCCTTGTATTTTGAATGAGATCCTGGCTGAATAAAGTATTCTTGGTTGCATATTTTTCTCATTAACACCCTGAATAATCATGCCAGTCCTTTCTGGCCTGTCATGTCTCTGTGGATAGGTCAGCTTCCAGTCTAGTGTTTCTACCCTTGTAGGTTACAGACCTCTTGTCCCAAGCTGCTTTCAGGATTTTATCTTTGTCTCTGAGTTTTGTAAGTTTCACTATTATATGTCGGGGTGCTACCTATTTTTATTAATGTTGAGGGGGTTTGCTGTGCCTCCTGGATTTTGATGCCCGTTTCCTTCCCCAGATTAGGAAAGTTCTCCACTATAATTTGCTCCAATATACCTTCTGCCCCCCTGTCTCTTTCCTCTTCTTCCCAAGTATTCTAATATTGTTTCACTTTATGATATCAATTATGTCTCAAGTTCTCCCCTCATGATCCAGGAGTTGTTTATCTCTCTTATTCTCAGCTTCCTTATTCTCCATGGTTTGGTCCTCTATATCACTAATTCTCTTTTTTTTGCCTCATTTGTCCTAGCAGGTAGAGCCTCCATTTTTTATTGCATCTCATTAAGAGCCTTTTTGATTTTGACTTGGTTAGATTTTAGTTCTTTTATTTCTCCAGAAAGGGATTCTCTAGTGTCTTCTATACTCTTTTCAAGCTTAGCTAGTAACTTTTTAATTGTTATTCTGAACTCTTGATCTGGCATCTTATTTATATCCATACTGATTAGGTCCCTGGCAGTCAGTACTGCCTCTTGTTCTCTTTTTTGAGGTGAGTTTTTCTGTCTTGTAATTCTGTCCAGGGAAGAATAGATGAACGAGAGAACAAAATAATAAAATGGCAATGACCACCGTAGAGAAATAGACGCTAAACAAATCAGAAGAGACCCGGAACCAGGAGAAAAAGAAAAAAAAAAAAGAAACAAAAGAAAAAAAAAGAGAATATAATCTGACGGGTGAGCAGAATAGAGCAATACACTGGATTCTGTGTGCATTTTGGTCTGTTTATTAGAAAACTGGATCCCAAAACTGTAAAGAAAAGAAAACTCATATGTGTACAAAAATGAAATTAAATACAGTGAAAGAATAGAATGTAACTGTAAAAATGGATTCTAAGACAAAAAAAGAGGAGACAAAAATGAAACAAAACAAAACAAAACCCAACAACACCAACAAAAAGGAAGAAATATAAACAGACAGGTGAACAGAACAGAGCAATACCTTATCTCTTGAGTGTATTTTGTCAGTTTGTTAGAAGAAACTACGTCTCAAAATCATAAAGAAAGAACAACTTATATATACAAAAATAAAAATAAATATATTGAAAGGATAGATTGTACATTTCAAGATGGAAATTTAAAAGACCTTAACAAAAGAAGCAAAAAAGGAAGAAGAAAACAACAGCAACAACAAAAAAAGGGAATATGATCAGACAGGTGAATAGAACAGAGCCATAGACTAGATTTTCAGTGTATTTAGGTCTGTTAGAAGAAACTGCATCCCAAAATTGTAAGGAAAGAAAAACCTATATATAAACAAGTAAGATTAGGTACAGTGGAGGGATAGAATGAAACTTTAAAAATGAAAATTAAAAAAAAATTTAAAAAGGAGTTGATAAAATATGGAATTGGTTGAAAATGGAACAAAAAATATTTTTTAAAAAATAAGTTGAAAGACTAAAGAATCATGGGGAGAAAAAGCCCTGGATTCTATGTGCTGTGTTCACTTAGGCTGGATTTTTGCAGTTCTCATTGATCAGTAAACTTTGTCTTGGCAGGATATTCTTGCTGATCTTCTGCGGGAGGGGCCTGTTGTGTTGATTCTCAAGTATCTTTGCCCCAGGCAGAATTGTACCACCCTTGCCAGGGGGCCAGACTAAATATCTGCTCTGGTTTGCTCTACGTGGATTTGTTCCCTGAAGGCTTTCTGCAAAGCTTTAGAGGATAAAATAAAAATGGCGGCCTCTCTACCTCTGGCCCTGGAGCTAAAACTCTGGCCCCACTCCTCAGTGTGCCCTCAGAGAAAAGCAGTTAATTACTCCTCTCTCCCTGGTCCCCAGCCACACTCCATGCTCACCGAGCCTGGGACCCAGTGTTTCTATCTCAGTCACATGACCCCGGTTTGCTGTGCCTCCTGGATTTTGATGCCCGTTTCCTTCCCCAGATTAGGAAAGTTCTCCACTATAATTTGCTCCAATATACCTTCTGCCCCCCTGTCTCTTTCCTCTTCTTCCCAAGTATTCTAATATTGTTTCACTTTATGATATCAATTATGTCTCAAGTTCTCCCCTCATGATCCAGGAGTTGTTTATCTCTCTTATTCTCAGCTTCCTTATTCTCCATGGTTTGGTCCTCTATATCACTAATTCTCTTTTTTTTGCCTCATTTGTCCTAGCAGGTAGAGCCTCCATTTTTTATTGCATCTCATTAAGAGCCTTTTTGATTTTGACTTGGTTAGATTTTAGTTCTTTTATTTCTCCAGAAAGGGATTCTCTAGTGTCTTCTATACTCTTTTCAAGCTTAGCTAGTAACTTTTTAATTGTTATTCTGAACTCTTGATCTGGCATCTTATTTATATCCATACTGATTAGGTCCCTGGCAGTCAGTACTGCCTCTTGTTCTCTTTTTTGAGGTGAGTTTTTCTGTCTTGTAATTCTGTCCAGGGAAGAATAGATGAACGAGAGAACAAAATAATAAAATGGCAATGACCACCGTAGAGAAATAGACGCTAAACAAATCAGAAGAGACCCGGAACCAGGAGAAAAAGAAAAAAAAAAAAGAAACAAAAGAAAAAAAAAGAGAATATAATCTGACGGGTGAGCAGAATAGAGCAATACACTGGATTCTGTGTGCATTTTGGTCTGTTTATTAGAAAACTGGATCCCAAAACTGTAAAGAAAAGAAAACTCATATGTGTACAAAAATGAAATTAAATACAGTGAAAGAATAGAATGTAACTGTAAAAATGGATTCTAAGACAAAAAAAGAGGAGACAAAAATGAAACAAAACAAAACAAAACCCAACAACACCAACAAAAAGGAAGAAATATAAACAGACAGGTGAACAGAACAGAGCAATACCTTATCTCTTGAGTGTATTTTGTCAGTTTGTTAGAAGAAACTACGTCTCAAAATCATAAAGAAAGAACAACTTATATATACAAAAATAAAAATAAATATATTGAAAGGATAGATTGTACATTTCAAGATGGAAATTTAAAAGACCTTAACAAAAGAAGCAAAAAAGGAAGAAGAAAACAACAGCAACAACAAAAAAAGGGAATATGATCAGACAGGTGAATAGAACAGAGCCATAGACTAGATTTTCAGTGTATTTAGGTCTGTTAGAAGAAACTGCATCCCAAAATTGTAAGGAAAGAAAAACCTATATATAAACAAGTAAGATTAGGTACAGTGGAGGGATAGAATGAAACTTTAAAAATGAAAATTAAAAAAAAATTTAAAAAGGAGTTGATAAAATATGGAATTGGTTGAAAATGGAACAAAAAATATTTTTTAAAAAATAAGTTGAAAGACTAAAGAATCATGGGGAGAAAAAGCCCTGGATTCTATGTGCTGTGTTCACTTAGGCTGGATTTTTGCAGTTCTCATTGATCAGTAAACTTTGTCTTGGCAGGATATTCTTGCTGATCTTCTGCGGGAGGGGCCTGTTGTGTTGATTCTCAAGTATCTTTGCCCCAGGCAGAATTGTACCACCCTTGCCAGGGGGCCAGACTAAATATCTGCTCTGGTTTGCTCTACGTGGATTTGTTCCCTGAAGGCTTTCTGCAAAGCTTTAGAGGATAAAATAAAAATGGCGGCCTCTCTACCTCTGGCCCTGGAGCTAAAACTCTGGCCCCACTCCTCAGTGTGCCCTCAGAGAAAAGCAGTTAATTACTCCTCTCTCCCTGGTCCCCAGCCACACTCCATGCTCACCGAGCCTGGGACCCAGTGTTTCTATCTCAGTCACATGACCCCGTTTTGAGTCTCCAAACCCTGCAGTCTCCTGTGGTGTGCTCCTGCGCCACTCCTTCCAGTGGGAAGGGGGGTTTTTGCTGGTTCTGCCACTTGTTGGGCTCCTGCTTAGAGAGCAGTCACCCAACCATGCCACCGTTTGCAGTTTATGGCAACCCCGAATTGAGAGCCTACTCCTGGGATCCTTAATGCAGCCAGCTATCCTGCTCTGATGCCTGGGAGTTCTGCCACACTCAGGCACCCCTGGTCTTCCTGTGACCCCAAGGATCCTGAGACCCCACTGTCCCAGCTTGGGTTCCATCCCTGCTTAGCAGCCTGAGCAATGTCCTTCACCAGAGCAGACTTCTAAATGTTCCAGTTTTGTGCTCCACTACTATATCACTTGCTGGTAGCTGGCTGATTGAGGCTCCCTCCCCCCATGGTCTATCTGCCCATGTATTGCCTCAGATTCACTTCTCTGTACCTCCTACCTTGCAGGAAGTGGTTGCTTTTCTATCTGTACAGTTGCGGCTATTCTTTTCTTTGATCTCCAGTTGAGTTCGCAGGTGTCCAGAATGATTTGATAGCTATACCTAGCTGAATTCCCGGGACCAGAGGAAATTAAGGTCCCCTACTCTTCTGCCATCATGGACTCTACCCCTGGCTTACAGATTATGTACCATGGTTTAAAGGGCTTTTCCCATCCCTTGGTTATTAAAACAAAATTTCACCCATGTTTTCTTCTCATCTTCTCGTAACTTTTTTTTTTTTAATATTTGGAGTTTATTCTGGCTTTGCAGTGTATGTTATATTCTGATAATCTCTTTGCACCTATTTGTTTTTGCTGAAATATTTTAAGGCTAATTACAGACATCATGTCCGTTTATACTTAAATAATTCAGTATGCATATCAATCTGGTAGGACTTATTTTTCCATAACACTACCATGCCATTATCATATCTATCCAAATTAAGTTATTCCTTAGTAACCGTGCTACATTAAATTTTTCCTGATTACTTCAAAGATGTCTCTTTACAACCATTTATTTTTTTCTCTTATCAGTATCCAAATAAGGGTCACATATCACATTTGGTTGTTATGACTCAAGTTTATTTCATTCTACACCCACCTGCTTTTCCCTATATTATGTATATACATTTAGGAATCATAAAGAGGAGAACCAGAAGAGTGCAGTATCGCTCTTTAAAAATGGCTTTAGAGAGTTCTCAAATGCTTTTGAGAAAGAAATAGGATTTTAACAAATAACAGTTAGCTTTGCCTAGCATATTTAATTTTATCAAGCCATGTGATTCATAAAAAGTAATTTGTTTCTGATAAATTTAAACTTTTTCACATTAATCTAGAATTCTTCAAATAGTTCATTGTGAATATACTTATCAGTTCTCATTTTATATACTTATTGTTGTATTTGTAATATTTTCTAGTGGGATAACAAAATAATTTCAGTAGTGTACCATAATTTGGGTACAGTATGTGCAGTGACCCTGAAACATTGTGGCAGGAGTGTAGTTAGCAAAGGTTCAAGTGACTTGGAGATAAAGTGCAAAGAGAAAAGCAGATAATCAAACCATTCAGGACTATTTAGGTCCATTAAGGATCTTGTTTTTTTTCTTGAAAATGAAAGGAAGTCACTGAAAAGTTTTAATTTTTCAGTTGTATACCTTCAATTCAAGAAAATTCTGTTTATCTGTTGAGTAACTATCTCACATTAAAAATATATAAGAAAATGTAAATTGACTGATATACACCAACATGTGAGTAAAATCTCAGTAAATTACGTTGTCAAGCCTAGAAATATGCCTTGCATTTCTGTTTACATTTCCACCAATTCCTGAAGTTTGTGCAGAACTAAAGGTGACCCGTTACCTGACATATAAGAACTCAGTGCTCAAATGTCTCTATTTGAAAAGAAAATAAATGATATTTTAAAAATAGAAAATTTGTGCAGTCGTGACCTTTCCAGAAGTTACTTCAGTGTCATTTATTTTCCTTCCCACTTACTTAAGATGCATCTGTGTGATGCATTTTGTCTGTGATGAAAACTGCACTTTTACCACCATTGATTGGTGCACTTTAAAATCTCATTTTCTTATATACAGATCTCCAAAATGAATATTATCAATCATTTAATATTTATCAAATGAGACTGAATATACTTGTAATACAGAGATTGGTTGTTAAAATCAGATTCCCCTGAGTCATAATAACAATGCACTGTTCTTGTAACAGTGCTATATATTTCCCCATGCTCATTTCAATCTCTTAAAATCAACCTTCTTGGAAGATGGTATGTTGTAGCAGAAGAAACATCAAGATTGAAGTCAATCAGAAGAACGTCACAATCCCAATTTCACCACATATTCGTAGTATACCTTGGCCAACTCACAGTCACTGTAAGTCTCAGACATTTTTTTAATATACATAATGGAAATAATAGTATCTAATAGGCAGAGTTACTGTGAGAATTGAATGAGATAGTTTATGTAAAGCATCTGGCATGCAGTAAATGTTCAATGTAATTATGATGTTTTATCATGATATTTAATATATTCTTAATGGTAGATTTAGGGGATTTGAGATATATTCGCATTTTCAGTATGATTTATAATATTACATATTATATACATATATATTACATATTTATATATATAAAGAGTTAGCTGATAATCTCTCATTTATAAGTGATACATTTCATCATTGGTATATCTCATTGGTAGTCACTCATTGATAGTGTTTGAGGGATTATTGATTTTACTCTTTATGCCCCTAGTACATCCACTTATAATTTTATAAATTGGGCCATTAGCATTATGAGAAAAAGTGATCTTGTTTTATCTTGCTTTCCTTTCCTTCCTTTTCTGTTATATATGTATTTTCTTACTAGAAACGTAATATAGCCTTAAGCTCTTTTCACTTCCCAGACCACATCACCATGGATGTAAAATAGCTATTCTAATAATAATCAAATAGCATTACTCTGACTCTGGATTCACTTGTTTTACAAAATCTAGTGCCTACTCTCTACCTCACTTTACTCATGGCCCCAGTCCATCACAAGTAGGTTTGAGAATCCTTAGCAGACATCTCTCAGCTGCCATGTGAACCAGTCTTCTTGGTTGCTACTTGGTGCCTCCCATTCTCTTCCTCTCCTTGCTATAGTAATGTTTTTTGTCTTGCCTATGCCAAAAGAAGCTATGGAATCCATTGCCTCTTAAGGCACCATACATTACTGATGGTCTTTGAAGGTTCTTGCTGCTACTGGTATTTGGACATTTTTACACTAAGGTTGCTAATATCTACCGCTTTTGCCTGAGAGGGATATCTGAATTGAGGGTGCCATCTCCCATCTGAGGTTGTTGACATTAGTGCTCCAGATACTTCAATGTGAAGATTAAACACTTGATGTGTTATGAAAATGCAATCGCTGAGGCAAAATAGCTGTGTACTGAGGTAAAACAGCTCATTGAATTTTTCACATTTGGTTTTCTTCTAGGACTGAAATGTGAGTCGTGTGCGTGAGTTGGATTAGTGACTAATCCAACTGAATTATACACACCTGTGATGTAATTTAAATCACTCTTTTTAATGGAACTGACCCCTTGTCTTTGAACTTATGTTTAGTTCTGTGACTTTTTCTTCACTGAAGAGGAATTATTTTTCAAGAGGTTCCATGGCCATTCAGGTAGCTAGGCTCCTGGCACTGCTCTGTCACCAGTTCTCCAAGTTTACACAGACATGTCAAAAACCTAAGAGGAAGAAAACTTGAGGGCATACTGAGACCCGCTACAACTTTTTTTCCTGGTAAAAAACGTAGTACATGCTGCAGTCTGTGTCTTCACTCAGGGATCAATACTTACAAGAATGGGAAAATAAGCAATCCTTTATCTAGCCACTCTAATATGGGTTCACAGGCCCAGATTCTCACACACCAAACAACTCTGGACTGTTTGTGACATCTTTCCATGGAACAACCAAGGTGATAGAATGATGTTGCGCTATGATCCAGATTTCAAATTACCTCTGTGGTTAGTTAGTACTCTTTTTCAATGCAACCATTTTTCTTTCTCTCTCTGATCCCTTTTGCCCTAGAAAAGTAGGCCTCCATATTCCTTGTGTCTTCTGGAACTTCTCAAGAGCTTTCTGGAGAAGCCACATGTTCAAGAAATACTGTCTGTTATAAAGCCTATGGGTATGGGCAGGCAGAATCCCCAGATCATAATGACAATAATTTCAATTTCATTTTCTGACTATCTACCCTAATTTCTCTTTTCTCGTGGAAATCAGACACAGTCAACTTTAAACTTTTCCTACACAAAGGACAGATGTTTTATTTTCCTGCCTAATTTCTCAAGCTCTGAGCTCATAGATGTAGGAAAACTATCATTTCCCAGTTAATCTGCAGGCAATAGATCATGTTGGTAGGCAGCACTGTATTAGATGCATCCCATTTTCTGTCAGCCCTTAGTTACATTAGGACAGACTTACTGAATTTCAATTCTCAACTCCCACTCATAATAAAGGGAGTCTGTGGACAGGCAGGATTTCTGTTAAATTTGCAAAAATTAGGGGTGAAGAAAGTTGCACTTTTTCTAAAAGTGGTATTTTTTTAGAGTATTTATACCCAAGCCAAAGGATGTCATGCTAGGTCTTAACCTGTGTTCTCTGTGGCCACTCCCTGTTTCCTGGCATGTTCAGCAAAATCCAATCAAATCTTTTAGGTTGTGAATTTCCTGAGAGTCATGATGAGGTTATTCTAAATGTTTTTTGTGCCCATCACCTGGACTACTTTGCATAATAGCTTATATATGAAGAAGTATTTCTTTCAGAAAATGGAGCAACTGTGATTAGAGCCCTTTAATTTTGGTCATGGTGAGTGAAAAAATTGGTTTCCAGGAGGCTGCTCCCATGAGTCTTGCTCTTTGCTTTTATTTTTTTAATTCTTTATTTAAATTCAATTTAGTTAACATACAGTGTATTATTAGTTTCAGGGTAGAATTTAGTGATTCATCAGTTGCATATAACACCCAGTGCTCATTACATCAAGCGCATTCCTTAATGCCCATCATCCAATTACCCCATCAACCCACCCACCTCCCCTCCTGCAACAGTCAGTTTGTTTCCTGAAGTTGAGCATCTTTTATGGTTTTCCTTTCCTTTTATGGCTTTAAAGTCCCCTACTATGATTGTATTATTACCAATGTGTTTCTTTAGTTTTGTTATTTATTAGGGTTTTATAATTGGTTGTTCCCATGTTAGGGGCATAAATATTTACAATTGTTGGATATTGTTGGATAGATCCTTTAATTATGATACAGTGTCCTTCCTCATCTCTTATTACACTCTTCACTTTAAAAATCTAGTTTATCTGATATAAGGATTACTACCTCAGCTTTCCTTTGATGTCCCTTAGCACAATAAATGGTTTTCCACCCCCTCACTTTTAATCTGGAGGTGCTTTGGGGTCCAAAATGAGTCTTTTGCAGGGAGCATATCAACGGGTCTTGCTTTTTTATCCAGTCTGATACCCTGTGTCTTTTGATTGGGGCATTTAGCCCATTTACATTCAGAGTAACTATTGAAAGATATGAATTTACTGCCATTGTATTACCTGTAAAGTGACTGTTTCTGTATGTTGTTGCTGTTCCTTTCTGGTCTGTTACTTTTGGGCTCTCTTCGTTTCTAGGATCCCCTTTAATTTTACTTGCAGGGCTGGTTTAGTGATCACAAATTCTTTTAGTTTCTGTTTGTCCTGGAAGCTTTTTATCTCTCCTTGTATTTTTTTTTATTTTTATTTATTTATTTTTTTTTAATTTATTTATTCGACAGAGATAGAGACAGCCAGCGAGAGAGGGAACACAAGCAGGGGGAGTGGGAGAGGAAGAAGCAGTCTCATAGCAGAGGAGCCCGATGTGGGACTCGATCCCATAACGCCGGGATCACGCCCTGAGCCGAAGGCAGACGCTTAACCGCTGAGCCACCCAGGCGCCCCTCTCCTTGTATTTTGAATGAGATCCTGGCTGAATAAAGTATTCTTGGTTGCATATTTTTCTCATTAACACCCTGAATAATCATGCCAGTCCTTTCTGGCCTGTCATGTCTCTGTGGATAGGTCAGCTTCCAGTCTAGTGTTTCTACCCTTGTAGGTTACAGACCTCTTGTCCCAAGCTGCTTTCAGGATTTTATCTTTGTCTCTGAGTTTTGTAAGCTTCACTATTATATGTCGGGGTGCTACCTATTTTTATTAATGTTGAGGGGGTTTGCTGTGCCTCCTGGATTTTGATGCCCATTTCCTTCCCCAGATTAGGAAAGTTCTCCACTATAATTTGCTCCAATATACCTTCTGCCCCCCTGTCTCTTTCCTCTTCTTCCCAAGTATTCTAATATTGTTTCACTTTATGATATCAATTATGTCTCAAGTTCTCCCCTCGTGATCCAGGAGTTGTTTATCTCTCTTATTCTCAGCTTCCTTACTCTCCATGGTTTGGTCCTCTATATCACTAATTCTCTTTTTTTTGCCTCATTTGTCCTAGCAGGTAGAGCCTCCATTTTTTATTGCATCTCATTAATAGCCTTTTTGATTTTGACTTGGTTAGATTTTAGTTCTTTTATTTCTCCAGAAAGGGATTCTCTAGTGTCTTCTATACTCTTTTCAAGCTTAGCTAGTAACTTTTTAATTGTTATTCTGAACTCTTGATCTGGCATCTTATTTATATCCATACTGATTAGGTCCCTGACAGACAGTACTGCCTCTTGTTCTCTATTTTGAGGTGAGTTTTTCTTTCTTGTAATTCTGTCCAGGGAAGAATAGATGAACGAGAGAACAAAATAATAAAATGGCAACGATGACCCTAGAGAAATAGACGCTAAATAAATCAGAAGAGACCCAAAACCAAAAAGAAAAAAAAAAGTCAAACAAACAAACAACAACAATCTAATGAGACATGTGAACAGAACAGATCAACACACTGATTCTTTCTGAATTTTGGTTTGTTTGTTAGAAAACTAGATTCCAAAAGTGTTAAGGAAAAAAAAAACTCATACATGTACAGAAATAAAATTAAATACAATGAAAGGATAAAGTGTAGCTGTAAAAATGAAAATTAGAAGACCAAAAAAGCGGGAGTATGAACATAAATGTGAACAGAGAAGAGTAATATACTATATCTTATGTGTATTTTCTTCTGTTTGAAGAAACTACATCACAAAATTTTAAAGAAAGAATAACATAGGTGTTTGTGTATATATACATATATACACAAATACACACAGAATAATAAAATTAAATACAATGGAAGGATAGAATGTAACTTTTTATTTATTTATTTATTTTGTTCTATAGCATAATCCCATTTTATTTGGAAATCTGTGCGTGTGAACAGACACAAAAAGTTCTGGAAGGATAGTTACCAAGTTGTTCAGAGCAGTTATCACCATGAGATGGAGTCATATGTAATTTCCATTGTAATTATTTTTGGTAATCTGCAATTTTAAATTTTCTAGCAAACAAAATTGTGGTGCTTTTGTAAAAGGAAAAAGACGCTAGGAGTTATTTGTAATTATTTTTTTAAAAGCTGATCATGCAGCTTTACTGCTGTTCCATTCCTTTATTACCAAATATGATCCTGGATTTTACAAAACTGTTACCTTACTTGGATAAGACTGATTGCCACCCAGTACTTTTTCTGCTCTTCGTTGGTAACAAAACCCTGGTGTTACCCCGGGCGACAATCACTCAGCTAAATGAGTGCATTTTCCACCCTCCCTTGCAGAGGCCGTGGCCTTGAGACAAAGTACTGCCCAACAGATTAACACAAAAATGCTTTGTGGGTCTCCCAGAAAACTCTTTGAGGAAGCGTACTCCACTGGAAGTTCTGTCCACCATCTGCCTTCCTGCCTTCCTCCTACCTGTGACCACAAAGGTTGAAGTTCCAACAAGCTTTTCTTTTTTCTTTTTAATAAACTATTATGATTTATATTTTTTTATTTTTTAATAATTTTTTATGATATGGTAGTCACCATACAGGACATCCTTAGATTTGATGTAGTGTTCCATGATTCATTTTTTGTGTATAATACCCAGTGCTCCATGCAATATGTACCCTCCGTAATATGCATCACCGGCCTATCACACTCCCTCCCCCACACTGCCTCCCCTCTGAAACCCTCAGTTTGTTTCTCGGAGTCCATAGTCTCTCATGGTTCATTCCCCCTTCTGTTTACCCCCCCTTCATTCTTCCCTTCCTTCTCCTACCGATCTCCCTGCTATTTCTTATGTTCCATAAATGAGTGAAAGCATGTGTTAATTGTCTTTCTCTGCTTGATTTATTTCACTTAGCATAATCTCCAGGCACATCCATATTACTGCAAATGTTGGGTACTCACTCTTTTTGATGGCTGAGTAATATTCCATCGTATATATGGACAACACCTTCTTAATCCAGTCATCTGCTGAAGGGCATCTTGGCTCCTTCCATGACTTAGCTATTGTGGACAATGCTGCTATGAACATTGGGGTGTATATAACCCTTCTCTTTACTACTGTCTCTTTGGGTTAAATACCCAGTAGTGCAATGGCTGGGTCATAGGGTAGCTCAATTTTGAACTTTTTAAGGGACCTCCACACTGTTTTCCAGAGTGGCTGTACCAACCTTCATTCCCACCAACAATGTAAGAGGGATACCCTTTCTCCACATCCTCTCCAGCAATTGTTGTTTCCTGCCTTGTCAATTTTTGCCATTCTAACTGGCATAAGGTGTTATCTCAAGGTGGTTTTGCTTTGAATTTCTCTGATAACTAATGATGTTGAACATTTTTTCATGTGTCTCTTAGCCATTTGTATGTCTTCATTGGAAAAGTGTCTGTTCATATCGTCTGCCCATTTTTTTGATTTGTTTATTTGTTTCTTGTGTATTTTGAGAAGTTCTTTGTAGATCTTGGATACCAGTCTTTTATCTGTAGTTCATTCGCAAATATATTCTCCCATTCCGTGGGCTGCCTCTTAGTTTTTTTGACTGTTTCTTTGGCTGTGCAGAAGCTTTTGATCTTGACGAAGTCCCACAAGTTCATTTTTCTTTTGTTTCTCTTGCTTTTTGAGATATGTCATGAAAAAGGTTGCTGTGGCCGATGCAAAGAGGTTGAAGCCTGTATTCTCCTCTAGGATTTTGATGGATCCATGTCTTACATTGAGGTCTTTCATCCATTTGGAGTTTATCTTTGTATATGGTTTGATAGAGTGGTCAAGTTTCATTCTTTTGCATATACCTATGCAATTTTCCCAGCATGATTTATTGAAGAGGATGTCTTTTTTCCACTGGATGCTTTTTCCTGCTTTGTCAAAGATTAGTTGACCATAGAGCCGAGGGTCCATTTCGGGGTTCTCTATTCTCTTCCATTGGTCTATATGTCTGTTTTTGTGCCAGTACCATGCTGTCTTTGTGATCGCAACTTTGTAGTATTGCTTGATCTGACAAGGTGATGCCCCCAGCCTTGTTTTTCCCTTTCAACAATTCCTTGGCGATTCAGGGCCTTTTCTGGTTCCACACAAATTTAAGGGCTGTTTGACACAGCTCTTTGAAAAATGTCATTGGTATTTTAATCAGGATGGCATTGAAAGTGTAGATTGCTCTGGGTAGCATAGACATTTTAACTATGTTTATTCTTCTGATCCATGAGCATGGAATATTTTTCCATCTTTTTGTGTCTTCTTCAATGTCTTTCAAGAGTGATTTGTAGTTTCTAGAATATAGGTCTATTACCTCTCTGGTTAATTCCGAGATAACATGATTTTTGGTGCTATTGTAAATGGAATAGATTCCCTAATTTCTCTTTCATCAGTCTCATTGTTCGTGTATAGAAATGCAACTGATTTCTGAACATTGATTTTGTATACCGTCACATTACTGAATTGCTCTATAAGTTCTAGTAGTTTGGGGGTGGAGTCTTTTGGGTTTTCCATATAAAGTTCATGTCATCCGCGAAGAGAGAAAGTTTGACTTCTTTGCGGATTTGAAAAACTTTGTCCCTTTTTCTTGTCTGACTGCTGTTGCAAGGACTTCTAGTACTATGTTGAATAATAATGGTTGGAGTGGGTATCCTTGTCGTGTTCCTGATCTTAAGGGAAAGGCTTTCAGCTTTTCCCCATTGAGAATGATATTCTCTGTAGGCTTTTCATAGATGGTTTTTATGAGATTGAGGAATGTGCCCTTTATCCCTACACTCTGAAGGGTTTTAATCAGGAAATGATGCTGTATTTTGTCAAATGCTTTTTCTGCATCAATTGAGAGGTTCATAACGTTCTTGACTTTTTTCTTGTTGATATGGTCTATCACACTGATCGATTTGCAAATGTTGAACCACCCTTGCATCCCAGGGATGAATCCCACTCGGTCATGATGGATAATCCTTTTAATTTACTGTTGGATTGTATGAGCTAGGATCTTCCTGAGAATTTTGGCGTCCATATTCATCAGGGATATCGGTATGTAATTCTCTTTTTTGATGGGGTCTTTGCCTGGTTTGGGGATCAAAGTAATATTGGCCTCATAGAATGAGTTTGGTAGTTTTCCTTCTGTTTCTATTTTTTGAAATGGCTTCAGGAAAATAGGTATTATTTCTTCTTTGAATGTTTGGTAGAATTCCCCGGGGAATCTGTCAGGCCATGCGCTCTTGTTTTTGGGGAGGTTTTTGATCACTGCTTCAATCTCTTCATAATTAATCAGTCTGTTTAAATAATCAGTTTCTTCCTCTTTCAGTCTTGGTAGTTTATAGGTTTCTAAGAAGGCATCCATTTCCTCCAGGTTTTCAAATTTATTGGCATAAAGCTGTTGATAAAAGTTTCTAATAATCCTTCCTATTTCATTGGTGTTGGTTGTGACCTCTCCCCTTTCATTCATAATTTTATCAATTTTGTCCTTTCTCTATTCTTTTGAATAATTCTGGCCAGTGGCTTATCGATCTTATTTATTCTTTCAAAGAACCAGCTTCTCGTTCTGTTGATCTGCTCTACTGTGTTCCTGGTTTCTAATTCATTGATCTCTGCTCTAAACTTGATCACCAGCCTTCTCGTGCATGGGTTAGACCCGTTCTTCTGTTCCAGCTCCCCCTTCTTGAGGTGAGAATATAAAAACTGCATTTTAGTTTTTTCTATTCTTTTGAGTGACACTTGGATGGCTATATGTTTTCCCCTTAGGACTGCCTTTGCAGTGTCCCAGAGGTTTTGGACTGATGTGTTTTCATTTTGTTTGGTCTCCAAAAATTGCTTAATCTCCTTTTTAATTCCCTGTTTTACCCAATCATTCTTGAGCATGCTGATTCTTAGGTTCCACGTGTTTGAGTTTCTTCCAAATTTTTCCTTGTGATTGAGTTCCAGATTCAAAGCACTGTGGTCTGAGAATATGTAGGGAATAATCTCAGTCTTTTGGTGTCAGTTGAGTCATGTTTTGTGACCCAGTATATGGTCTACTCTGGAGAAAGTTCCATGTGCATTTGAGAAGAATGAGTATTCTATTGTTCTGGGGGATAGTGTTCTGTATATATCTATGAGGTCCATCTGGTCCAGTATCTCATTCAAAGCTCTTGTTTCTTTGTTGATTTTCTGCTTAGGTGATCTGTCTATTGCTGAGAGGGGAGTGTTGAGGTCCCCTACTATTAACGTGTCATTATCTATATGTCTCCTTATTCTGGTTAAGAATTGGCTTGTGGGGGCGCCTGGGTGGCACAGCGGTTAAGCGTCTGCCTTCAGCTCAGGGCGTGACCCCAGCGTTATGGGATCGAGCCCCACATCAGGCTCTTCTGCTATGAGCCTGCTTCTTCCTCTCCCACTCCCCCTGCTTGTGTTCCCTCTCTCGCTGGCTGTCTATCTCTGTCGAATGAATAAATCAATAAAATCTTTAAAAAAAAGAATTGGCTTGTGTATCTAGCCTCTCACCTGTTGGGGTCATAGATATTTATAATTGTCATATCCAATTGTTGGATACATCCTTTAAGAATGATATAGTGTCCTTCTGTATCTCTAACTACCATCTTTAGTTTAAAATCTAATCTGTCTGATATGAGAATTGTTACCCCAGCTTTCTTTTGAGGTCCATTGGCATGAAAAATGGTTTTCCATCCCTTCACTTTCTGTCTGGATTTATCTTTAGGTTCAAAATGAGTCTCTTGTAGACAGCAAATGGATGGGTCATGTCTTTTTATCCAATCTGCAACCCTGTGGTGTTTTATGGAAGCATTTAGGCCATTCACATTGAGAGTGATTTTTGAGAGATATGATTTTAATAATGCCATGTTGCCTGTGAAGTCTGTGTTTCTATAGATTGTAAATTTCTGTTCTGTATCTCTCTCGGGGTCTTTTTACTTTTATAGAACCCCCCTTAATATTTCTTGTAGGGCTGGCTTGGTGGTCACATATTCTTTCAGTTTCTGCCTGTCGTGGAATATCTTTCTCTCTCCATCAATTCTGAATCACAGCCTTGCTGGATAAAGGATCCTTGGCTGCATGTTCTTCTCAGTTAGAACTTTGAAAATACCTTGCCAACCCTTCTTGGCCTTCCAGGTCTCTGTAGACAGGTCTGATGTTATTCTAATATTCTTTCCTCTGTACGTAAGGATTTTTTTCCCCTGTCCACTTTCAATACCGTATCCTTGGATCTAATATTTGCAAATTGCACTATGACATGATATTGTGTAGGTCTGTTCTCATTGATCTTGGGAGGGGTCCTCTCTGTCTCTTGGACATGAATGCTTGTTTCCACTGCCAGATTAGGGAAGTTCTCAGTTACAATTTTTTTCAAATATCTCTTCTAGACCTCTCTCTTTCTCCACCACTTCGGGGACGCCGAAGATTCTGACATTGGAATGTTTTGTTGAGTCCGTAATCTCCCATAATCTACATTCTTGAGATTGGATTTTTTTGAGCCAAGTTTCCATTTTTTCCTTCTCTTCTACCATCCCATCTTCTAATTCATTAGTTTGTATTTCTGCCTCAGTTACCCTGGCCGTCAGAGCATCTAGTTTGGACTGCATTTGATTCATAGAATTTTTAATTTCTGCCAGATTCATTCTCATTTCTGCCCTTAGAGATTTTATATTCTCATTAATATTTTTGTTAATATTTTTTTCAAGCCTGCACATCATCTTGACCATTGTTACTCTGAACTCCATTTCTGACAATTTGGTTATATTCATATCCATTAGTTCTGTGGCAGTGGCCAGATTCTGTGTCTTTTCTTTTGGGGGGGGGATTTCTCCTCCTTGTCATTCTGATGAGGAGGAATGTATAGTGCCCAAGTTATTGACCAGGACCCAAGCAATGTGCACTTGTTTTATAGGGACCTTTGGGATGTGGACTTCTTGATTTTTCAGTCTGCCTTCTGGGAGGAGGGGCCTGCTGCGCTGATACTCAGGCAACCCTGTTCGGGTAGAGTTGCCCCATCCCCTGCAAGGGAGGATGGGGATGGGCCCAATGTGAACCGGTATTTCTGGGCTTTTGTTTTCTGGCGGCTTTCCTTGGCAGTTTTCTGTGACTCTTCTGAGAGTCAGAGCAGCAGTGGCTGTATCCTCGCCTCTGTCTCAGAACAGAGAGATCTCAGTCTGCTCTCCACTGAGCACTCCTGGCCACTTGAACTCTTTTTCTGTTGGTGCTGCTTAGAACCCCGCAGCATCCTGGGTTGTGTGCCCCACAACCAGTCTCCCAGCCCTCGCTTCCAGGGCTGGCACTTCTCTCTCCTTTGTGCTTCTAACACTGCCAACCACCTCCAGTTCCCATGTGTGCTCCCAAGCTCCCTGTTTCAGTGTGGTTCGTGTGCATTCTGGAGCACCGGTTTTCCGTCTGGCTGGGTTGCGCACTCACGAGCTCCGGGTTTCAGTCTAGTTTGAGTGTGCACTCTGGAGCTCTGGTTTTCAGTCTGGTTGTGCACCCATTCCTGGGCTCACTGTCTCAGTCTGCTTTCCCGTAGGTGCTCGTCTGTGATTCCAGGCCACTCCCCTGTGCAGGTGGCTACTGCTTCCTGGCTCCCAAGTGCAGTAGTTCCCTCCCCCTTCCTTTTATCTTCAGATATCTGTGCGCGGATTCATGGCTCCCCGCTTCGGACCTCAATACTCAGCGCTGGAGATGTTTGTTTGTAGAGATCCAGATGTATCTTCCTATGTCTCGGGCTGATTTCGTGGGTGTTTAGGATATTCTGGTAGATATCCAGCTCGATTCAGGGGACCAGCCGAAAAAAGGTCCCTACTCCTCCGCCATCTTTTTCTGACCCCCCCCAGAATGTAACTTTAAAGATGAAAATTAGAAAAAATACATTAACGAAGAAGAAGAAGGAGGAGGAGGGGGAGGGGGAGAAGGAAAAGGAGAAGGAGAAAAGAAGGTAAAAGAGATAATATGATCAGACAGGTGAAGAGAACAGAATAATACCCTAGATTCTGGGTGTATTTGGTCTGTTTCTTCTAGGAAACTATATTCCAGAATTATAAGTAAAGAAAAACATATATATTCAAAAATAAAATTAAATTCAATGGAAGTGTAGTGTGTAACTTGAAAAACGAAAATTAAAAAAGCCTTAAAAAAAGAATTGATAAAAGAAGAAATTTTTTGAAAAAGGATAGAGAAAGAAAGGCTAAGGAATTATGGGCAGGGGGAAACAACTCAATTCTAATATACTATTTTCCCCTAGAGCTGGAGTTTTGCAGTTCTGTGTGATTGGTAAACTTGTTCTTAGTGGGATGTTTTTGCTGATCTTTTGTGGGAGGGGCCTGTTTCACTGATTCACAGGTATCTTTGCCTGGGTGGAGTTGTACCAACCTTCCCAGGTGGCCATGGGTCAGTGTAAGTGGCTCCGGATTGCTCTATGTGACTGTTCTTCCCTGAAGTCTTTCTGTGCTGCCTTAGAGGATGAAAATTAAAATGGCGGCTTCCCAATCTCCAGCCCTGGAACCTAACCTCAGACCCCCACTCCTCAGTGAACTCTCAGAGAAAAGTAGTCTATCACTCCTATCTCCCTGGTCCCCATTCACACTCCATGCTCAACATGCCTGTGACCAAGCATTTCTATCTCAGGCTTGTGACCCTGTTTCAAGTCTCTAAACCTTGCAAACTCCTGAAGCACACACCTGCACCTCTCCTCCCAGAAGGGAAAGGGGGTCTCAGCAACAGTTCTCCTGCTTATTGGGCCCCTGCTTGGAGACCAGTCATTCAAACATTCCTTGGTTTATGGCAACCATGAGCTGAAAGCCTACTCTTGGGCTCGCTGATTGCAGCTGGCTTCCTTACTCTGATGCCCAGGAACTCTCTTGCACTCAAGTACCCCTTTTCTTTCTGTGACTCTGGGGATCCTGAGACCACACTGTCCCACCTAATATTCTGCCCCACTTCACCACTTGAGTGCCTTTCAGGCAGGGATGTCCCTCATTGGAGCAGACTTCTGTAAGTTCAGATTTTGTTCTCCACGGCTACATCAATTTCCAGTAGCTGGCTAATGTATGCTCCCTCCCCCCATGGTTTATCTTCCCATATATCCCCTCGGATTCACTTCTCCGTACCTCCTACCCTTGCAAAAAGTGGTTGCTTTTCCATCTGTAGAGTTGCAGCTATTCTTTTCTTAGATCTACAGTTGAGTTTGCAGGTGTTCAGAATGATTTGATAGCTATCTAGCTGAATTACTGGGACCAGACAAAACTAAGGTCTCCTACTCCTCTGTCATCTTGGACGCCTTTTGGAGCATTCTTTAATCAGCAGACTTGCAACATCTAGGGAACTGTGTTGGTCTTCTGAGGGAGAGGACCACTGTGCTGGCTCAGAAACTGACTTGCCCTTGTAAAGATGCCCCTGCCAGGCATAAGGGGGTGGGGTTTAGTGTAGGGGACTCCAGCCTCCACCGGAGGTGCTGTGTTTCTCTCTAAAGTCTGTCTATGCTGGTAGGCAGCACGGTGGGAGGGGTGATGGAGGAGGAATGTGGTGTCACCCTACCCAGATGTCCACATGGAGGGGACTCCTGGCCACCACTGTTTAGGAGACCCTCTCAGAAAAGTGGATGATCTCCTGTGACCCAGGCTTTCATCAGTTCCCTGCCCTTAACCTGTGTATTCCCAGGCTGTGTGCCCAGTGCCACCAGATCTCCTGTATTTTATCTATGGCTTGTGGCTAGAATTCAAAACTTCACGTTTTAAAGGGCCTTGCAAGGTGTGGACCCCCACCTCTCCCCTGGAGGAAAGCCTCATGGTGCACCTGGCATTGTCATGTCCCAGAAAAGCTGCTGCACAGTTCAAGCATGGAGACCAGAGTTTATTGTGATGCACAGAGAAAAGCTGCAGCCAGGTTCTGCTGTCTGTGTACTACTCAGTCCCCTACTCTTTTCCTTTCCAGAAAAGCAGTTGCACAGAGGCTTGAATATATCATGGCAGACAGCAAAAAGCAGCAGCCAGATCATCTGAGGTCTGTCCCAGTCTCTGCTCTCTGTTCAGTTCTGCTGTAGAAAAGCAGATGCTTAGTGCACACACAGAGGTTTATGCCTATTATGGCTTTTATGCTCTCTGTCTACACCTCTGACACTGCTGTTGAGTGCTGCTCAATGGCTCCTAGCTGCCCTTTTCTCCTTGGAGGGGCAAAATACGTTCCTCCAAATATACTCCAGGAAGGGGAGTGATCTCTACCTGTGCGACCCAAGGGATCTCCTCACTGCAGCTTATTGTCTGATCCCTACACACAGCACTTTCCCCCACTCTCCCCTTCTCCATTATGCTCCACAAAAAGGGTTCCCTCCCCTTTGAGGCTGCACAGCTGTCCTCTCCCCCAAATCATGGCTCCCAAACTCGTATCTGCCCTGTTTTCTCCCTCCAAATGTACAGACTGTTTTCTTAATTCTTAGATCATATTCTTAGTTGTTCAAAATAGGTGGATGTTGATCTAGTTGTGTTTGAAGGACAAAGCAAGCTCAGGGTCCCTCTACTACTCTGCCATCTTAACTCCACCCTATTCCCTGCTAGCTGGTTTTAAAAAACAATACATCTTTGTTCATTATTAAAACTATGGGCTTGGCATTATGGATTGTTTCCAGATATGCTGCCAAATTTGAACATCTTTTGCACTATGCTGAATATTCATAGTGGATTTAATGTATTCAATCATCTTGGTAAATAAAACAAAAGAAAATTCAGGTCCAAATAGTTCTAAGGTCTTTTCTTTTTTAATAGTCTCAGTCATTGCTAATGCTCTCACAAATCAATGCTGATATCCTCTGAGAAAAATGAAATGAGTAAAAAAAAATCTGATATTTATGTTTTCCTTGCACGGACCAGTGAAAAACTTGAAATGATATGTGGGTATTTGCAAATTATGTCATTCTTTTTTTAATAATAATTTTTTCTTATGTTATATGTTAGTCACCATACAGTATATCCTTCGTTTTTGATGTAATGTTCCATGATTCATTATTTGCATATAACACCGAGTGCACCATGCAATATTGCAAATTATGTCATTCTTAAAGTAAAACACCAAAAGAATTTTTTGGTTCTGGTTTCAAGTTTTTATTTAAATTCCAGTTAGCTAACATATAGTGTAATATTAATTTCAGAAGTAGAATTTAGTGGTTCATCACTTACATAAAGCAGTGCTCATCACAAGTGCACTTCCTAATACCCATCACACATTTAACCAATTCCCCTGCCCACCTCCCCTCCAGCAACCCTCAGTTTGAACTCTATATTTAAGAATCTATTTTACAGTTTGTCTTATTCTTTTTCCCCCATGTTCATCTGTTTAATTTCTTAAATTCCTCATATGGGTGAAATCACATGTACACCACATCTTCCTTATGCATTTATCAGTCAGTGGACATTTGGGCTCTTTCCGTAATTTGGCTCTTGTAGATAATGCTGCTATGAACATTGGGGGGCATGTGTCCCTTCAAATCAGTAATTTGTTTGCCTAAATACCTAATAGTGCAATTGCTGGATCATAGTGTAGTTCTATTTTTAAATTTCTGAGAAACCTCCATACTGTTTTCCAGAGTGACTTCACCAGTTTGCATTTACAACAAAACTGTAAGAGGGTTCCCTTTTCTCTGAATCCTCGCCAACATATGTTGTTTCCTGTGTTGTTAATTTTAGCCATTCTGACTGGTGTGAGGTAGTATCTCATTGGAGTTTAGATTTGCATTTCCCTGATGTTGAGTGATGTTGAGCATCATTTCATGTGTCAGCCAAGTGTAGGTCTTCTTTGGAAAATGTTATTCATGTATTCTGCTCAATTTTTAAATGTACAGTTTGGTTTTTTGGGTGTTAAGTTTGATAAGTTCTTTATATATTTTGGGTACTAACCTTTTATCAGATATGTCATTTGCAAATATCTTTGCTCATTCCTTAGGTTGCCTTTTACTTTTGTTGATAGTTTCTTTTGTTGTGCAGAAAGCTTTTATTTTGATGAAGTCCCAATATTTTATTTTTGCTTTTGTTTCCCTTGCTTCAGGAGACATATCTAGTACATAGTTGCTACAGACAATGTCTAAGAGATTACTGCCTGTGTTCTCCTCTAGGATTTTTATGGTTTCCTGTCTCACATTTAGGTCTTTCATCCATTCTGAGTCTATTTTTGTGTATGGTGTAAGGAAATGGTCCAGTTTCATTCTTTTGCATGTTGATGTCCAGTTTTCCCAACACCATTTGTTGAAGAGACTGTCATTTTTCCTTTGGATATTATTTCCTGCTTTGTTGAAGACCACTTGACCATATAGTTGTGGGTTCATTTCTGGGTTTTCTATTCTGTTCCATTGATCTATGTGTCTGTTTTTGTGCCACTACTGTGTTATCTTGATCACTACAGCTTTATAATGTAACTTGAGGTGAAAGTTTTATTTTTTCCCTACTGATCTGGATGATTTACATTTCTTTTTGTTTTCTAATTGCTGAGGCTAAGACTTACAGTACAATGTTAAATAACTGCTGTGGGTCGACATCACTGTCTTGTTCCACTGTAGAGGGAAAGCTCTCAGTTTTTCCTCATTAAGGATGATATTAGCTTGGGTCTTTCAAATATTGCCTTTATGATGTTGAGGTGTGTTCCTTCTATCCCTGTTTTGTTGTTGTTTTGTTGTTTTATCAAGAATGGATGCTATACTTTGTCGAATGCCTTTTCTGCATCTATTAAAATGATCATATGGTTCTTATCCTTTCTTTTATTAATGTGGTATATTATGTTAATTGATTTGTGAATATTGAACCAACCTAGCCACACAGGAATAAAACCCACTTGATTGTGGTGAATGTACTGTTGGGTTCAATTTGCTAGTATTTTGTTGAGTATTTTTACATATGTGTTCAATAATATTGGCCTGTAATTCTCTTCTCAGTGAGGTCTCTGGTTTTGGAGTCAAGGTAATGTTGGCCTTGCAGAATAAGTTTGGAAGTTTTCCTTCCATTTCTATTATTTGGAAAAGTTTGAGAAGAATAGGTATTAATTCACTTTAAATGTTTGGTAGAATTACTTTGGGGAGCCATCTGGCCCTGGGCTTTTGTTTTTTGGGAAATTTTTATTTACTAAATCAATTTCTTTGCTGGTTACTGGTCTATTTTTCTATTTCTTCTTGTTTCAGTTTTGGTAGTTTCTATGTTTCTAGGAATTCATCCATTTCTTCCAGATTGTCCAATTTGTTGGTATACAATTTTTCGTAATATTCTATTATAATTGTTTATTTCTGAAGTGTTGGTTGTTATTGTCCTCTTTTGTTTGTGAACTTATTATATTTGCATTCTTTTTAAAAAATATTTCTTTATTATATTATGTTAGTCACCATACAGTACATCCCTTGTTTTGATGTAAGGTTCGATGATTCATTAGTTGCGTATAACGCCCAGCACACCATGCAATACATGCCCTCCTTACTACCTGTCACCAGCCTATCCCATTCCCCAACCCCCTCCCCTCCGAAGCCTTCAGTTTGTTTCTCAGAGTCCATAGTCTCTCATGCTTCACTCCCTCCTCTGATTACCCCCCTTTCTTTATCCCTTTCTTCTCCTACTGATCATCCTAGTTCTTATGTTCCACAAATGAGAGAAACCATATGATAATTGTCTTTCTCTGTTTGACTTATTTCACTTAGCATTATCTCCTCCAGTGCCATCCATGTTGCAGCAAATGTTGAGAAATTGTTCTTTTTGAAAGCTGAATAATATTCCATTGTATATATGGACCACATCTTCTTAATTCAGGCATCTGTTGAAGGGTATCTCGGCTCCTTCCACGACTTAGCTATTGTGGACAGATCTGCTATGAACATTGGGGTGCATATGGCCCTTCTCTTCACTTCATCTGAATCTTTGGGGTAAATACCCAGTAGTGCAATGGCTGGGTCATAGGGTAGCTCAATTTTTAAGGGACTTCCACACTGTTTTCCAGAGTGGCTGTACCAACTTGCATTCCCACCAACAGTGTAGGAGGGATCCCCTTTCTCCACATCCTCTCCAGCAATTGTTGTTTCTTGCCTTGTCAATTTTTTCCATTCTAACTGGCATAAGGTGGTATCTCAGTGTGGATTTGATTTGAATTTCCATGATGGCTAATGATTTTGAACATTTTTCCATGTGTCTGTTCGCCATTTGTATGTCTTCATTAGAAAAATGTCTGTTCGTATCTTCTGCCCATTTTACAATTTGTTTATTTGTTTCTTGTGTATTGAGTTTGAGAAGTTCTTTGTAGATTTTGGATACCAGTCTTTTACCTGTAGTGTCATTTGCAAAGATCTTCTCCCATTCCATGGGCTGCCTCTTAGTTTTTTTGACTCTTTCCTTGGCTGTGCAGATGCTTTTATATTGATGAAGCCCCAAAAGTTCATTTTTTCTTTTGTTTCTATTGTCTTTGGAGATGTGTCATGAAAAAGGTTGCTGTGGCCGATGTCATAGAGGTTGCTGCCTATGTTCTCATCTAGGATTGTGATGGATTCCTGTCTCACATCGAGGTCTTTCATCCATTTGGAGTTTATCTTTGTGTATGGTGTGAGAGAGTGGTCAAGTTTCAGTATGCGCTACGATTTCAGTTACATGTGCTCAGGTTATGCTTTCTAAATGTTGGAGCGGAAGGTTAGTAGAAAGACACAGGAGTCAGAAGGAACCTGGAAAATCTGGGTGAGGGTGACAGCCCCCATATCCTCTCTCCCACTCTGGGCTCCAGCTGGAAGAGTCTAGCCTCTGAGGTCTTCACGCATTGCTGTTCCTCTGCCTGGGACACTTTTCCCTACTCCACCAGGTTAGGTTCTGTTCGTCTTCAGGTCTCCCCTCAGGAAGGCTGCCTGGCCTCCCGTCTGGGTTGAGACGTCTGTCACCTGGGGGCTCCCCCCCTCTCATTGTTTTCTCATTCTGTGTCCCTGCTTCCTGTTTTCTGTCTGCCCCCTAGCGTGGAAACTCATGAAACAACTCAACTGAACTTAGCATCTGAGTGTGACTCCATATACAAGCCAAAGGCACTCAATTCCGGCTTAGTGGCTGAGCAGTGGAAGACGGGGTCTGAGTCTCCTGCTGCCTCCGGGGCCTGGCCCCGCGCCCCATCGTCCTCGCCCTCCCTCCCTCTCAAACACACTCGCTTTCAGGTGCTTCCCTGCCAGTTTGATTACCTCTTGATTAAGGGGCGTTTAATTAAATACAAGTTATCAGCATCGAGTGACATTTCATCAGCCTCTCCCTCCTGAGCTCCAGACCCCCCGCAGGAGGGTCAGGGGCATAGTACAAGCTAAGGGCGGGAAGACCGTGCGGCCCCTTCTGTGCCCAGGCCAGAGAGGAAGCCTCGGGCCATGAAGGTCCACATGCAGCGCTGGGGAGACTCTGCCGGGCGGAGTAACAGCAGTGCCGCGGCGAACCTCGCCCAGCATCTCCCCAAACTCCCCCACCCCCACCCCGTCCCTACTCTCCCAGGACAGGACCCAGGGCTTTTGAAGAAGGGTCTCGTCCTCCTGCCTCTCTCTGCTCCTCCCTGGGCTGGAGTTACAGAGCAAGCCACTCCCCCTCTGGGGGCCAGCTCGCACCCCAGCTTGTGCACCTGCGTTGCAGGCCTCCGAGGCCGAGGTGAGGGGCCACGAGGGGGCTCGCACGCTATAAAGGGCAGGCGATTGGACCGCGTGAGCACCAACTGCCCACCAGCTGGGCCGGCCCTGCCAAATGCCAGGCACTGTTCCGAGCACTTCTTGTGGCTTAATGAATCCAGGAGAATTAGAATGAGTCCAATTTAATTAAAAGAATCCCTGTACAGCTCTTAAAGGCAAGGGCCGGCCTGCTGCACGTATCCAGGTGTTCGCTGCGGCTGTCATGATCCAACAGGGGCAGGGGGCCCTGTTATCAGCTGCTCGATGGGTGAGGAGTGCGGCACAGAGGGGGTTGAAGGACCGGCCGAGCCACGCAGCTGGGAGTGGCCGAGCTGGGATTGAACCCAGGCAGACCTGCCCCGGACTCCTTGCTCTTACCCAGTTCTTGTCCAGGACAAACAACCTGATTCAGGGATAGGGCAAGAGGAGACACAGCCAGCAGGGATGCTGGAGAGATTCCAGATTCCTTTCCCCTCACTGAGTACTGGTGCCCCAGGGCCCACCATTAGCACGCCACTCCTCTGAAGCGAAGCCATCCCGTGCCCACGAGGGCCAGCACGGTGCCCTGGAGGGGCAGGGTGGGGGCGCTGGGGTCCTCCTCTTCACCCTTCTTGCTGTGAAGGGGCCACCTCTCCCTCGCTCTCCCTCTCTCCTCACTTTCTGCATCTCTCCAACCCCATTTCGCTGGGCCCCTGGATGGTGGGCTGAGATTGGACCCCATCACCATCAGAGTTGGAGAAAGGGAGCTGGTGAGTTTAAAATGGAGAGAGAGAAAAATATTAGGCCCCCAAACCTCATACCATCACCTGACAAACTCCCAGATGGATTCAAGATCTGTATCTAATACAAACATTCAAAAAACATTTTTAAAAAGGAGACATTTTTGTAAAACCAGAAGGGAAAAGGAGGGGCCTAAAGCCCAGAGGATATGAAGGAAAAGCATGGCAAAAAATTGGCTACATAAAAGTTTTAAATGTCTAGGAAATAAGCAATAATTTTACAAAAAAAAAAAAGCTGAAGGACAAACGACCAGGGAGTAAATATATATCATGTGTACTGACAAGAATCAAATAACCTTGGCATATATAAAAAGCTCCATAACTCAATAGGAAAAAGACAAAAACACTGGATGAGAAGGTGGGGGGAGTGTGGAAAAGCAGAGGGGAGGGAATGGCCAGGGGAGTTGAGGGCTGAGTTGACATTCCTCCTCAGCGCTCCGGTCTGCTAGGAGCTAATCAGGCCCAGCTTAAATGGGGCTGGATCCCAGGACTCTGGGATCATGACCTGAGCCAAAGGCCGCCTGAGCCACCAGGTGCCCTCATAGGCAAATTCTAACAAACATTTAAAGAAGAATTTACATCTATTCTTCTGAAACTATTCCAAAAGTAGAAATGGAATGAAAACTTCCAAGTTCATTCTATCCAACATTATCCTGATACCAAAACAGAGAAAAACACCAGGAAAAAAAAAAAAGAGGACTGAAGGCCAATATCTCTGATGAACATTGATGAAGAAATACTCAGCAAAATACTACCACACCAAATCCAACAATACATTAAATTCACTCACCACGATCAAGTAGGGTTTACATTCCTGTGTGGCAAAGGTGGTCCAATATTTACAAGTTTATCCACATGACGCATCATATTGATAAAGAATGGATAAGAACCATATGATCATTTCAATAGATGCAGAAAAAGCAGCAAGCATACAACCTCCACTCATGATAAAAACCCTCAACAAAGTAGGTTTAGAGGGAACAAACCTCAACATCATAAAAGGTAATACATGAAAACCCACAGCTAACATGATCCTCAATGGGGAAGAAACAGAGCTTTCCTCTACAGTCAGGAACAAGACAGGGATGTCCACTCTCCTCACTTTTATTCAACATAGTACTGAAAGTCCTAGCCATAACAATCAGACAACAAAAAGAAATGAAAGGCATCTAAATCAGCAAAGAAGAAGTAAAACTTTCACTTTCTGCAATAGACGTGATACCATATATAGAAAACTTGAAAAACTCTACCAAAAACTTCTAGAACTGATGAAGGAGAATTCAGTAAAGCCACAAAATACAAAATCAACGTACAGAAATCTGTTGCATTTCTATACACCAATAATGATGCAGCAGAAAGAGAGTAAAGTATCAAGCCTTTACTTACAATTGCACCAAAAACAATAAGATACCTAGGAATAAACCTAACTAAAAGGTGAAAGATCTGTACTGTGAAAACTATAAAACACTGATGAAAGTAATTGAAGATGGCACAAAGAAATAGAAGATATTCCATGCTCATGTATTAGAAGAACAAATATTGTTAAAATGTCTATGTTACCCAACGAAGCAGCACATTTAATGCAATCCCTATCAGAATAATGAATTGCTGAACACTACATCAAAAAACTAATGATAGCACTGGCTAATTGAACATAATAAATTTTTTTAAAAATTAGAAATACCACTAGCATTTTCATAGAGGTAGACAAACAATCCTAACATTTGTGTGGAACCACTAAAGACCCCAAAGAGCCAAAGCAACCTTGAAAAAGAAAAGCAAAGCTGGAAGTATTACAATTCTGAACTTCAGGTTATATTTACAAAGCTAATCATCATTGTGATGAGAGTACTAACACAAAAATAGACACCTTGATCAATAGAACAAATGGAAAACGAAATGAACCCACAACTATATGGTCAATTAATCCTCAACAAAACAGGAAAGAAATATCCGTGGGGAAAAAGACAATCTCTTCAACAAATGGTGTTGGGAAAACTGGAGAGCAACATGCAGAAGAATGAAACTGGACCCCTTTTTTTCACACCACACACCAAAAATTAATTCAAATGGATGAAAAACATATACATGAGACCTGAAACTATAAAAATCTAGAAAGAACACAGGCAGTAACTTCTTTGACCTTGGCTGTAGCAACTTCTTCTAGATTTTGTCTCCTGAGGTGAGGGAAACAAAAGCAAAAAAACTATTGAGAGACTTCATCAAAATAAGAAGCTTCTGCACAGTGAAGGAAACAATCAACAAAAGTAAAAACCAACCTAGGAATGGGAAGGTATTTTCAAATGACATATCTGATAATGAGTTAGTACCCAAAATAAAGAACATATAAAGCTCATCATCCAACAAACAAATGATCAGTTAAAATAGGCAGAAGGCATGAATAAACATTTTTCAAAGACATACAAGATGGCCAACAGAAACATGAAAAGATGCTCAGCATCATTGATCATCAGGGGAAATGCAAATTCAAAAATACAATGACATATCAACTCACAAGCGCTATAGGAATGGGTAAAATTAACAACACAAGAAACAAGCATTGGCCAGGGGGTATGGGAGGGGGAACCCTCTTGCACTGTTGGTGGAAATGCAAACTGGTGCAACCACTGTGGATAACAATATCGAGGTTCCTGAAAAAGTTAAAAATAGAACTTTACCTTATAATTCAGCAATTGTACTACTAGGTATTTACCTCCAAATCCTAAAGACTTCAAGGTGTGTTAAAACTACTCTGCCTGTGCTCTGTAAATGGGACCACAAAGCCTGGATGACAGCACATTTGTTGACAACATGGCTTACTGAATGTTGAAGCCCCCTGTTGAGACCTACTGCTAAGGAAGCTTCGCTAAATATGACTGATCAAATTGATAATGCATCTGGTCATCAAAATCTGATGGATTGTATAATGATAATAATATTGTTTCATGTCTACTATCACAGCATCCATTCTGCAGTTCATGGATCAAGGAGTAATTTCAGCACAAGTCTTATTAGTAAACATATACATTTTGTGAGGCTATAGCTTCTGCGAATCTAATTTCTCTGACCAGTTTCTGTGCAAAGTAAAGTGATAACCTTCTGGAAAAGATTTGCTGTACTAGATATTATTAAAAACACTGTGATTCATGGAAAGAGGTCAAAATATCAACATTAACAGGAGTTCGGAAGAAGTTGATTCCAACCCTTATGGATTACTTTGGGGTTCAAGACTTCAGTGGAGGAGTAAACTGAAGATGTGGTGGAAATAGCAAAATTAATTTAAATTAAAAATGAAGCCTGAGTATTTGACTGAATGGCACCACAATCTCATATAAAACTTCAATGGATGAGGAGTGGCTTCTTAAAAGGAATGGGCAAAGAAAGTTTCTTGAGATAGAATTTACTTCTGGTGAAGATGCTGTGAAGACTGTTTAAATGACAACAAAAAATTGCGCATAGTATCTAACCTTGGTGATAAAGCAGGGGCAGGGTTTGAGAGGCTTGACTCTCCAATTTTGAAAGAAGCTCTATAGTGGGTAAAATGCAATCAACAACATTATAGGCTATAGAGAAATAGTTCAGGAAAAAAAGAGTCAAATAATGGAGACAGAAACTACGACTGTTTGTCTTATTTTAAGAAATTGCCACAGCCATTGCCTTAGCCTTCAGCAACCACCACTCTGATTAGTCAACAAACATCAACTTTGAGGGCAAGACCATCCAACAACAAAAAGATTATGACTGAAAGCTCAGATAATGGTTAGCATATTTTTGCAGTAAAAGTATTTTTAAATTAAGACACACATACACACACTAGACATAATGCTATTGCACACTTAATAGACTGAAGAAAAGTGTAAATAGAACTTTTACATGCACTTGGAATTCAAAAGTTAATTTGGCATACTCTATTGCAGTATTTACTTTGTGCAGTGATCTGGAACCATACCCATAATGTGTCTGGGTATGCCTGTACAAGGTTTGTTTCTTTGGCAGTATTTAGTTAAATATCACTTTCTCAGGAAATATGATGATCACATTTAAAACTAATCTCCTTATCCTTTCCTTCATTTGTTTATCTCCATAGCACTTATTACTTTCTAATGTACTATTTAATTTACTTATTTGTTTTTATTTATTTTGTCTTCCACTCTATTATGTAGGCTCTGTAGGGCCAAATGCTTTTTGTCTGTCTGATCACCCACTACATCCCAAGTGCCTATGCCATAGTAAATCCTCAATAATGACTTATTCAATAAGCAGATAAACAGGTATCTTCCTTTTCTTCCAGAAGACTTCTCAGTAAGATTGATTTTCTTGGGCACTCTAGCTGTCCATGTGACTAATAAAACAGGCACACCCGGAAAGCTTATGATTACTGACATTGTCAGTAACTTTATATGCTAATAGTAGTTCAGCAGTAATTCATGATGCTCTACATGAGAGTTCAGTTATAAGCCTACAACATGTGAGCTTAAATGTCCACATCAGTATTAGTAGCCCTATATAACTTACCTAAGTTCTAATGGATGATAGGTCTTTCTTAGCAGATGCTCATTACATGTGCTCCACTACCATAAATCTAGCTGAGGCTTGGAGTAAGTCTGGGCCTACTGACCATGAGTGATGTCCTCATTGCCCTGAAATGTCATTACATGGATCTATAACTTGGTTATATAAGCAGCCAAAGATTTCCCTGACTGAAAGCTAGAGGAAGAGAACCTGGATGATTTTTATCGTGGATAGCTGCAGCATTTCTTGCTGGTGGGCCTGGCACACATACATAAAGTGGCTGACTTTTCATGCAGATCCATTTACTCAGTTGTGGCTGGTGATAGGATTGAATCAGGATGGCAAGGAGTTAGGTCTAAGTGTACAGGTAGCCTTTCAGGTATACACACAGGTCTGAACCACCAGCCTTGGCTATCTAAATTCATTTCTCACATAGCAAAAAGGGTAGGAAGCCTTTTGAAATATTATGTTCAGGGCAGCATCATTTCATAAGATATCCTTACCAGCAACTGGAACTCTTCCACAGTGTCTACTTCCTTCTCTGGAAGAGTATTAGCATCTCTTCATAAACAGAAATCACCTACCATCCAGGGTGTTAATACTAATTCAACGTGGAGTTTGGCATAAGAAGTGACTTTTTTGAATGTGCGAATGAGTCTATTTCTATATCCTCCCATCTATAGGTATCTCAAATGTTCTGCCTTGCTCAGAAGGGGTGAGGCCTGAGTATTCACAGAATTATGGAGGGGGACCTCATCAACGACCCAGATCAAGGAACTGTTCTTGATGCCCAAACAATTATGCAGATGTGGAGCCCTAATATGTAAGAGTAAGACAGCAGATTACAGAGCCAATAATTCTGTAATTGTTTTCTTTAAAAAATAATGGAAGGACTGCAGGATTATTGCCCAAGCTCATCTATGTCTGTATGTGTAGTGCTTCTGGGGCTATGCGTTTCATAATGTTATGGTCATGTCTTAATACTTTAGGCTATGGAGAGTCAGTGAGAATGCTCACCAGAGGGTCTTAGTGATGGGATGAACCAAGGGTGATCTGAGGTAGAAGGAGAATTCAAATAGTGGTCAAGATGGTAAACAAGATTCTAGGATAATTTTGCTCTCTTGGTTACCTATCTAACTCACTTTTTAAATACTGTCAGTTTTTAAGAGTTTAAAAATGTGTTTATGATAAATCACATTTAAAAGCACAAAACTTTTAATATATGAATTAAAAGTGGCACTTTTCCTTTACTTTTAAATTACATCCTACACAATATTCATTTTTGAAATGTATACAATGTATACAAATGGTGAATCATTATGTTGCATACATGAAATTAATAGACTGTAGTGTATCAATTTATACTTCAATAATAATAATGATAAAATAACTGAGAAAGACCTTCAAATTTTGTTACCAATTTTTAGTTCAATGCATTTTTTTATGTTGTCTGACTCACATCAATTTTTTTTTACTGTCTGGAGTAAAACTCAGACGACATAATAAGAGCAAAGATAAAAGAATAAAAAGATGATTGTTGGGTTACCTCTCTTCCTCTAATTTTTCCTTTCTAATGCACACTGACATTTTCAAACGAGGCCCATCTCTGTACTTTACTTCCTCCAAAACTGTGTAGCTATGTTGTCCTATCTTTGTTATATTTTTCAGTCAAGAACTGAGAATTCTTTGTTCACTTATCTTAACCTGGGTCACAATGTTATTTATTTCACTATGAATGCCTGTCATTCATTTATGTATTTTATTTTTTCTCCTTCCTTTTGCCCAAGGTCAATACTTAATTTCTGGTTGTTGCATTATCTATTTCACGTCTTCAAAGCAACCAGCGGTTTCATAAAAAAGCTAAAGTCATGTGCACCATTGAACAAGATGCTGGAGTAGGAAAATGAGAGAATGGGGGTAGCATCTAGGATTTCTTTCTAGTATTGAAGATGGGAGATTGAGATTTTCAGAGGAAGCCAGAGGCTTTATAACAGAAGACTTCTGGAACCCTGTTTCTTTATAAAGAGACTGACTATACAATAAAAGCTCCCTAAGGTCTGGGATTTCTGTCAGTTCAATTTACTGATGAATTCAAGAGACTATAATAGTTCCTCCACATAATGGGTGTTTGATATAAGAATTTTATCAAATGATTAAACACAATTCCCCTTCTGTCTGAGAGAGCTTGATATGGCAAGAAGCTCATTGGCTCTGAATTGATCCTTAGCCCAACAATGCCTTCAGCTGAGGGCATGATCCTGGCATTCTGAGTTGAGCCCCATCCAGGCTCCCTCCCACTGGGAGCCTGCTTCTTCCTCTCCTACTCCCCCTGCTTGTGTTCCCTCTCTCGCTGGCTGTCTGTCGAATGAATAAATAAAATCTTTATTAAAAAAAGAATTGATCCTTAATCTGGCATTAAATTTTGGAGTTGGCTGAGAGTTCAGTTATGAACCTTTCTCTTCTATATATTATTTCCTTAGCTGTTACCACACACTCTTATGGCCTTGATTACCATCTATAAAATAATGTCCACATATCTTTACCTCCAATTCCATGTATTTAATGACCTACTTGACATCTCTGCTTGAATGACCCACGAGACATCTCAAACTATCATACTAAGAAATTGAACTCATTATATTCCTCACATTAGCCATTGAGATGAGTTGAATCAACTCTGCTGTGGTGCACATGGCATTAATGAGCCTAATTTTAGCCTTTTATGTCCCAGTATATTCTTTCCGCTTAACAGACTGATGATATATGATATATATCGCCCAACAAAACTCCTTTGTGCTTATGCACACTAGCTTGCCAGAATTAAAGACAAACAGGAAAAAAACACAACTCTGTGATATCAAAAAAAGAATAAATATGCAAAAAAGGAGAATCAGACCTATAAATACAAAAAACAAACTGATGGTTACTTGCCAGAGGGAAGGAAGATGGGAAGATGGACAAAATGTGTGAAGGAGTGGGAGATACAGGCTTCAGTTATGGAATGAATAAGTCACAGAAATAAATGGCATAGCATAAGAAATACAGTCAATGCATTTGCATGGTGACAGATGGTAACTACACTTGTGGTGAGCATGGCATAACATATAAACTTTTCAAATCACTATATGCCATACTCTAAAAAATAATGTAACATTGTGTGTCAGCTATACTTAATTTTATAAAAAATAAGTACTTGACATGTAAATGACATTAACCAGAGCAAAACCCTCTCAATCTCCATTCCTTCTGATTATCACCATAGAAAATTTCAAGTTTAAGATGGAATTAAGTTAATTTTTGAGCTTAGAGAACTATTCAAGTTCTGAGAAGTAGAAGAAGAATGTTGAAGAAGGAAGATAAGGGTTCAGGCCATGATAAAGTATCCATGTAAATGAAGGGGTATATAAAGAAAATACCTCATTATATTTTGAATGATTCAAAAATGTTAGGGTCAAAAAACAGGGTCAGGACAGGAATTTCAACATCAACATCAGCACTACTGACATCTTGAATATAATTCTGTGCGTTTCAAGGTGGGGGAAGGGATGCCCTGGGCATTGTATAATATTTACTAGCACACCTGACATTTACCACTAGATACATACCACAGTTGTTGTTGTTGTTTTATTATGTTATGTTACTCACCATACAGTACTTCATTAGAATTTTATGTAATGTTCCATGATTAATTATTTATTGTATAACACCAAGTGTTTTTGCAATATGTGCCCTCCTTGATCCCCATCACTGGGCTAACCCATTCCCACCTTCCCTCTGAAACCTTCAGTTTGTTTCCGGGAGTCCATAGTTTCTCATGGTTTATCTCCCCCTCCTGATTTCCCCCCACCTTCAGTTTTCCCTTCCTTCTCCTAATGTCCTCCATGCTATTCTTTATGTTCCACATATGAGTGAAACTGCATGATAATTGTCTTTCTCCACTTGGCTTATTTCACTTAATGTCATACGTCCATTTCCATCCATGTCAAGGCAAATGGTGGGTATTCATCCTTTCTGATGGCTGAGTAATATCCCATTATATACAGGAACCACATCTTCTTAATGCATTCATCTGTTGAGGGCATCTTGGCTGCTCACGTTTGTCTCCTGTGGACATGGCTGCTATGAACATTGTGGTGCATGTGCCCTTTCTTTCACTACAGCTGTATCGTTGGGGTAAATACCCATTAGGGCAATTGTTGCCCAGGTCATAAGGTAGCTCTATTTCTAACTTTCCGAGGAACCTCCATACTGTTTTCAAGTGGCTGTAACAGCTTCCATTGACACAAAAGTGTAAGGGTTCCCCTTTTCTCCACAGTATCTCCAACATTTGATGTTTCCTGCCTTGTTAATTTCAGTCATTCTAATGGGTGTAAGGTGGTATCTCACTGTGGTTTTAATGAATATGCCTGATGGCCAATAATGTTGAACATTTTTTCATGTGTCTGTTAGCCATTTGTATGTGTCTTCTTTGGAGAAGTATCTGTTCATGTCTTCTGCCCATTTTTGACTTGATTATTTGTTTTGGGAGTATTGAGTTTAAGGGCTCTTTATAGATCTTGGATACAAGCCCTTTATCTCTAATGTCATTGCAAATATCTTCTCCCATTCCATGGGTTGCCACTTATTTTGTTGACTCTTTCCTTTGTTGTGAAGAAGTTTTATCTTTGATGAAATCCCAAAAGCTCATCTTTGCTTTTGTTTCCCTTGCCTTTGGAGACTTGTCTTGAAAGAAGTAGCTGTGTGGCTGATGTCGAAGAGGTTACAGCCAATGTTGTCCTCTATGATTTTGGTGGATTCTGTCTCACACTGAGGTCTTTCATCCATTTAGAGTTTATCTTTTTGTATGGTGTAAAGAGAATGATCAGCTTTCATTCTTCTGTATTTAGCTGTTTCATTTTCCCAGCCCCATTTATTGAAAAGAGAGACTGTCTTTTTCATTGTATAGTTTTCCTGATTTGTCAAAGATTAGTTGACCATAGAGTTGAGGTCCATTTCACAGGGTCTCTATTCTATTCCATTGATCTATGTGTCTGTTTTGTGCGAATACCATGCTGTCTTGGTGATCCACAGTTTGTAAGAGCTTGAAATCAGGCAACTTGATGACCCCAGCTGTTTTCTTTTTTAACATTTCCTTGGTTATTTGAGATGTTTTCTGGTTCTATACATATGTTAGGATTGTTTGTTCCAGCTCTTTGAAAAATGCCATTGGTATTTTGATCAGGATGGCGTTAGTATGCATTGCTCTGGGCAACATAGACATTTTCACAATGTTTATTCTTCCAATCCATGAGCATGAAATGTTGTGGTTTTTCCATCTTTTTGTGTCCTCCTCAATTTCTTTCTTAAGTGTTCTGTAGCTTCCAGAGTATAGATCCTTTAAATTTTCATTAGTTTATTCCTAAGTATCTTATGGTTTTTGGTACTGTGTAAAATGTAATCAATTCCCTAATAATTTATCTTTTTATGGTTACATTGTTGGTGTACAGAAAATCACGCTGGATTTCTGTGTTGTTGGTTTATCATGCCCATTGGTAAATTGCTGTATGAGTTCTAAGTAATTTGGAGGTGGGAGTCTTTTGGGTTTTCCACATAAAGAATATAATGTCGATCTAGAAGGGAGAGGATTTGACCTCTTCTTTGCCAATTTGAATACATTTGCCATTTCTTTCGTACGTGATTGTATGGATTTATAGGACTTCTAGTACTCATGTTGAGTACAATAGTGACGAGTGAACATCTTGTCGTGTTCCTGATGCTAAGGGAAAAGCCCAGAGTTTTCCCCATCAAAATCTTATTGCTGTGGGCTTTTTTCATAGATGGTTTTAATGAGTGTGCTCTCTCTATCCACAGACTCTAAGATTTTTAACAGGAAAGGATGCTGTATTTTGTCAAATGCTTTTGCATCAATTGAGGAGACCATATGGTTCTTGCTTTCTTTTATTAATGTGTTCCTATCCAGTGATTGAGTTTCTCGAATGTTGAGACCACCATTTCAGTCAGAATAAATCACACCTGGTGGTGATGGGTAAATCACCCTTTAATGTACTGTTGGCACCTATTGGCTAGGATCTTGTTGAGAATTTTGATCGTATTCATCAGAAATATTGGTCTGTCCTTCTCCTTTTTGATAGGTCTTTGCCAGGTTTTGGGGATCAAGGTAATCTGGCCTCATAGAATGAGTGTGGAAGTTTCCTTCTGTTTCTATTTTTGAGAAGCTTCAGGAGAATAGATTATTATTTCTTTAAATTTTGGTAGAATTCTCCTGGGAATCCATCAGGTCCTGGACTCTTGTTTTTTTGGGATGTTTTTGATCACTACTTCAATTTCGTTACTGGTTGTTGGTCTAATCAGATGTGCCAATTTCTTCCTATTTCAATCTTAGTTTTATGGGTTTCCAGGAAGGCATCCAATTCTTCAAGGTTGCTTAATTTATTGGTATATATTTATTGAGAATAATTTCTAATAATTGTTTCTATTTCTGGTGTTAGTCATGATCTCTCCCCTTTTCATTCCTAATTTTTATTAATTTGGGACATTTCTCTTTTCTTGGATAAGTCTGGCCACTGGTTTATTGATCTTATTAATTATTTCAAAGAACCGTGTTTCTAGTTTTTTTGTTGATCTGATCCTACTGTATTTCTGGTTTTTACTAATTTATTGATCTCTGTTCTAGTCTTCATTAATTCTCTTTTTTGCATGGCTTAGACTTACTTGTTTTCATCTCCTGCTGTTTAAGGTGTAAGTATGTGGTCTGTTATCTTAGATTTTCTATTCTTTTGAGTGAGGCTTGGATGTCTATGTATTTCCCCTTTACGAAGACCACCTTTGCAGTATCCATAGGTTTTGAGAGACCAATGTGTTTCATTCTGTTGGCTTCCATAAGATTTTTTAAGGTTCTTCCTTTAATTTCCTGTGTTTAACTCAAACATTCTGAAGCAGGATGGTCTTTAGCTCCAAGTGTTTGAATTCCTTCCAAAATATTATCTTGTGATTGAGGTTCCAGTTTCAAAACATTGTGATCTGAGAATATGCAAGGAATAATCTCAATCTTCTAGGTGATCAGATTGGACCTGATTTGTGACCCAGGCGGTGTGGTCTATTCTGGAGAAAAGGTTCAGTGTGCATTTGAGAAAAACAGTATTCTATTGTTGTAGAGTTGGAATGTTCAGTATATATCTAAGAAGTCCATCTGGTCCAGTATGTCATTCAAAGTTCTTGTTTCTTTGCTGATCTTCTGCTTAGGTGATCTGTCTATTGCTGAGAGTGGAGTGTTGAGGTCTCCTACTATAAAAGTATTATTAGCAATATGTTTCTTTATTTTGGTTATTAGATGGTTTATGTAATTTGGTTCTTCCATGTTGGGGGCATAGGTATTTACAATTGCTAGATCTTCTTGTTGGATAGACCTTTTAAGAATGATATAGTGTCCTACTATCCTTTAGCTTAAAATCTGATTTGTGTGGTATGAGAATTGCTACCCCAGCTTTCTTTTGAAGTCCGTTGGGTGAAAAAATTGTTCTCCATCCCTTCACTTTCAGTCTCGTGCTCTTTAGGTTCAAAATGATTATCTTGTAGACAGCATATGGATGGGTCATATCTTTTATCCAATCCCAACCCTGTGCCATTTCATGTTTATGCCCTTCACGTTGAGAGTGATTATTGAGAATACGATTTTAGTGTCATCATGTTGCCTGTGAAGTCCACGTTTCTATAGTTCTATAGATTGTCTCTGTAAATTTCTGGTCTATATTACTCCTGGGGTCTTTTCTTCTTTTTTAGAACCCCCTTAATATTTCTTGCATGGCTGGCTTGGTAGTCACATGTTCATTCAGTTTCTGCTGCTCCTGGAAGCTCTTGTCTCTCCATTCATTCTGAATGAGAGCCTTGCTGAATAAGTATCTTTGGCTGCATGTTCTTCTCATTTAGTACCCTGAATATGTCTTTCCAGCCCTTTCTGACTTGCAAGAATTCTGTGGACAGGTCTGCGTTATTCTGATGTTCCTCCCTCTGTACGTAAGGAATCTCTTCCCCCTAGCCTCTTTCAGGGTTGTTTTCTTGGATCTAAGATTTGCAAATTGTACTATTATATGTTGTGGTATTGGTCTGTTCTCATTGATCTTGGGAGGGGTCCTCTCTCTGCCCCTTGGACATGAATGCTTGTTTCCCCCCAGATTGGGAAGTTCTTAGCTACAATTTGCTCAAATATATATTCTAGACTCTCTCCTCCAACCCTCAGGGATCCCAATAATTCCTGACATTGAAGCGTTTCATGGCAACATCAATTTCTCTGATCTCTTGGGCTTTAAGCTGTTTTTTTTCCAGGCCTCCTCAATTTCCTTCTTTTCTATTATCTTATCTTCTAGCTTACTAATTTGTTCTTTTGCCTCGTTTACCCTGACAGTCCAGTATCCAGTTTAGACTGCATTTCATTCATAGCATTTTTCATTTCAAGCCTGGTTAAATCTCATTTCTGGCTACCAAGTCTATATTGTCACTAGTATTTTCTCAAGCCTAGATATCAACTTCATAATTGTTACTTCTGAAATATTTTTCTGACACCTTGCTTATATCCATATCCATTAGGTTGGCAAAAGCCATAGTCTCTGATTCATCTCTTTGTTAGGGGTTCCTCCTCTTAGTCCTTCTGTTGGAGGGTGGTTGAGGGAATGTATATAGTCAAAATATTAGCCACAACCCGCAAGATACACCTTTTATAGGGACCTTAGCGTTGTTATCCTCTTTTTCTTCAGTCTGTCTTCTGTTTGAGGGATCTGCCATGCTTGTAGTGCAAGCAACCCTGCTTGGCCAGAGTTGCTCTGCACATTATGGGGGTTTGGGCTCATAAAAACCAGCTTTTGGACTTTTTGTTCCTGGCGTCCTTCACTGCCAGCTTTCTGTGTCTCTTCCAAGAGTCAGAGCAGAGTGACCACATCCAAACCTCTGTCTCAGAACAGAGAAATGGCAGTCTCCTCTTCACTGAGCTCTCCAGGACACACAGTCTCTGTTTCTGTCTGTGCTGCTAAACCATGCCTCCCCACTTATGCACCCCGACAACTCTCCCAGAGGTCGATCCGAGGCTGGCACATCTCTGCCCTTTGTGCTTCTAAACCCATGACAGCCATGTGCACACCACGTGTTCCTGTCAGGGGACTGGAGAAAGTCCTTTCCCCACCATTACTGGTCTATGAGTCTGTGCCTGGTCCCCGAGTGCAGGGTGCTTTTGCACTCTGGTGTTATATCCTTCCCAGCACCAGCTTATGTTGGCTCCCTCTCCCTTCTTTAAAATCTTTTGGTATCTCCACAGAATCACATCTCTCACCATTCACACTTCAGGACAGGTGGTGTTTTTTCTGCTTGGAGATTCAGATTTTTTTTACATTTCAGGCTGATTTCATGTGTATTCAGAATGGTTAGAGATATCCACTAAATTCAGGGGACCAGTTGAAATAGGGTCCTCTACTCCTCTATATCTTCCTCCTCTCTACACCAGTATTGACCAAAAAAATGACTTACAGACATTGCTGAATGACAAAGTTTTCCTCGATTGATATTTATGATCTAGAAAGTTTGGTTATCCTAGATTAATGATCTGAAGAATCATATTGAGGAATTGTCAACTAATGGAATCATTATGAAATCTTGTCCACATGCCTTACTTATTGTGGTAATGAGAAAAAGTCACAAATTACAAATGACATAGATTATCACTCATATGAGATCCAACAAGAGGGAAAGAGGGCAAGAAAGATTTATTTAGAAAATCATAGCTGAAACTTCCCTCATCTGCAGAAGGAAACATACATACACATCAAGGAGGCACACATGAATCCTATGAAAATCAACAAAAAGAGGTGAACCACAAGACATATTGTAGTTAAATTGGCAACTAAAATAAGAAAAATTCTAGGAAGTACAAAAACAGTCCTAACATACAAGGAAGATGAATACGGTTAGCAGATCTTTCCACAGAAACTTAGCAGGCGAAAAAAGTGGAAGATATATTCAACGTGTTGAATGGAAAATTTACAGCTAAGAATTTCTACCAAGGCTATCATTCAAAATGGGAGAGATAAAGAGTTTCCCAAAACAAAACTAAAGGAACTCATGACCGTTTAGTGACTCACACTCAAGAAATATTAAAGGGGACACTTTGGGTGGTAGAGAATAACCAAAATGGACAAAGACTGGAAAGAGAGCAGAAAAATCTCCAGAAACAACAAGAAAACCAAGAATAAAATGTCACTAAATTCATATCTATCAGTAATGACTCTGAATGGGAAATTGACTAATACGCCAATCAAAAGACATAGGGAGTCAGAATGGATTTAAAAATCTATATGCTGACTATAAGAAACTCATTTTATATTTAAAGACACTGGCAGATTGAAAACTGGGGTATAGAGAACCATTTATCATGCAAATGGAAACAAGAAAACTGGGCTAGCAGCTATTGTCGAATAAAGTATATTTTAAACCAAAGACTATAACAAAAGATAAAAAAGGACACTATATCATAACAAAGGGACAATCCAACAAGAAGATCTAACAATTGTAAATATGTATGCACCCGACAAGGAGCACCCAAATATAAAAACAATTAATAACAAATATAAAGGAACTAAATGGTACTAATAAAATAATAGTATGGGACTTTAACACCTTAAATCAATAGATAGATCATCTAAGAAGAAAATCAACAAAGGAAACAATGGCTTCAAATGACACACTAGACCAAACTGATTTAACAGATATATTGACATTTCATCCTAAAGCAGCAGAATCATTCTTCTTGAGTGTGCATGGGACATTCTTCAGAGTAGATGACATTCTAGGTCACAAATCAGACCTCCACAAATACAAAAAGACTGAGATTACACTATGCTATTTTCTGGCCACAACAATATGAAACTTAAAGTAAACCACAAGGAAAAATTTCTTAACACCACAAACACATGAAGGTTAAAGAACATCCTACTAAAGAATGAATGGATCAACCAGGAAATTAAAGAAGAAATTTAAAAAATACATGGAAACAAATGAATGTGAAAATGTTGCTGGTCCAAAATATTTGGGATACACAAAAATGGTCCTAATAAGTATATAGCAATATAGGCCTACATTAAAACAAGAAAATTTTCAAATATGCAACCTAAACTAACGTCTATAGAAGCTACAAACAAATAACAATGAAGCCTAAAGCCAGCAGACAAAGGGAAATCATAAGGATTGGAGCAGAAATAAGTATTTAAAAAACCCAGTAGAACAGATCAATGAAATTAGGAACTGGTTTTTGAAAGAATTAATAAAATTGATAAACCCCAGACTTATCAAAAAGAAAAGGTAAGGAATGCAAATATAGAAGATTAAGATGAATGGAAAAGTAGGGGACCCCTTTTCAGCTGGTCCCCTGAGTCGAGCTGGATAGTGTCCAGACCATCCTGAACATCCACAGAATCAGCCTGAGGCGCTGGAAGATACTCTGGATCTCTACAAATGAACATCTCCAGCGATGAGTATTGAGGATCGAAGCAGGGAGCCTGCTCCGCGCACAAATATCCGAGAAGATAAACTGAAGGGGAAGGAAGCCAGCTGCGTTCGGGTGCCAGGAAGCGGTACCACCAAGTGCGGGGAGAGGCGGACTTGCGGACCAGTACTCGCGAGAGAGCAGACTGAGACCGTGAGCCGGGAGACGCCCACGACCATACTGAGGGGCCAGAGCTTCCAGCGTGCGGGGGTGGCTGGCAGCTGGTGGCTGGCAGTGTTAGAAACACAAAAAAGACAGAGACGCGCCGGCCCTGGAAGTGAGGGCTGGAATGCCGGCTGGGGCGCACATCCAGGAAGCTGCAGGGTTGAGCAGCACCAACAGAAACAGAGCTAAAGTGGCCATAACATCAATGGAGAGCGGTCTGAGATCCCTCTGTTCTGAGACAAAGGCTGGTGGCTACTGCTGCTCTGACTCTCAGAAGAGGCACAGCAAAGTGCCAAGGAAAGCCCACAGAGAACAAAAGCCTGGAAATACCGGCTCACAGTGTACCCATCCCATTCCCCCTCATAGGGAACACAGAGATTCTACCTAAACAGGGTTGCCTGAGTATTGGCGCGGCTGGCCCCTCCCCAGAAGGTAGGCTGAAAAATCAAGCCCACATCCCTAAGGTCCCTATAAAACAAGTGTGCACTGCCTGGGTCCCGGTCAATAATTTGGGCTCTGGACACCCCCAACCTCTCCTCATCAGAATGACGAAGGAGAAATCCCCCAGCAAAGAAAAAGACAATGAGTATGTGGCCTCTGCCACAGAACTAATGGATATGGATATTACCAAAATATCAGAAATGGAATTCAGAGTAACAGTGGTCAAGATGATGTGTAGACTTGAAAAAAGTATTAACGAAAAAGTTAATGAGAATATAGAATCTCTAAGGGCGGAAATGAGAGTGAATCTGGCAGAAATTGAAAATGCTATGAATCAAATGCACTCAAAACTAGATGCTCTGATGGCAAGGGTGAATGAGGCAGAAGAACGTATCAGCGAATTGGAGGATGGGTTAGTAGAAGAGAAAAATAAAATAGAAACTTGGCTCAAAAATCAAAATCTGAGAATGTGGGTTATGGGAGATTACTGACTCAATGAAAAGTTCCAATGTCAGAATCATCGGCATCCCGAGGGGGTGGAGAAAAACAGAGGTCTAGAAGAGATATTTGAAAAATTGTAGCTGAAAACTTCCATAATCTAGAAAAGGAAACAAGATTTCATGTCCAAGAGGCAGAGGACCCCTCCCAAGCTCAAACATGATGAACCTATGCCACGTCACATCACAGTGCAATAAGCAAATATTAGATCCAAGGATACAGTATTGAAAGAGGCCAGGGCAAAGAAATTTCTCACGTACAAAAGGCAAAGGTATCAGAATTACATCAGACCTGTCTACACAGACCTGGAATGAGGGAAAGGGATGGGGGGCATTTTTAAAGCTCTTTCTTTCAAGAGAAAAAGCATGCAGCCAAGAATCCTTTATCCAAAGGATGTCATTCAGAAGTGATGGAGAGATAAAGACCTTCCAGAATCGCCAGACATTGACCAATTTCGTAACCATGAAACCAGCCCTACAGGAGATATTAAGGAGGTTCTATAAATGAAAAGGCAAGAGTGATACGGAAGACAGAAAGTCACAATCTATGGAAACAAAGACTTTACAGGCAACATGACAGCATTAAAATCATATCTCTCAATCATCACTCTCATGTGAATGGCCTAAATGCTCCCATAAAGCACATGGGGTTGCAGATTGGATAAAAGAGCATGACCCATCCATTTGCTGTCTACAAGAGACTCATTTTGAACCTAAAGACACATCCAGACTGAAAGTAAAGGGATGGAATACCATCTTTCATGCCAATGGACCTCAAAAGAAAGCTGAGGTAGCAATTCTCATATCAGACAGATTGGATTTTAAACTAAAGACTATAGAGATACAGAAGGGCAGTACATTATTCTTAAAGATGTATCCAACAAGTGGATATGACAATTATAAATATATATGCTACCAACAGGGGAGCAGCAAGAACACAAGCCAACTATTAACCAGAATAAAGAGACATATAGATTAAAAATCGTTAATAGTAGGGGACCTAAACATTCCACTATCAGAAATAGAGCACCTAAGCAGAAAAATCGACAAAGAAAGCGAGAGCTTTAAATGCCATATTCAACAAGTTGGACCTCATAGATATATATAGAACACTACACTGCAGAACCAAACAATACTCATTCTATTCTAATGCACATGGAACATTCTCAAGAATAGACCATGCTCTGGGTCACAAAAGAGGTCTCAACTGATACCAAAAGACTGAAATTATTCCCTGCATATTATCAGACCACAATGTTTTGAAATTAGAACTCAACCACAAGGAAAAATTTGGAAGAAACTCAAACACTTGGAGACAAAGAAACATCCTGCTCAAGAATGATTCGATAAACCAGAAAATCAAAATCAATTTAAACAATTTATGGAGACCAACGAAAATGAAAACAACGATCCAAAAACCTATGGGATACTGCAAAGGCAGTCCTAAGGGGAAAACCATAGCCATCCAAGGCTCATTCAAAAGAATAGAAAAATCTAAAATGCAGTTTTTATATTCTCACCTCAGAAAGCTGGAACAGCAACAGAGGAACAGGCCTAATCCACACAAGAGAAAGCAGTTGATCAAGATTAGAGCAGAGATCAATGATTTAGAAACCAGGAACACAGTAGAGCAGATCAACAGAACTAGAAGCTGGTTCTTTGAAAGAGTAAATAAAATTGACATACCAGTGTCAAGACTTATCCAAAAGAATAGAGAAAGGACCCAAATTAATAAAATTTTGAATGAAAAGGGAGAGGTCACAACCAACACCAATGAAATTGGAAGGATTATTAGAAACTTTATCAACAGCATTATGCTAATAAATTAAGCAATCTGGAAGAGATGGAGGACTTCCTGGAAACCTATAAACTATCAAGATTGAAACAGGAAGAAATTGATTTTTAAACAGGCCAATTAATTATGAAGAGATTGAAACAGTGATGAAAAAAACCTTCCAAGAAACGAAACTCCAGGAATGGATGGTTTTCCTGGGGAATTCTACCAAACATTCAAAGAAGAAATAATACCTATTCTCCTAAAGCTATTTCAAAAAATAGAAACAGAAGGAAATCTACCAAACTCATTCTAAGAAGCCAATATTACCTTGATCCCCAAACCAGGCAAAGACCCCATGAAAAAGAGAATTACAGGCCTATTTCCTATGAATATGGACGCCAAAATCCTCAACAAGATCCCTGGCTAATAGAATCCAACAGTACATTAAAAGGATTATCCATCATGACCAAGTGGGATTCATCCCTGGGATACAAGGGTGGTTCAACATTCGCAAATGTACCAGTGTCATAAACTTTATCCAGCAAGTAAAAAGCCAAAAATCATATGATCCTCTCAATAGATGCAGAAAAAGCATTTGACAAAATAGAGCATTCTTTCCTGTTTAAAACCCTTCAGAGGGTAGGGATAGAGGGTACTTTCCTCAGGCTCATAAAAACCATCATGAAAAGGCTACAGCAAATATTATTCTCAATGGGGAGAAGCTGGAAGCCTTTCCCTGAAGATCAGAAACACGACAAGGAGGCCCTCTCGCCACTATTATTCAACATAGTACTAGAAGTCCTTGAAACAGCAATCAGACAACAAAAAGGGATCAAAGGTATCCAAATCGGCAAAGAAGAAGTCAAACTGTCTCTCTTCACAGATGACATGATACTCTATATGGAAAACCCAAAAGAAGCCACTCCCAAACTATTAGAAGTTATAGAGCAATTCAGTAAAGTGGCAGGATACAAAATCAATGCTCAGAAATCAGTTGCATTTCTATACACGAACAATGAGACTGAGGAAAGAGAAATTAGGGAATCCATCCCATTTACAATAGCACCAAAAATCATACGTTACCTTGGAATTAACTTAACCAGAGACGTAAAGGACCTATATTCTAGAAACTACAAATCACTCGTGAAAGACTTGAGGAAGACACAAAAAGATGGAAAAATATTCCATGCTCATGGATCAGAAGAGTTAACATAGTTAAAATGTCCATGCTACCCAGAGCAATCTACACTTTCAATGCTATCCCGATCAAAATACCAATGACATTCTTCAAAGAACTGGAACAAATAGCCCTTAAATTTGTATGGAACCAGAAAAGGCCCCCGAATCGCCAAGGAATTGTTGAATAGGAAAAACAAAGCTTGGTGCATCACAATGCCGTATTTCAAGCTGTACTACAAAGCTGTGACCACAAAGACACCATGGCACTGGCACAAAAACAGACACATAGACCAATGGAACAGAATAGAGAACCCAGAAATGGACCCTCAGCTCTTTGGGCAACTAATTTTTGACAAAGCAGGAAAAAACATCCAGTGGAAAAAAAGACAGTCTCTTCAATAAATGGTGCTGGGAAAAT
>NW_024423319.1:60137297-60164587 GCF_017311325.1 Ursus maritimus
ATTTTCCCAGCACCATTTATTGAAGAGACTGTCTTTTTTTCCACTGGATGTTTTTTCCTGCTTTGTCAAAAATTAGTTGCCCAAAGAGCTGAGGGTCCATTTCTGGGTTCTCTATTCTGTTCCATTGGTCTATGTGTCTGTTTTTGTGCCAGTGCCATGGTGTCTTTGTGGTCACAGCTTTGTAGTACAGCTTGAAATACGGCATTGTGATGCACCAAGCTTTGTTTTTCCTATTCAACAATTCCTTGGCGATTCGGGGCCTTTTCTGGTTCCATACAAATTTAAGGGCTATTTGTTCCAGTTCTTTGAAGAATGTCATTGGTATTTTGATCGGGATAGCATTGAAAGTGTAGATTGCTCTGGGTAGCATGGACATTTTAACTATGTTAACTCTTCTGATCCATGAGCATGGAATATTTTTCCATCTTTTTGTGTCTTCCTCAAGTCTTTCACGAGTGATTTGTAGTTTCTAGAATATAGGTCCTTTACGTCTCTGGTTAAGTTAATTCCAAGGTAACGTATGATTTTTGGTGCTATTGTAAATGGGATGGATTCCCTAATTTCTCTTTCCTCAGTCTCATTGTTCGTGTATAGAAATGCAACTGATTTCTGAGCATTGATTTTGTATCCTGCCACTTTACTGAATTGCTCTATAACTTCTAATAGTTTGGGAGTGGCTTCTTTTGGGTTTTCCATATAGAGTATCATGTCATCTGTGAAGAGAGACAGTTTGACTTCTTCTTTGCCGATTTGGATACCTTTGATCCCTTTTTGTTGTCTGATTGCTGTTTCAAGGACTTCTAGTACTATGTTGAATAATAGTGGCGAGAGTGGGCCTCCTTGTCGTGTTTCTGATCTTCAGGGAAAGGCTTCCAGCTTCTCCCCATTGAGAATAATATTTGCTGTAGCCTTTTCATGATGGTTTTTATGAGCCTGAGGAAAGTACCCTCTATCCCTACCCTCTGAAGGGTTTTAAACAGGAAAGAATGCTCTATTTTGTCAAATGCTTTTTCTGCATCTATTGAGAGGATCATATGATTTTTGGCTTTTTACTTGCTGATAAAGTTTATGACACTGGTACATTTGCGAATGTTGAACCACCCTTGCATCCCAGGGATGAATCCCACTTGGTCATGATGGATAATCCTTTTAATGTACTGTTGGATTCTATTAGCCAGGATCTTGTTGAGGATTTTGGCGTCCATATTCATTAGGGAAATAGGCCTGTAATTCTCTTTTTTCATGGGGTCTTTGCCTGGTTTGGGGATCAAGGTAATATTGGCTTCTTAGAATGAGTTTGGTAGATTTCCTTCTGTTTCTATTTTTTGAAATAGCTTTAGGAGAATAGGTATTATTTCTTCTTTGAATGTTTGGTAGAATTCCCCAGGAAAACCATCCATTCCTGGAGTTTCGTTTCTTGGAAGGTTTTTTTCATCACTGTTTCAATCTCTTCATAATTAATTGGCCTGTTTAAAAAAATCAATTTCTTCCTGTTTCAATCTTGATAGTTTATAGGTTTCCAGGAAGTCCTCCATCTCTTCCAGATTGCTTAATTTATTAGCATAATGCTGTTGATAAAAGTTTCTAATAATCCTTCCAATTTCATTGGTGTTGGTTGTGACCTCTCCCTTTTCATTCATAATTTTATTAATTTGGGTCCTTTCTCTATTCTTTTGGATAAGTCTTGACACTGGTATGTCAATTTTATTTACTCTTTCAAAGAACCAGCTTCTAGTTCTGTTGATCTGCTCTACTGTGTTCCTGGTTTCTAAATCATTGATCTCTGCTCTAATCTTGATCAACTGCTTTCTCTTGTGTGGATTAGGCCTGTTCCTCTGTTGCTGTTCCAGCTTCTTGAGGTGAGAATATAAAAACTGCATTTTAGATTTTTCTATTCTTTTGAATGAGCCTTGGATGGCTATGTATTTTCCCCTTAGGACTGCCTTTGCAGTATCCCATAGGTTTTGGATCGTTGTGTTTTCATTTTCGTTGGTCTCCATAAATTGTTTAAATTGATTTTGATTTTCTGGTTTATCGAATCATTCTTGAGCAGGATGTTTCTTTGTCTCCAAGTGTTTGAGTTTCTTCCAAATTTTTCCTTGTGGTTGAGTTCTAATTTCAAAACATTGTGGTCTGATAATATGCAGGGAATAATTTCAGTCTTTTGGTATCAGTTGAGACCTCTTTTGTGACCCAGAGCATGGTCTATTCTTGAGAATGTTCCATGTGCATTAGAATAGAATGAGTATTGTTTGGTTCTGCAGTGTAGTGTTCTATATATATCTATGAGGTCCAACTTGTTGAATATGGCATTTAAAGCTCTCGTTTCTTTGTCGATTTTCTGCTTAGGTGCTCTATTTCTGATAGTGGAATGTTTAGGTCCCCTACTATTAACGTATTTTAATCTATATGTCTCTTTATTCTGGTTAATAGTTGGCTTGTGTATCTTGCTGCTCCCCTGTTGGTAGCATATATATTTATAATTGTCATATCCACTTGTTGGATACATCTTTTAAGAATAATGTACTGCCCTTCTGTATCTCTATAGTCTTTAGTTTAAAATCCAATCTGTCTGATATGAGAATTGCTACCTCAGCTTTCTTTTGAGGTCCATTGGCATGAAAGATGGTATTCCATCCCTTTACTTTCAGTCTGGATGTGTCTTTAGGTTCAAAATGAGTCTCTTGTAGACAGCAAATGGATGGGTCATGTCTTTTTATCCAATCTGCAACCCTATGTTGCTTTATGGGAGCATTTAGGCCATTCACATTGAGAGTGATGATTGAGAGATATGATTTTAATGCTGTCATGTTGCCTGTAAAGTCTTTGTTTCCATAGATTGTGACTTTCTGTTCCGTATCACTCTTGGGCCTTTTGACATTTATAGAACCTCCCTTAATATCTCCTGTAGGGCTGGTTTCATGGTTACGAAATTGGTCAATGTCTGGCGATTCTGGAAGGTCTTTATCTCTCCATCACTTCTGAATGACATCCTTGCTGGATAAAGGATTCTTGGCTGCATGTTTTTCTCTGAAAGAAAGAGCTTTAAAAATGCCCCCCCCATCCCTTTCCCTCATTCCAGGTCTGTGTAGACAGGTCTGATGTAATTCTGATACCTTTGCCTTTGTACGTGAGAAATTTCTTTGCCCTGGCCTCTTTCAATACTGTATCCTTGGATCTAATATTTGCTTATTGCACTGTGATGTGACGTGGCATAGGTTCATCATGTTTGAGCTTGGGAGGGGTCCTCTCTGCCTCTTGGACATGAAATCTTGTTTCCTTTTCTAGATTATGGAAGTTTTCAGCTACAATTTTTTCAAATATCTCTTCTAGACCTCTGTTTTTCTCCACCCCCTCGGGGATGCCGATGATTCTGACATTGGAACTTTTCATTGAGTCAGTAATCTCCCATAACCCACATTCTCCAGATTGGATTTTTTTGAGCCAAGTTTCTATTTTATTTTTCTCTTCTACTAACCCATCCTCCAATTCGCTGATACGTTCTTCTGCCTCATTCACCCTTGCCATCAGAGCATCTAGTTTTGAGTGCATTTGATTCATAGCATTTTCAATTTCTGCCAGATTCACTCTCATTTCCGCCCTTAGAGATTCTATATTCTCATTAACTTTTTCGTTAATACTTTTTTCAAGTCTACACATCATCTTGACCACTGTTACTCTGAATTCCATTTCTGATATTTTGGTAATATCCATATCCATTAGTTCTGTGGCAGAGGCCACATACTCATTGTCTTTTCTTTGCTGGGGGGGATTTCTCCTTCTCGTCATTCTGATGAGGAGAGGTTGCAGGGGTGTCCAGAGCCCAAATTATTGACCGGGACCCAGGCAGTGCACACTTGTTTTATAGGGACCTTAGGGATGTGGGCTTCTTGATTTTTCAGCCTACCTTCTGGGGGAGGGGCCAGCCGCGCCAATACTCAGGCAACCCTGTTTAGGTAGAATCTCTGTGTTCCCTATGAGGGGGAATGGGATGGGTACACTGTGAGCCGGTATTTCCAGGCTTTTGTTCTCTGTGGGCTTTCCTTGGCACTTTGCTGTGCCTCTTCTGAGAGTCAGAGCAGCAGTAGCCAAATCTCAGCCTTTGTCTCAGAACAGAGGGATCTCAGACCGCTCTCCATTGATGTTATGGCCACTTTAGCTCTGTTTCTGTTGGTGCTGCTCAACCCTGCAGCTTCCCTGGATGTGCGCCCCCAGCCGGCATTCCAGCCCTCACTTCCAGGGCCGGCGCGTCTCTGTCTTTTGTGTTTCTAACACTGCCAGCCACCAGCTGCCAGCCACCCCCCGCACGCTCTGAAGCTCTGGCCCTCAGTATGGTCGTGGGCGTTCCCCGGCTCACGGTCTCAGTCTGCTCTCTCGCGAGTACTGGTCCGCAAGTCCGCCCTCTCCCCCGCACTGGTGGCTACCGCTTCCTGGCACCCGAACGCAGCGGCTTCCTTCCCCTTCAGTTTATCTTCGGATATTTGTGCGCGGTTTCAGGGCTCCCTGCTTCGTACCTCAATACTCATCGCTGGAGATGTTCATTTGTAGAGATCCAGATGTATCTTCCTGCGTCTCAGGCTGATTCTGTGGATGTTCAGGATGGTCTGGTACCTATCCAGCTCGACTCAGGGGACCAGCTGAAAAAGGGGTCCCCTACTTTTCCACCATCTTAACTCTTCTATATTTGCATTCCTTACCTTTTCTTTTTGATAAGTCTGGGGTTTATCAATTTTATTAATTCTTTCAAAAAACCAGTTCCTAATTTCATTGATCTGTTCTACTGGGTTTTTTAAATATCATTTATTTCTGCTCCAATCCTTATGATTTCCCTTTGTCTGCTGGCTTTAGGCTTCATTTGTTATTTGTTTGTAGCTTCTATAGACGTTAGTTTAGGTTGCATATTTGAAAATTTTCTTGCTTCTTAATGTAGGCCTATATTGCTATATACTTATTAGGACCATTTTTGCTGTATCCCAAATATTTTGGACCAGCACATTTTCACATTCATTTGTTTCCATGTATTTTTTAAATTTCTTCTTTAATTTCCTGGTTGATCCATTCATTCTTTAGTAGGATGTTCTTTAACCTTCATGTGTTTGTGGTGTTAAGAAATTTTTCCTTGTGGTTTACTTTAAGTTTCATATTGTTGTGGCCAGAAAATATGCATAGTGTAATCTCAGTCTTTTTGTATTTGTGGAGGTCTGATTTGTGACCTAGAATGTCATCTACTCTGAAGAATGTCCCATGCACACTCAAGAAGAATGTGTATTCTGCTGCTTTAGGATGAAATGTTCTGAATATATCTGTTAAATCAGTTTGGTCTAGTGTGTCATTTGAAGCCATTGTTTCCTTGTTGATTTTCTTCTTAGATGATCTATCTATTGATTTAAGTGGGGTGTTAAAGTCCCATACTATTATTTTATTAGTACCATTTAGTTCCTTTATATTTGTTATTAATTGTTTTATATATTTGGGTGCTCCCTTGTCGGGTGCATACATATTTACAATTGTTAGATCTTCTTGTTGGATTGTCCCTTTGTTATGATATAGTGTCCTTTTTCATCTTTTGTTATAGTCTTTGGTTTAAAATATACTTTGTCTGACAATAGCTGCTAGCCCAGTTTTCTTTTGCTGTCCATTTGCATGATAAATGGTTCTCTATACCCTAGTTTTCAATCTGCCAGTGTCTTTAAATATAAAATGAGTTTCTTATAGTCAGCATATAGATTTTTTTTAAATCCATTCTGACTCCCTATGTCTTTTGATTGGCGTACTTAGTCAATTTCCATTCAGAGTCATTACTGATAGATATGAATTTAGTGACATTTTATTCTTGGTTTTCTTGTTGTTTCTGGAGATTTTTTCTGCTCCTTTCCAGTCTTTGTCCATTTTGGTTATTCCTTACCACCCAAAGTGTCCCCTTTAATATTTCTTGCAGGGCTGGTCACTAAACGGTCATGAGTTCCTTTAGTTTTTGTTTTTCTGGGAAACTCTTTATCTCTCCCATTTTGAATGATAGCCTTGCTGGGTAGAAATTCTTAGCTGTAAATTTTTCCCATTCAACACGTTGAATATATCATTCCACTTTTTTCTTGCCTGCTAAGTTTCTGTGGAAAGATCTGCTAACCGTATTCATCTTCCCTTGTATGTTAGGGATTGCTTTTGCTACTTCTAGAATTTTTTCTTTATTTTAGTTTGCCAATTTAACTACAATATGTCTTGTGGTTCACCTCTTTTTGTTGATTTTCATAGGATTCATGTGTGCCTCCTTGATGTGTATGTATGTTTCCTTCTGCAGATGAGGGAAGTTTCAGCTATGATTTTCTCAAATAAATCTTCTGCCCTCTTTTCCCTCTCTTGTTGGATTCATATGGTATGATAATCTATGTTCATTTGTAATCTTTCAGACTTTTTCTCATTACCACAATAAGTAAGGTATGTGGACAGAAGGATTTCATAATGATTCCATTAGTTGACAATTCCTCAATATGATTTCTCAGATCATTAATCTAGGATAAATCAAACTTTCTAGATCAATAAATATCAACTGAGGAAAACTTTGTCATTCAGCAATGTCTGAAGTCATTTTTTTTGGTCAATACTGTGGTGTAGAGAGGAGGAAGATGGCAGAGGAGTAGAGGACCCTATTTCAACTGGTCCCCTGAATTTAGCTGGATATCTGCTAAACCATTCTGAATACACATGAAATCAGCCTGAAATGTAAAAATATATATCTGAATCTCTACAAGCAGAAAAACACCACCTGTCCTGAAGTGTGAATGGTAGAGATGTGATTCTGTGGGCAGATACCAAAAGATTAAAAGAAGGGAGAGGGAGCCACCATAAGCTGGTGCTGGGAAGGTGATATAACACCAGAGTGCAAAAGCACCCTGCACTGGGGACCAGGCACAGACTCATAGACCAGTAATGGTGGGGAAAGGACTTTCGTCCAGTCCCCTGACAGGAACAGTTGGTGTGCACATGGTTGCTCATGGTTTTAGAAGCACAAAGGGCAGAGATGTGCCAGCCCTGGGATCGACCTCTGGGAGAGTTGTCGTGGGGTGCATAAGTGGGGAGGCCATGGTTTTTAGCAGCACAGACAGAAACAGAGACTGTGTGTCCTGGAGAGCTCAGTGAAGAGGAGACTGCCATTTCTCTGTTCTGAGACAGAGGTTTGGATGTGGTCACTTCTGCTCTGACTCTTGGAAGAGACACAGAAAGCTGGCAGTGAAGGACGCCAGGGAACAAAAGTCCAAAAAGCTGGTTTTTACTGAGCCCAAACCCCCCATAGCGGGCAGAGCAACTCTGCCCAAGCAGGGTTGCTTGCACTACAGCATGGCAGATCCCTCAAACAGAAGACAGACTGGAAGAAAAAGAGGATAACAACGCTAAGGTCCCTATAAAACAGGTGTATCTTGCTTGGGTTGTGGCTAATATTTTGACTATATACATTCCCTCAACCACCCTCCAACAGAAGGACTAAGAGGAGGAACCCCTAACAAAGAGATGAATCAGAGACTATGGCTTTTGCCACATACCTAATGGATATGGATATAAGCAAGGTGTCAGAAAAATATTTCAGAGTAACAATTATGAAGTTGATATCTAGGCTTGAGAAAAATACTAGTGACAATATAGACTTGGTAAGGCCAGAAATGAGATTTAACCAGGCTGAAATGAAAAATGCTATGAATGAAATGCAGTCTAAACTGGATACTCGGACTGTCAGGGTAAACGAGGCAAAAGAACAAATTAGTAAGCTAGAAGATAAGATAATAGAAAAGAAGGAAATTGAGGAGGCCTGGAAAAAAAAACAGCTTAAAGCCCAAGAGATCAGAGAAATTGATGTTGCCATGAAACGTTTCAATGTCAGAATTATTGGGATCCCTGAGGGGTTGGAGAGAGAGGTCTAGAATATATATTTGAGCAAATTGTAGCTAAGAACTTCCCTAATCTGGGGAGGGAAACAAGCATTCATGTCCAAGGGGCAGAGAGGACCCCTCCCAAGATCAATGAGAACAGACCAATACCACAACATATAATAGTACAATTTGCAAATCTTAGATCCAAGAAAACAACCCTGAAAGAGGCTAGGGGGAAGAGATTCCTTACGTACAGAGGGAGGAACATCAGAATAACGTCAGACCTGTCCACAGAATTCTTGCAAGTCAGAAAGGGCTGGAAAGACATATTCAGGGTACTAAATGAGAAGAACATGCAGCCAAAGATACTTTATCCAGCAAGGCTCTCATTCAGAATGAATGGAGAGACAAGGAGCTTCCAGGAGCAGCAGAAACTGAATGAACATGTGACTACCAAGCCAGCCATGCAAGAAATATTAAGGGGGGGGGTTCTAAAAAAGAAGAAAGACCCCAGGAGTAATATAGACCAGAAATTTACAGAGACAATCTATAGAACTATAGAAACGTGGACTTCACAGGCAACATGATGACACTAAAATCGTATCTCTCAATAATCACTCTCAACGTGAAGGGCATAAACATGAAATGGCACAGGGTTGCAGATTGGATAAAAAGACATGACCCATCCATATGCTGTCTACAAGATAATCATTTTGAACCTAAAGATACATCGAGACTGAAAGTGAAGGGATGGAGAACAATTTTTTTCATACCAACGGACTTCAAAAGAAAGCTGGGGTAGCAATTCTCATACCACACAAATCAGATTTTAAGCTAAAGAGATAGGGAGGGACACTATATCATTCTTAAAAGGTCTATCCAACAAGAAGATCTAGCAATTGTAAATACCTATGCCCCCAACATGGAAGAACCAAATTACATAAACCATCTAATAACCAAAATAAAGAAACATATTGCTAATAATACTTTTATAGTAGGAGACCTCAACACTCCACTCTCAGCAATAGACAGATCACCTAAGCAGAAGATCAGCAAAGAAACAAGAACTTTGAATGACATACTGGACCAGATGGACTTCTTAGATATATACTGAACATTCCACCCTACAACAATAGAATACTCGTTTTTCTCAAATGCACACTGAACTTTCTCCAGAATAGACCACACGCTGGGTCACAAATCAGGTCTCAACTGACACCAGAAGATTGAGATTATTCCTTGCATATTCTCAGATCACAATGTTTTGAAACTGGAACTCAATCACAAGAAAAATTTTGGAAGGAATTCAAACACTTGGAAGCTAAAGACCATCCTGCTTCAGAATGTTTGAGTTAACCAGGAAATTAAAGAAGAACTTAAAACAATTTATGGAAGCCAATGAGAATGAAAACACATTGGTCCAAAACCTATGGGATACTGCAAAGGTGGTCCTAAAGGGGAAATACATAGACATCCAAGCCTCACTCAAAAGAATAGAAAAATCTAAGATACAGACCCTATACTTACACCTTAAACAGCAGGAGATGGAAAAACAAAGTAAGCCTAAGCCATGCACAAAAAGAGAATTAATGAAGACTAGAACAGAGATCAATGAATTAGAAACCAGAAATACAGTAGATCAGATCAACAAAACTAGAAACTGGTTCTTTGAAATAATTAATAAGATCAATAAACCAGTGGCCAGACTTATCCAAAAGAAAAGAGAAATGTCCCAAATTAATAAAATTAGGAATGAAAAGGGAGAGATCATGACTAACACCAAGGAAATAGAAACAATTATTAGAAATTATTCTCAACAAATATATACCAATAAATTAAGCAACCTTGAAGAATTGGATGTCTTCCTGGAAACCCATAAACTAAGATTGAAATAGGAAGAAATTGGCAATCTGATTAGACCAATAACCAGTAACGAAATTGAAGTAGTGATCAAAAACATCCCAAAAAACAAGAGTCCAGGACCTGATGGATTCCCAGGAGAATTCTACCAAACATTTAAAGAAAAAATAATACCTATTCTCCTGAAGCTTCTCAAAAAATAGAAACAGAAGGAAAACTTCCACACTCATTCTATGAGGCCAGCATTACCTTGATCCCAAAACCAGGCAAAGACCCCATCAAAAAGGAGAAGGACAGACCAATATTTCTGATGAATACGGATGCCAAAATTCTCAACAAGATCCTAGCCAATAGGTGCCAACAGTACATTAAAAGGATTACCCATCACCACCAGGTGTGATTTATTCCTGGCCTGAAATGGTGGTTCAACATTCGCAAATCAATCAATGTGATAGAACACATTAATAAAAGAAAAGGCAAGAACCATATGGTCTTCTCAATTGATGCAGAAAAAGCATTTGACAAAATACAGCATCCTTTCCTGAGTTAAAACTCTTCAGAGTCTGGGGATAGAGAGAACATTCCTCAATTTCATAAAAACCATCTATGAAAAGCCCACAGCAAATAACATTTTTGATGGGGAAATCTGAGAGCTTTTCCCTTAAGATCAGGAACACGACAAGGATGCCCACTCTCGTCACTATTGTTCAACATAGTACTAGAAGTCCTAACATCCACAATCAGACGACGAAAGAAATAAAATGTATTCAAATTGGCAAAGAAGAGGTCAAACTCTCTCCCTTCACAGATGACATTATACTTTATGTGGAAAACCCAAAAGACTCCACCCCCAAATTACTAGAACTCATACAGCAATTACCAATGTGGCAGGATAAAAAACCAACACACAGAAATCGGTTGATTTTCTGTACACTAACAATGTAACCATAAAAAGATAAATTAGGGAATTGATTACATTTACAATAGCACCAAAAAACCATAAGATACTTAGGAATAAACCTAATGAAAAATTTAAAGGATCTATACTCTGGAAGCTACAGAACACTTAAGAAAGAAATTGAGGAGGACACAAAAAGATGGAAAAAAAACCACAACATTTCATGCTCATGGATTGGAAGAATAAACATTGTGAAAATGTCTATGTTGCCCAGAGCAATGCATACTTTCAACGCCATCCTGATCAAAATACCAATGGCATTTTTCAAAGAGCTGGAACAAACAATCCTAACATATGTATAGAACCAGAAAACATCTCAAATAACCAAGGAAATGTTAAAAAAGAAAAACAAAGCTGGGGTCATCAAGTTGCCTGATTTCAAGCTCTTTTACAAAACTGTGATCACCAAGACAGCATGGTATTCGCACAAAAACAGACACATAGATCAATGGAATAGAATAGAGACCCCAGAAATGGACCCTCAACTCTATGGTCAACTAATCTTTGACAAATCAGGAAAACCATACAATGAAAAAAGACAGTCTCTTCAATAAATGGGGCTGGGAAAATGAAACAGCTAAATACAGAAGAATGAAAGTTGATCATTCTCTTACACCATACAAAAAGATAAACTCTAAATGGATGAAAGACCTCAGTGTGAGACAGGAATCCACCAAAATCATAGAGGACAACATTGGCTGTAACCTCTTCGACATCAGCCACAGCTACTTCTTTCAAGACAAGTCTCCAAAGGCAAGGGAAACAAAAGCAAAGATGAGCTTTTGGGATTTCATCAAGATAAAAAACTTCTTCACAACAAAGGAAAGAGTCAACAAAAATAAGTGGCAACCCATGGAATGGGAGAAGATATTTGCAAATGACATTAGAGATAAAGGGCTTGTATCCAAGATCTATAAAGAAATTCTTAAACTCAATACCCCAAAACAAATAATCAAGTCAAAAAATGGGCAGAAGACATGAACAGATACTTCTCCAAAGAAGACATACAAATGGCTAACAGACACATGAAAAAATGTTCAACATTATTGGCCATCAGGCATATTCATTAAAACCACAGTGAGATACCACCTTACACCCATTAGAATGACTGAAATTAACAAGGCAGGAAACATCAAATGTTGGAGATAATGTGGAGAAAGGGGAACCCTCTTACACTTTTGGTGTCAATGGAAGCTGTTACAGCCACTCTGGAAAACAGTATGGAGGTTCCTCGGAAAGTTAAAAATAGAGCTACCTTATGACCCAACAATTGCCCTAATGGGTATTTACCCCAACGATACAGCTGTAGTGAAAAGAAAGGGCACATGCACCACAATGTTCATAGCAGCCATGTCCACAGGAGACAAACTGTGGAAAGAGCCAAGATGCCCTTCAACAGATGAATGCATTAAGAAGATGTGGTTCCTGTATATAATGGGATATTACTCAGCCATCAGAAAGGATGAATACCCACCATTTGCCTTGACATGGATGGAAATGGACGTATGACATTAAGTGAAATAAGCCAAGTGGAGAAAGACAATTATCATGCAGTTTCACTCATATGTGGAACATAAAGAATAGCATGGAGGACATTAGGAGAAGGAAGGGAAAACTGAAGGTGGGGGGGAAATCAGAGGGGGAGATAAACCATGAGAAACTATGGACTCCCGGAAACAAACTGAAGGTTTCAGAGGGGAAGGGGTGTGGGAATGGGTTAGCCCAGTGATGGGGATCAAGGAGGGCACATATTGCAAAAAACACTTGGTGTTATACACAAATAATTAATCATGGAACATTACATAAAATTCTAATGAAGTACTGTATGGTGAGTAACATAACATAATAAAACAACAACAACAACTGTGGTATGTATCTAGTGGGTAAATGTCAGGTGTGCTAGTAAATATTATACAATGCCCAGGGCATCCCTTCCCCACCTTGAACACAGAATTATTTGTCCAAGATGTCAGTAGTGCTGATGTTGATGTTGAAAATTCCTGTCCTGACCCTGTTTTTTGACCCTAACATTTCTTTGAATCATTCAAAATTATAATGAGGTATTTTCTTTATATACCCCTTCATTTACATGGATACTTTATCATGGCCTGAACCCTTATCTTCCTTCTCAACATTCTTCTTCTACTTCTCAGAACTTGAATAGTTCTCAAGCTCAAAATTAAGTTAACTCAGACCTTAAACTTGAAATTTTCTATGGTGATAATCAGAAGGAATGGAGATTGAGAGGGTTTTGCTCTGGTTAATGTCATTTACATGTCATAATTTATTTTTTATAAAATTAAGTATAGCTGACACACAATGTTACATTATTTTAGGAGTATGGCATAGTGATTTGAAAAGTTTATATGTTATGCTATGCTCACCACAAGTGTAGTTACCATCTGTCACCATGCAATGCATTGACTGTATTTCTTATGCTATGCCATTTATTTCTGTGACTTATTCATTCCATAACTGGAAGCCTGTATCTCCCACTCCCCTTCACACATTTTGTCCATCTTCCCATCTTCCTTCCCCTCTGGCAACCATCAGTTTGTTTTTTGTATTTATAGGTCTGATTCTCCTTTTTTGCATATTTATTCTTTTTTTGATATCACAGAGTTGTTTTTTTTTCCTGTTTGTCTTTAATTCTGGCAAGCTAGTGTGCATAAGACAAAGGGAGTTTTGTTAAGGATATATATCATATATCATCAGTCTGTTGCTGGAAAGAATATACTGGGACATAAAAGGCTAAAATTAGGCTCATTAATGCCATGTGCACCACAGCAGAGTTGATTCAACTCATCTCAATGGCTAATGTGGAGGGAATATAATGAGTTCAATTTTTAGTATGATAGTTTGAGATGTCTGTGGGTCATTCAAGCAGAGATGTCAAGTAGGTCATTAAATACATGGAATTGGAGGTAAAGATATGTGGACATTATTTTATAGATGGTAATCAAGGCCATAAGAGTGTGTGGTAACAGCTAAGGAAATAATATATAGAAGAGAAAGTTGTCCATAACTGAACTCTCAGCCAACTCCAAAATTTAATGCCAGATTAAGGATCAATTCTTTTTTTTAATAAAGATTTTATTTATTCATTCGACAGAGACAGCCAGCGAGAGAGGGAACACAAGCAGGGGGAGTAGGAGAGGAAGAAGCAGGCTCCCAGTGGAGGAGCCTGATGTGGGGCTCAATCCCAGAATGCCAGGATCATGCCCTCAGCTGAAGGCAGACAGATTAAGGATCAATTCAGAGCCAATGAGCTTTCTGCTATATCAAGCTCTCTCAGACAGAAGGGGAATTGTGTTTAATCATTTGATAAAATTTTATATCAAACACCCATTATGTGGAGGAACTATTATAGTCTCTTGAATTCATCAGTAAATTGAACTGACAGAAATCCCAGACCTTAGGGGAGCTTATTGTATAGTCAGTCTCTTTATAAAGAAACAGGGGTTCCAGAAGTCTTCTCTGTTATAAAGCCTCTGGCTCTCTGAAAATCTCAATCTCCCATCTTCAATACTAGAAAGAAATCCTAGATGCTACCCCATTCTCTCATTTTCCCTACTCCAGCATCTTGTTCAATGGTGCACATGACTTTAGCTTTTCTATGAAACCGCTGGTTGTTTTGAAGACGTGAAATAGATAATGCAACAATCCAGAAATTAAGTATTGACCTTGGGCAAAAGGAAGGAGAAAAAAATGTCACATAAATGAATGACAGGCATTCATAGTGAAATAAATAACATTATAGACCCAGGTTAAGATAAGTGAACAAAGAATTCTCAGTTCTTGGACTGAAAAAATATAACAAAGATAGGACAACATAGCTACACAGTTTTGGAGGAAGTAGGGTACAGAGATGGGCCTCGTTTGAAAATGTCAGTGTGCATTAGGAAAGGAAAAATTAGAGGGAAGAGAGGTAAACTCCAACAATCATCTTTTTTATTCTTTATCTTTGCTCTTATTATGTCGGCCTGAGTTTTACTCCAGACAGGCAAAAAAATTGATGTGAGTCAGACAACATAAAAAATGCATTGAACTAAAAATTGGTAACAAAATTTTAGTCTTTCTCAGTTATTTTATCATTATTATTATTGAAGTATAATTGATACACTACAGTCTATTAATTTCATGTATGCAACATAATGATTCACCATTTGTATACATTGTATACATTTCAAAAATGAATATTGTGTAGGATGTAATTTAAAAGTAAAGGAAAAGTGCCACTTTTTAATTCATATATTAAAAGTTTTGTGCTTTTAAATGTGATTTATCATAAACACATTTTTTAAACTCTTAAAAACTGACAGTATTTAAAAAGTGAGTTAGATAGTAACCAAGAGAGCAAAATTATCCTAGAATCTTTGCTTACCATCTTGACCACTATTTGAATTCTCCTTCTACCTCAGATCACCCTTGGTTCATCCCATCACTCAAGACCCTCTGGTGAGCATTCTCACTGGACTCTCCATAGCCTAAAGTATTAAGACATGACCATAACATTATGAAACGCATAGCCCCAGAAGCACTACACATACAGACATAGATGAGCTAGCAATAATCCTGCAGTCCTTCCATTATTTTTTTAAAGAAAACAATTACAGAATTATTGGCTCTGTAATCTAAGGTCTTACTCTTACATATTAGGGCTCCACATCTGCATAATTGTTTGGGCATCAAGAACAGTTCCTTGATCTGGGTCAGTTGATGAGGTCCCCTCCATAATTCTGTGAATACTCAGGCCTCACCCTTCTGAGCAAGGCAGAACATTTGAGATACCTATAGATGGGAGGATATAGAAATAGATCATTCCGTACATTCAAAAAAGTCACTTCTTATGCCAAACCTACGTTGAATTAGTATTAACACCCTGGATGGTAGGTGATTTCTTGTTTATGAAGAGATGCTAATACTTCCAGAGAAGGAAGTAGACACTGTGGAAGAGTTCCAGTTGCTGGTAAGGATATCTTATGAAATGATGCTGCCCTGAACATAATATTTCAAAAAAGGCTTCCTACCCTTTTATGTGAGAAATGAATTTAGATAGCCAAGGCTGGTGGTTCAGACCTGTGTGTATACCTGAAAGGCTACCTGTACACTTAGACCTAACTCCTTGCCATCCTGATTCAATCTATCACCAGCCACAACTGAGTAAATGGATCTGCATGAAAAGTCAGCCACTTTATGTATGTGTGCCAGGCCCACCAGCAAGAAATGCTGCAGCTATCCAATAATGATAAAAATCATCCAGGTTCTCTTCCTCTAGCTTTCAGTCAGGGAAATCTTGGCTGCTTATATAACCTGCTATAGATCCATGTAATGACATTTCAGGGCAATGAGGACATCACTCATGGTCAGTAGGCCCAGACTTACTCCAAGCCTCAGCTAGATTTAGTGAGCACATGTAATGAGCATCTGCTAAGAAAGACCTATCATCCATTAGAACTTAGGGTAGAAAGTTATATAGGGCTACTAATACTGATGTGGACATTTAAGCTCACATGTTGTAGGCTTATAACTGAACTCTCATGTAGAGCATCATGAATTACTGCTGAACTACTATTAGCATATGTGCTTACTGACAATGTCAGTAATCATAAGCTTTCCGGGTGTGCCTGTTTTATTAGTCACATGGACAGCTAGAGTGCCCAAGAAAAAATCAATCTACTGAGAAGTCTTCTTGGAAGAAAGTGCAAGGAAGATACCTGTTTATCTGCTTATTGAATAAGTCATTATTGAGGATTTACTATGGCATAGGCACTTGGGATGTAGTGGTGATCAGGACAGACAAAAAGTATTTGCCCTACAGAGCCTACATAATAGAGTGGAAGACAAAATAAATAAAACAAATAAGTAAATTAAATAGTACATTAGAAAGTAATAAGTGCTATGGAGATAAATAAATGAAGGAAAGGGGATAAGGAGATTAGTTTTAAATGTGATCATCATATTTCTCCCTGAGAAAGTGATATTTAACTAAATACTGGAAGCCAAAGAAACAAACCTTGTACAGGCATACTCCAGACACATTATGGGTATGGTTCCAGATCACTGCAATAAAGTAAATACTGCAATAGAGTATGCCAAATTAACTTTTTGAATTCCAAGTGCATGTAAAAGTTCTATTTACACTTTTCTTCAGTCTATTAAGTGTGCAATAGCATTATGTCTAGTGTGTATGTGTGTCTTAATTTAAAAATACTTTACTGCAAAAATATGCTAACCATTATCTGAGCTTTCAGTCATAATCTTTTTGTTGTTGGATGGTCTTGCCTCAAAGTTGATGGTTGTTGACTAATCAGAGTGGTGGTTGCTGAAGGCTAAGGCAATGGCTGTGGCAATTTCTTAAAATAAGACAACAGTCGAGTTTGCCCCATTATTTGACTCTTTTTTTTCCTGAACTATTTCTCTATAGCCTATAATGTTGTTGATTGCATTTTACCCACTATAGAGCTTCTTTCAAAATTGGAGTCAAGCCTCTCAAACCCTGCCCCTGCTTTATCAATTAAGGTTAGATAATATGCTAAATTTTTTGTTGTCATTTAAACAGTCTTCACAGCATCTTCACCAGAAGTAAATTCTATCTCAAGAAACTTTCTTTGCCCATTCCTTAAGAAGCCACTCCTCATCCATTGAAGTTTTATTATGAGATTGTAGCCATTCAGTCAAATACTCAGGCTTCATTTCTAATTTTAGTTCACTTGCTATTTCCACCACATCTTCAGTTACTTCCTCCACTGAAGTCTTGAACCCCTCAAAGTAATCCATAAGGGTTGGAATCAACTTCTTCCGAACTCCTGTTAATGTTGATATTTTGACCTCTTTCCATGAATCACAGTGTTTTTAATAATATCTAGTACAGTAAATCTTTTCCAGAAGGTTATCACTTTACTTTGCACAGAACTGTCAGAGAAATTGTGATCTGCAGAAGCTATAGCCTCACAAAATGTATATATTAATTAATAAGACTTGGAAGTTGAAATTACTCCTTGATCCATGAACTGCAGAATGGATGCTGTGATAGTAGACATGAAAACAATATTAATATCATTATACAATCCATCAGAGCTCTTGGATGACCAGATGCATTATCAATTTGATCAGTCATATTTGAAAGGAATTTTTTTTCCTTAGCAGTAGGTCTCAACAGGGGGCTTCAACATTCAGTAAGCCATGTTGTCAACAAATGTGCTGTCATCCAGGCTTTGTGGTCCCATTTACAGAGCACAGGCAGAGTAGTTTTAACATAATTCTTGAAGTCTTTAGGATTTGGGAGGTAAATACCTAGTAGTACAATTGCTGAATTATAAGGTAGTTCTATTTTTAACTTTTTCAGGAACCTCGATATTGTTATCCACAGTGGCTGCACCAGTTTGCATTTCCACCAACAGTGCAAGAGGGTTCCCCCTCCCATACCCTGGCCAATGCTTGTTTCTTGTGTTGTTAATTTTACCCATTCCTATAGCTGTGAGTTGATATGTCATTGTATTTTGAATTTGCATTTCCCTGATGATCAATGATGTTGAGCATCTTTTCATGTTTCTGTTGGCCATCTGTATGTCTTTGGAAAAATGTTTATTCATGCCTTCTGCCTATTTTTAACTGGATCATTTGTTTGTTGGATGATGAGCTTTATATGTTCTTTATTTTGGGTACTAACTCATTATCAGATATGTCATTTGAAAATACCTTCTCCCATTCCTTAGGTTGGTTTTTACTTTTGTTGATTGTTTCCTTCACTGTGCAGAAGCTTCTTATTTTGATGAAGTCTCAATAGTTTCTTTTTGCTTTTGTTTCCCTCACCTCAGGAGACAAATCTAGGAAGAAGTTGCTACAGCCAAGGTCAAAGAAGTTACTGCCTGTGTTCTTTTCTAGGATTTTTATAGTTTCAGGTCTCATGTATATGTTTTTCATCCATTTGGAATTAATTTTTGTGTGTGGTGTGAAAAAAAGGGGTCCAGTTTCATTCTTCTGCATGTTGCTCTCCAGTTTTCCCAACACCATTTGTTGAAGAGATTGTCTTTTTCCCATTGGATATTCTTTCCTGTTTTGTTGAGGATTAATTGACCATATAGTTGTGGGTTCATTTCTGGGTTTTCCATTTTGTTCTATTGATCAAGGTGTCTATTTTTGTGTTAGTACCTTACCGTTTAAATTATGACAGCTTTGTAATATAACTTGAAGTTCAGAATTGTAATACTTCCAGCTTTGCTTTTCTTTTTCAAGGTTGCTTTGGCTCTTTGGGGTCTTTAGTGGTTCCACACAAATGTTAGGATTGTTTGTCTACCTCTATGAAAAATGCTAGTGGTATTTCTAATTTAAAAAAAAATTTATTATGTTCAATTAGCCAGTATATCATTAGTTTTTGATGTAGTGTTCAGCAATTCATTATTCTGATAGGGATTGCATTAAATGTGCTGCTTGCTTTGGGTAACATAGACATTTTAACAATATTTGTTCTTCTAATACATGAGCATGGAATATCTTTCTATTTCTTTGTGCCATCTTCAATTACTTTCATCAGTGTTTTATAGTTTTCACAGTACAGATCTTTCACCTTTTAGTTAGGTTTATTCCTAGGTATCTTATTGTTTTTGGTGCAATTGTATAAAGGCTTGATACTTTAATTTCTCTTTCTGCTGCATCATTATTGGTGTATAGAAATGCAACAGATTTCTGTACGTTGATTTTGTATTTTGTGGCTTTACTGAATTCCTTCATCAGTTCTAGAAGTTTTTTGGTAGAGTTTTTCAAGTTTTCTATATATGGTATCACGTCATTGCAGAAAGTGAAAGTTTTACTTCTTCTTTGCTGATTTAGATGCCTTTCATTTCTTTTTGTTGTCTGATTGTTATGGCTAGGACTTTCAGTACTATGTTGAATAAAAGTGAGGAGAGTGGACATCCCTGTCTTGTTCCTGACTGTAGAGGGAAAGCTCTGTTTTTCCCCATTGAGGATCATGTTAGCTGTGGGTTTTTCATGTATTACCTTTATGATGTTGAGGTTTGTTCCCTCTAAACCTACTTTGTTGAGGGTTTTTATCATGAGTGGAGGTTGTATGCTTACAAGTGCTTTTTCTGCATCTATTGAAATGATCATATGGTTCTTATCCATTCTTTTATCAATATGATGCGTCATGTGGATAAACTTGTAAATATTGGACCACCTTTGCCACACAGGAATAAATCCCACTTGATCGTGGTGAGTGAATTTTTAATGTATTGTTGGATTTGGTGTGGTAGTATTTTGTTGAGTATTTCTTCATCAATGTTCATCAGAGATATTGGCCTTCAGTCCTCTTTTTTTTTTTTCCTGGTGTTTTTCTCTGGTTTTGGTATCAGGATAATGTTGGATAGAATGAACTTGGAAGTTTTCATTCCATTTCTACTTTTTGGAATAGTTTCAGAAGAATAGATGTAAATTCTTCTTTAAATGTTTGTTAGAATTTGCCTATGAGGGGCACCTGGGTGGCTCAGGCGGCCTTTGGCTCAGGTCATGATCCCAGAGTCCTGGGATCCAGCCCCACATCAGGCTTTCTGCTCGGTGGAGAGCCTGTTTCTCCCTCTCCCTCTGCCTGCCTCTCTGCCTACTTGTGCTCTCTCTCTCTCTCTCTCTCTCAAAGAAATAAATAATATCTTAAAAAAATAAAGAATTTGCCTCTGAGCCTAAGTGGTCCTTGATTTTTGTTTGTTGGGAGATTTCTCATTACTGATTCAACTTTATTGCTGGTTACCTGTCTGTTCAAGTTTTCTATTTCTTTCTGTTTCAATTTTGGTAGTATACACATATAATTTATCCATTTCTTCCAAGTTGTCCAATTTGTTGGCACATAGTTTTCCATTATATTCTTTAATAATTATTTGTATTTCTGTGGTGTTGGCTGTTATCTTTCCTGTCTCTTTTTGTGCTTTTGTTTATTTGCACACATTCTCTTTTCTTTTTAATAAGTCTGGCTAAAGGTTTATCAATTTTATAAAGTTTTTTTTTCCTTTCAAAGAACCAGCTTCTGATTTCATTGATTTATTTTATTGCTTTTTTATTATTTATTTATTTATATATTTATTTACTTATTTTTAGTTTCTATATCATTTATTTCTTCTCTAATCTTTATTAATCCTTTCCTTTTGCTGGTTGTAGGCTTAATTTTTTGTCCTTTTTCTAGACTCTTTAGGTATAAGTTTCAGTTGTTTATTTGAGATTTTTCTTGCTTTTTGAAGTAGGACTGTATTGCTATATACTCCCCTTTTATGACTGCCTTTGCTGTAACCCAAAGGATTTGTACCATTGTGTTTTCAAATTCGCTTGTTTCTATTTATCTTTTGATTTCTTCTTTGATTTCTTGGATGACCCACTCTTCGTTTGGTAACATTTTATTTGTGGTTTTTCCAGACTCTTTCCTTGAATTTGACTTCTAATTTCATAACATTGTGGTCAGAAAATATGTATGGTATGAGGCCTATTTTGTGGTCTAATATACGATCTATTTTGAAGAGTGTTCCATGTGCACTTGAAAACAATGCATATTCTGCTGTTTTAGGGTTGAATGTTCTGAATATATTAGTTCAATCCATCTGGTCCAGTGTGGCTAGTTTTAACTAGGTGTGCTTTGGTTTGTCACCTCCTCCACCAGCGCTGAAGCCCTGCGAAACTCTCTGCTCAAGAGACATGGTGTGGGCAAGGATTTGTGCTGGTCTCCTGGGGAAAGGGCCTGCAGCACTGGGACCAAGGCAAGAGTGACTAAGTAGGGCAGTTCCACTGGAGCACAGGGAGGTGGGGCTTAGTGTCAGCAATTTAGGCAGCCAATGTCTCCTCTGCACTGCTTCCCACGAATGGCTCTGTGTGTTTATGCTGAGGGGCAGGGGAGGGAAACGGTGCTGGCCAGCAACTTTGTTGCTAGAGTAGTGTCTAGGAGAATATAGCCTCTCTGGGATGTGCTCTGAGAAGAGCAAATAATTTCCCCACTGTGTGCCCCAGGTGCTCTTCAGATCACTGTTTCTACACTATATGTCCCTGGGTTATTTGCCTGCCTTCTCTCCAAGAGTGCTTCAGTGCTCTCTAGGCTCTATCTCAGCTAAGCCCACTGAACTTTAAAATTCCAGGCATCAAGTCTTGCTGGTTGCAAGAACTCACAAAATTCAGCCCTTCTCATTTTCCAAGCCAATGATTATGGGGATACATTCTCCTTGTGCATTTCCCTGTGTGCTCCTCTTTCTCTTGCCCTGCTCCATGGCCACAGCTCCCTCTCCTCCATAGCAGCCAGAACAGTTTCTCCCCTAAACCACATCTCCACACTTCTTACCTTGTTTGATGTGGTCTCTTCTCTAATTTTAGTTGTGGAGTTTGTTCTGTCCATCTTCCAGTCAATTTCAGGGGTATTTAGTTTGATTTGATAGTTATCTAGTTGTATTCATGGGACAGGGTGAACCTAGGGTCCTCCTACTCTGCCACCATCTTCCTCCATACCTCTGTTCAAATTTTCTTTTTCTTCCTACTTCAGTTTTTGGAGGTTACGTGTTTCTAGGAATTTATCCATTTCTTTTAGGTTGTCCAAGTTGTTGGCATATACGTTTTCATAATATTCTTTTATAATTGTTTGTATTTATCTGATGTCAGTTGTTGAGTCTCCTCTTTCATTTGTGATTTGGTTTATTTGAGCCCTCTGTCTTTTTTTTTTAAATGAGTCTAGCAGGAGGTTTATCATTTTTGTTGATCTTTTCAAAGAACCAGCTCCTGGTTTCATTGATGTGTTCTATTGTTTTCTTAGTTTCTATGTCATGTAATTCTGCTCTAATATTTATTATTTCCTTCCTTCTGCTGTGATTGGGTTTTATTTGTTCTTTTCATAGCTCCTTTAGATGTAAGATTAAGTTAATTATTTGAGATTTTTCTTGCTTCTTGAGGTAGGCCTGTATTGATATAAACTTCCCTGTTAGAATTGCTTTTGCTTCATCCAAAGATTTTGAACCATTGTTTTCATTTTTATTTGTTTCCATGTAATTTTTCTATTTCTTCTATTATTTCTTTGTTGACCTATTCATTGTTTTGTAGCATGTCATTTAGCCTTCATGCATTTGTCTTCTTTCCAAAATTTTTCTTGTGGTTGATTTCTAGTTTCATAATGTTTTGGTTGGAAAAGATGTATGGTTCAGTTTTGATCTTTTTTAATTTGTCGGGACTCGTTTTGTGGCAGAATATGTGAACTATTCTGGGGAATGTTTCTTGTGAATATGAAAAAATGTGTATTCTGCTGTTTTAAGGTGAAATGTTCTGAATATATCTGTTTAATCCATCTGGTCTAGTGAATCATTCAAAACCATTGATTGTTTCCTTGTTAATTTTCTGTTTGGAAGACCTGTCAATTGATGTAAGTGGGGTGTTAAAGTCCCCTACTATTATTGTTAGTATCAATAAAATCAATTAGTTCCTTTATGCTTATTAACTATTTTATATATTTGGGTGCTCCCATGTTGAGTGCATATTTACTTTTGTTTTATCTTCTTGTTGGATTGTTCCCTTTATTATTATAACTTGTACTTCTTTGTCTCTTGTTACAGTCTTTATTTTTTTTAAATTGTATTTATTTATTTGAGAGAGAGAGAGAGAGCATGCAAAAGTGGGGAGAAGGGCAGAGAGAGAGGGAGAAGCAAACTCCCAGCTGCGCATGGAGCCTGACACCTGGCTCCATCCTAGGACCCCAGGATCATGACTTAAGCCAAAGGCAGATGCTTAACTGACTGAGCCACCCAGGCACCCCTACAGTCTTTGTTTTAAAGTCTATTTTGTCTCATGTAAGTTTTGCTATTCCAACTCTCTTTTGGCATCCATTTGTATGATAAATGTTTTTCATATCCTCACTTTCTCTCTGTAGGTGTCTTTTAGTGTAAAACGTGTCTCTTGTAGGCAACATTTAGATGGGTCTTGTTTTTTTTTAAGATTTTATTTATTTATTTGACAGAGAGAGAGACAGCCAATGAGAGAGGGAACACAAGCAGGGGGAGTGGAAGAGGAAGAAGCAGGCTCCCAGCAGAGGAGCCCGATGCAGGGCTCGATCCCAGGATGCCGAGATCACAACCTGAGCTGAAGGCAGACATTTAATGACTGAGCCGCCCAGGCACCCCAGATGGGTCTTGTTTTTTATCCACTCTGCCACCCTATGTCTTTTGATTGGAGCATTTTGTCCATTTCCATTCAAAGTGATTATTCATAGGTATGTATTTACTGTCATTTTGTTACTTATAGTTGTTTTTGTAGTTTTTCTGTGATATTTTCTTCTCTAACTCTCATGGTTTGCTGGGGTTTTTTAGTGATATACTTGAATTTCTTTCTCTTTATTCTTTTCATGCCTATTGCTCGTTTATGATTTGTGGTTACCATTAGGTTTGCATATAACATCCTTTTATATAGCAGTCTCTATTAAGTTTATGTTCTCTTAAGTTTGAGTCCCTTCTTTACTCCTCTTCCCCCACATTTTAGATATATGGTGTCATATTTTACATCCTTTTATTTGTAAATCCCTTGATTGACTTTTAGAAATATATTTATTTTTGTTGCTTTTGTGTTTCCTTTCCTACTTTCCATACTCTCTCTTACGGTTTTTCCTTTCCACTCCAAGATTCCCTTTCAATATTTCTTGTAGGGCTGGTTTTATAGTCATGTATTACGTTAGGGTTTTTTTGCTTTGTTTTGTTTTTGTTTTTGTCAAAGAAACTTTTGATCTCTTCTTGTATTCTGACTGATAGCCTTGCTGGATAGAACATTCTTGGCTGTAGATTTTCCCCTTTAGCACTTTGATTATATCATGCCACTCCCTTCTGGCCTGTAAAGTTTCTGCTGAAAAATTCACTGATAGACTTATGGAATTTCCCTTGTATGTAACTGTCATCTTTTCTCTTGCTAATTAAAAAAATATCACTACCTTTTGCCATTTTAATTACCATGCGTCTTGGTGTGGATCTTCTTGTGTTAATTCTGTTGGGGATCTCTGTGCCTCCTGGATATGAATATTTGTTCTCTTCCCCAGATTTGGGAAGTTTTCAGCTATTACTTCTTCAGATAAGTTTTCTGCCCCCCACTTTTCTCCCTTTTTCTTCTAGGTTCCCTGTAATGCAAATGTTATTATGCTTGATGTAGTCACTGAGTCTATTCCCATTTTGCATAATTTTTGTGTGTCATTTACTGAGCTTGATTAATTTCCATTACTCTGTCTTACATGTCATTAATTTCTCCCTCTGCTTCTCTAGCATGGTATTTATTCCATCAAGTATATTTTTAATTTAATTTAATTTAATGTGTTTTACATCTCTGATTGGCTCTTTTTGATCTCATTGTTAAGGGTCTCACTGATGTCTTCCATTCTTTTCTCAAGGCCAGTGAGTATCTTCATAATCATTACTTTAAATATTCTATCAGGCATATTACTTATATCCATTTTGTTTAGTTCCCTTCTATATTTTGTCCTATTCTTTCATTTGGGAATATTCTTGTCTCCTTATTTTGTCTAATACTCTGTGTCTATCTCTTTCTGTTAAGAAAGTGATCTGCATCTCTTGCTCTTGAAGGTAGGGCCTTATGAAGAAGAGGTCCTGTACTGCCCTGTGGTGCAATGTTCCCCGATCTCCAGGGCATGGCACTTCAGGGAGTAGCTCCTATGTGTGTCACATGTGCTCTGCTATTGTGTCTTGGCTGCTCTTTTCCTTCAGTCTAGTCATCTGCAGAAGTTCTCTTTGCTTTTTGTGTGCAGCATTTGGTACCTGGCTGGGTAGGGTGCATTTTTACAAGGTGTGTGTTGGTCTGCTTTCAAAATGAGACCTGCGGTCACTGCAGGTGTAATCAAGACCCTGGGTCAGGATGCATGGTGTTGACAGGGTTTGCACTGGTCTTCTGGGGTAGGGGGTCCACAGTGCTGGGACTGAGGCAGGTGTGACTGGAAAGGGCAGATCCACCAAAATGGGGGGTGGTGCTTGTTGTAAGCAAGTTAGTAGTGAGTATTGGGGCTGTACTGATTCCTGCTGGTGGCAGTATGTTTTTCCTGAGAGTTGGGAGAGGGAAATGGCTACTGCCAGCTCCTTTGTTCTGGAAAAGGTCTCCGTGATCCTCAACTCTTCCAGCCAGGCTCTGAGATGAGTAAATAACTCTCTCCTGTGTGCCTCAGCATTTTTCAAACTGCTGCTTCTACACTGTAACTCCATGGTCTATTTGTCATGCTGTGTAGTTAAGGGCAGGGATTCAGCTTCCTAACACCTTCCAGGCTCTCCCAGAACTAAGCCTGCTGATTTTTAAAATTATAACCTTTAAGTCATGCTGGTTGTAAGAACTCATAAAATTTTATCTCTCTTACTTTTAAAACCAAATGTTTGGGGAATTATCTTCCTTGTGCAGACTCTAAGATGTAATAATCTGTTTTCCCCCACTTCACCATGCCACCAGCTACCTCCTCACCATGGATAGCCATGGTCCTTTTCACTTTCAAACTGCATTTTTGCCCTTACTACCTTCTTTGATGTGGCCTCTTCTCTAGCTTTAGTTGTGGAGCTTGTTCTGCAAGACTTTGGGACATTTTCTGGGTTATTTATGCTGATGTGAGTGTTAATTAGTTATATCCATGCAACAAGGTGAGCTTGGGGTCCTCCTACTCCACCATCTTACCCTGAATCATTTTTTTTGGTTAAGTTTAAAACTTATTTATATATATGAGACCTTTGTTGGATATGTGATTTGCAAAACTTTTCTCCTGTTTGTAGCATGTTTTTTCATCCTCCTTACAGTATCTTTCACAAAGCAAAATTTTGTAATATTGCTGAGATTCAATTTATCAAGTTTTCTTGTTATGGATCATGCTTTTTATGATCAAATATAAGAACATTTGGTAGCCATAGATCCTGAAGATATTCTTAAAATTTTCCTAAAAATTGTATAGTTTTATGTTTTCCATTTAAGTCCATGATCCATTGTGAGTTAATTTTTTAAATTAGGTGTGAGGTTAAGATATAAGTTTATTTTGTACCCCATGGATAGCCAGTTGATTCAGCACCATTTGTTGAAAATACAATCTTTCCTTCATTGACTTGTTTTTGCATTTTTGTAAAAAATCAGGTGGGTATACCTAGTGATCATTATATCTATTTCCCTACCAACACCATGCTGTTTTAATTACTGTGGTTATATGTTAAGACAACATTTTAGGGGCGAGCTTCTTTTTCAAATTGTTTTAGCTATTCTAGGATGTGTCTATTTCAATATCAATTTTGTCTGTGTCTACAAAAAATTCAGAATTTTAATAGGAATTGTGTTCAAAATAGATAAATTTGGGAGAATAGATATCTTTAATATATTGTTTTCCATTTCATGAGTGTGGTATATCTCTCGATTTATTTAGGTCTTTTTTGATTTCTTTAATCAGCATTTTGTAATTTTAAGCATATAGAACCTTTACATATTATGTTAATTGTACATCTAAATATTTCAATTTCTTTGTAATAATTACAAATGGTATTGTTATTTCCATTTTGGTTTCCATATGATCATTATTGTAATATGGAGATATATGTAATTGTATATTGTATATTGTACAATATGTATATTGTAATATGGAGATATAT
>NW_024423319.1:60164597-60169528 GCF_017311325.1 Ursus maritimus
AGTTCTCTTTGCTTTTTGTGTGCAGCATTTGGTACCTGGCTGGGTAGGGTGCATTTTTACAAGGTGTGTGTTGGTCTGCTTTCAAAATGAGACCTGCGGTCACTGCAGGTGTAATCAAGACCCTGGGTCAGGATGCATGGTGTTGACAGGGTTTGCACTGGTCTTCTGGGGTAGGGGGTCCACAGTGCTGGGACTGAGGCAGGTGTGACTGGAAAGGGCAGATCCACCAAAATGGGGGGTGGTGCTTGTTGTAAGCAAGTTAGTAGTGAGTATTGGGGCTGTACTGATTCCTGCTGGTGGCAGTATGTTTTTCCTGAGAGTTGGGAGAGGGAAATGGCTACTGCCAGCTCCTTTGTTCTGGAAAAGGTCTCCGTGATCCTCAACTCTTCCAGCCAGGCTCTGAGATGAGTAAATAACTCTCTCCTGTGTGCCTCAGCATTTTTCAAACTGCTGCTTCTACACTGTAACTCCATGGTCTATTTGTCATGCTGTGTAGTTAAGGGCAGGGATTCAGCTTCCTAACACCTTCCAGGCTCTCCCAGAACTAAGCCTGCTGATTTTTAAAATTATAACCTTTAAGTCATGCTGGTTGTAAGAACTCATAAAATTTTATCTCTCTTACTTTTAAAACCAAATGTTTGGGGAATTATCTTCCTTGTGCAGACTCTAAGATGTAATAATCTGTTTTCCCCCACTTCACCATGCCACCAGCTACCTCCTCACCATGGATAGCCATGGTCCTTTTCACTTTCAAACTGCATTTTTGCCCTTACTACCTTCTTTGATGTGGCCTCTTCTCTAGCTTTAGTTGTGGAGCTTGTTCTGCAAGACTTTGGGACATTTTCTGGGTTATTTATGCTGATGTGAGTGTTAATTAGTTATATCCATGCAACAAGGTGAGCTTGGGGTCCTCCTACTCCACCATCTTACCCTGAATCATTTTTTTTGGTTAAGTTTAAAACTTATTTATATATATGAGACCTTTGTTGGATATGTGATTTGCAAAACTTTTCTCCTGTTTGTAGCATGTTTTTTCATCCTCCTTACAGTATCTTTCACAAAGCAAAATTTTGTAATATTGCTGAGATTCAATTTATCAAGTTTTCTTGTTATGGATCATGCTTTTTATGATCAAATATAAGAACATTTGGTAGCCATAGATCCTGAAGATATTCTTAAAATTTTCCTAAAAATTGTATAGTTTTATGTTTTCCATTTAAGTCCATGATCCATTGTGAGTTAATTTTTTAAATTAGGTGTGAGGTTAAGATATAAGTTTATTTTGTACCCCATGGATAGCCAGTTGATTCAGCACCATTTGTTGAAAATACAATCTTTCCTTCATTGACTTGTTTTTGCATTTTTGTAAAAAATCAGGTGGGTATACCTAGTGATCATTATATCTATTTCCCTACCAACACCATGCTGTTTTAATTACTGTGGTTATATGTTAAGACAACATTTTAGGGGCGAGCTTCTTTTTCAAATTGTTTTAGCTATTCTAGGATGTGTCTATTTCAATATCAATTTTGTCTGTGTCTACAAAAAATTCAGAATTTTAATAGGAATTGTGTTCAAAATAGATAAATTTGGGAGAATAGATATCTTTAATATATTGTTTTCCATTTCATGAGTGTGGTATATCTCTCGATTTATTTAGGTCTTTTTTGATTTCTTTAATCAGCATTTTGTAATTTTAAGCATATAGAACCTTTACATATTATGTTAATTGTACATCTAAATATTTCAATTTCTTTGTAATAATTACAAATGGTATTGTTATTTCCATTTTGGTTTCCATATGATCATTATTGTAATATGGAGATATATGTAATTGTATATTGTATATTGTACAATATGTATATTGTAATATGGAGATATATGTAATTGTATATTGTATATTGTACAATATGTATATTGTAATATGGAGATATATGTAATTGTATATTGTATATTGTACAATATGTATATTGTAATATGGAGATATATACCTATACATATATATGTACCTATATATGTATAGGTATATATAATGGAATATTTAGTTTTTTTTGTTGATCATGTATCTTCCAATCTAGCTGAACTCATTAATTGGTTCTAGCTTTTTAAAAAAAAAATCAGTGAAATTTCTATGCAGACAATCATGTTATCTACAAATTGGGAATTTTTATTCCTTTCTTTCTAATCTGTGTACCTTTCATTTTTTTTCTTGCCTTTATTGTGCTGTCCAGACATCTTATAAGACCCTGAGAATGAGTGGTAATAGGAGAAGCCCTTCCAAATCTTAGGGGGAAAGCATTCATTCTTTTTCTATTAAGTATAATGTTAGCTCAGGACTTTAGTAGATGTTCTTTATCATAGTGAGGTAACTCCCTCTATTTCTAATTGGCTGAGTTTTTATCATCCATAATTATTGAATTTTGTAAAATGCACTTTCTGGGTGTTTTGATATAATCATATGATTTTTCTTTTGTAACCTGTTGATATGGCGGATCACTTTAATTGATTTTCAAATGTTGAACTGGCTTTGCATAACTGTAATAAAACACACATTTCTTTTTTTCAGTTTTATTTTATTTAATTTTTTATTTTAATTCCAGTATAGTTAACATATACTTTTATATTAGTTTCAAGTGTACAATACACTGATTCAAAAATTCTATACACTACTCACTGTTCATTATTTTAAGTGTACTTTTCTTAATCCCCTTCACATATTTCACCTACCCTCCACACACTTCTCCTCTGGTAACTACCTCCTTATTTTCTAAGTTGAGTCTTTTTTTTTTTTAGTTTGTCTTTTTAAAAATATGTTCATTTGTTTTGTTTCTTAAATTTTGCATATGAGTGAAATTATATAATATTTGTCTTTCTCTGATTGGCTTATTTCACTTTGCATTATACTCTTCAGATCCATCCATGTTGTTGCAAATGGCAAGATTTCATTCCATGTTATGGATGAATAATATTCCATTATATATACCACATCTTCTTTATTCATTCATCTATCAATGGACACTTGGGATGCTTCTATAATTTGCCTATTGTAAATAATAAAAGCACAAGGGTGAATATATACCTTTGAATTACTGTTTTTGTATTCTTTTGGTAAATACCCAGTAGTGCAATTACTGCATTTTGTAGGGTAGTTCAATTTTTTTTAACTTTTTGAGGGATCTCCATACTGTCTTCCACAGTGGCTGCCCAGTTTGCATCCTCAAAAACAGTACATTTTTCTCCACATTCTCACCAACACTTGTTTATTGAAGTTTTTTGTTTGTTTGTTTGTTTGTTTTAGTCATTCTGACAGGTGTAAGGTGATATCTCATTGTTTTTTTGATCCACGTTTCCCTGATGATGAGTGATGTTGAGCATCTTTTCAAGTGTCTGTTGTCCATCTGTATGTCTCCCTTGGAGAAATGTCTGCTTTATGTTTTCTGCCCATTTTTAACTGAATTGTTTGTTTTTTGGGTGTTCAGTTGTGTAAGTTCTTTATACATTTTGGTTACTAACCTTTTATCAGCTTTGCCATTTGCAGATATACTTTGCCACTCAAGAAGCTGTCTCTTAGTTTTGTTGGCTGTTTCCTTGGCTATACAGAAATTTTTATTTTGATGTAATCTCAGTAGTTTATTTTTTATTTTATTTCCCTTGCCTCAGGACACATATCAAGAAAGATGTTCCTACAGCTGATGTCAGAAAAATTACTGCCTGTGTTTTCTTCTAGGATTTATATGGTTTCAGATCTCACATTTACATTTTTGATCCATTTGGGGTTTATTTTTGTTTATGGTGTAAGAAAGTGGTCCAGTTCATTCTTTTGCATGTAGCTGTCCAGTTTTCCCAACACGATTTGTTGAAGAGACTGCCTCTTACCCATTTCATGTTCTTGCTTTCTTTGTCAAAGATTTTTTTTTAAAGATTTTATTTATTTATTCGACAGAGATAGAGACAGCCAACAAGAGAAGGAACACAAGCAGGGGGAATGGGAGAGGAAGAAGCAGGCTCATAGCAGAGGAGCCTGATGTGGGGCTCGATCCCATAACGCCGGGATCATGCCCTGAGCCGAAGGCAGACGCTTAACCGCTGTGCCACCCAGGCGCCCCTCTTTCTTTGTCAAAGATTAATTTACCATAAGATTGTCAGTCTGGTTTTGGACTTTCAGTTCTGTTCCATTGATCCATGTGTCTGTTTTTGTGCCAGTATCATACCGTTTTGATTACTACAGATTTGTAACATAATTTGAAGTCTGGAATTGTGATATCTCCAGTTATGTTTTTCCTTTTCAAGATTTAAAGCACATTTGTTTCTAATGTGTATTTCCTTTTTACTTTGTTGGATTCAGTTTGCTGATATTTTATTGAGTTCTTTTAACTTCAGTTCATAAGATTTATTTGTCTGTTTTTTTTAATTTTATACCGTTTTTGTGTGTTTTGGTAGCAATATAATACTGACTTCATAAGTTGTTGGTAAGTGCCCCTTCTTTGAGTTTTTGAAAGAAATTGTGTAAAATTGATGTTAATTATTTGTTAAACGTTTTGTATAAAAGACTATTTCATCTTGGTTGAGGTTTTATAGTTTGTGATTTTCAAGAATCTGGTCTATTTCCTATAAGTTGTGTAATTCATGAGTGTAAATTTGTTCATAGTTTTCCTTTACTACCCTTTCAATAGCTGGAGGATATGTAGTGACATCCTCTGTTTTATTCCTGATATTGGTGATTTGTGCCCTTTTTACTTATTTTTGACAGCCTTACTAGATTTATCAATTTTATTGATTTTTAAAAGGATCAGTTTTTGCAGTATTATCAACAAAAGCCAAATTATGGAAAAAGCCCAATGTCCATCAATTGATGAATGGATAAAGAAGAAGTGGTATATATGTATATACAATGGAATATTACTCAGCCATAAAAATGACTGAAATCCAAC
>NW_024423319.1:60169533-60175138 GCF_017311325.1 Ursus maritimus
CAACCATTTACAATGATGTGGATGGAACTAGAGAGTATTACACTAAGCAAAATATGTCAGTTAGAGAAAGACAAACACCATATGATTTCACTCATATATGGAATTTATTTATTTATTTATTTAAAGATTTTATTTATTTATTTGACAGAGAGAGAGAGACAACCAGTGAGAGAGGGAACACAAGCAGGGTGAGTGGGAGAGGAAGAAGCAGGCTACCAGCCGAGGAGCCTGATGCGGGGCTCAAACCCAGAACACTGGGATCATGCCCTGAACCAAAGGCAGACGCTTAATGACTGCACCACCCAGGTGCCCCCACTCATGTGGAATTTAAGAAACAAAACAGGTAAACATAGGGGAAAAAAGAGAGAGGCAAACCATAAAGCAGACTCTTAACAATAGAGACCAAACTGAGAGATGCTTGAGGAGAGGTGGACAAAGGAAATGGGTCAAATGGGTGATGGGTATTAAGGAGGGTACTTGTGATGAGCACTGAGTGTTGTTTGTAAGTGATGAATCACTAAATTCTACTCTTGAAGCTAATATTACACTATATGTTAACTAACTGGAATTTAAATAAAAACTTGAAACTACAAAAAATAATAATAATAAATAAAAGAATCAGCCTTTTATTTCATTGATTTTTTTCAAATGCTTTCCTATTTTCAATTTCATTGATATATCCCCTTGTCTTTAGTACTTCATTCCTTCTGCATTCTTTGTAATTACCATGATCTTCTTTTTGTAGTTTCTTAATGAACTTAGATTATTGATTTGAGACTCTTCTTGTTTATTATAAGAATTTGCTGCTATGAATTTCTCTCAGCACTACTTTAAATATATCCTTCATGTTTTGATATGCTTATTTTTATTTCACCTGGTTTTATGTATTTTTTCATCTCCCTAGAGTTATTATTGTCTAATGGATAATGTAAAAAGTGAGTTGTTTAATTTTCATGTATTTTGAAATTTTCCTCTTTTCCTATTTATTTCTAATTTGATTTCATTATGATCAGTATCACTAAATTCTTTCACATTTTTTGAGATTAATCTGATGGCCCTGGATACTGTCTATCCTGGTGAATGTTCAATGGGTGCTTGGGAAAAATGTGTTTTGTACTATTGTTTCATGGAGTACTCAATATATACCAATTAGATCCTGTTGATTGTGTTGTTCAGATCTGTAACCTTAATGATTTTCTGCCTACTAGTTCTATCCATTGCTAAGAGGAATATGTAGAATTTCCTAACCAAATTTGTGGGTTTATCTCTTTCTTCCTTCACTTCTATCAGTTTTTGTTTCATATATTTGTTTGATGCTCTATTATTTGATGCATAGACATTTAGGATCATTATGTCCTCTGTGTGGATTGATTCTTTTATCATTATATAATGATACTTTTAACATTATGTAATATCTAGCTTTTTTTTTTTTGCTCTGTGGTCTACATTATTGGATACTAATGTAGTAACTATTGATTTTTAAAATTAGTGTCTGGGAGGAAATACAAAATGGCAGCCTAGGAAGATCCATAACCCACCTTCTCCCACAAACACAACAAATGTACAGCTACTTATGCAATAATTTCCTCTGAAAAAGGCCTAAAAACTAGATGAACAGTGTCTCCACAACAAATGATAAGAGGGCTACCTTGAGACAGTTAGGAGAGGAAGAGCCATATTCACATTAAAAAAACCCACCACAGGTGCAGCAGCTCATGATCAGGAAGAATTTCAAAAATACAGAACTTTTTCCTGAGGAGTGAAGGGTTTGTCCCCATTAGGACCCCAACCCTTGGTCCAACACCAGAAAGATTAGCCCTCAAAATATTTGAGTTTGAAAAACCAATGGCGAGTACATCCAGAAGGACCATGGAACTGTAGGAAATGAAGAACCCACTCTTAATGGGCTTGCATGCGGACTCATTTTCCCTGGGACCCAGCACAAAAACATTAGTTTAAAATCACCTACACCATATGTAAAGAAAACCTACTTACTAAACTTAAAGCAACTCACAGAAAACCAGGAACCTGTTGGGACTCTTTCTGGAGATGGAAGTGCTGCCAGACATTTCTGTGATCCCACTCTACCTTGTGATTGCCAGTGTTGACAAATACCATTTTAGCAAGCTCCCTCTAACCTACCAGCACTGTGAAGCATACCCCACTTCCCACACCACAGTGAGATTGGTGAGCACCCCTCATACAGCAACCATGTCATAGCCTTCTGTGCAAGCTTCTGACCACCCTGAGCTGTAGCCACATCAAACCAGCCAGATAAGAATCTCACCTCCATCAAGCTGCATGTGTGCCTCACCCTCCAGCCATAGCAAAGCTACTCTAGAGTCAGACTGGGAAACACCCTGCCCTTCTGAAGCTGCAGCTAAACTACAGCTGAGCAAGCACTGTTCTCCCTTCAACACTCTATTAATGGCCCTATCACAGCAGACAGATGCAGACAATCCATATACGGGATGTTTCTTGAGCTCTTGGCTCTGGTGGCCAGGGATGACTGTGCTTTTGAGCCTGACAGTTCATCTCCTACACAAGGTTACTTCATCAAAACTTGGAAAGTTAGCTGTTTCACTTGATACATGATAATAAACATAATTAGGCAAAATGAGAGACATAGAAACATGTTCTATTTGAAAAAAGTCAAAACCTCAAAAAATACCTTAATGAAACAGAGATCAGTTATCTACCTGATAAAGAATTCAGAGTAATAGTCACAAAGTTGCTCACCAAACTCAGGAGTACAGATGAATGCAGTGCAAACATCAAAAAAGAGATAGAAAACAAGAGAAAATACCAAACAGAAGTCACAGAGCTAAAAAAAAAAAATACAGTAAACTAAACAGAAAAATACACTAGAGTCTGTTCCAACAATAAACTAGATGAAGCAAAAGAACTGATCAGCAAACTGATAACAAAGCAATGAAAATCACCCAGAAAGAGTAGCAAAAGAAAAAAAAAGGGAAGATGTCTTATGAGACCTATAGGATATCATCAAGCAGAATAACACCCACATTATAGGGGGCCCAGAAGGAGAAAAAAGAGATAAAGGGACAGAAAATTTATTTGAAGAAACAATGGCTAAAAACTTCCTTAGTCTGAGAAAGGAAATGGACAGCCAGATACAGAAAGCCCAGAAAGTTCCAAATAAGATAAACCCAAAAATATCAACACCAAGAAACATTATAATTGTCAAAATTTAAAGAAACAGGGAATCATAAAAACAGAAGAGAAAAACAACTTGTTATAAAGAAGGGAAACCCAATAAGGTATCAGCAAATTTTTCAGCAGAAACTTTGCAGGCTATTGACATATTCAAAGTGTTGACAGGAAAAAAAAAAAAAACAAAGAACAAATCAAAACAACAACAGCAACAAAAACTTTTGACCAAGAATACTATTCCTGGCAGGGTTATTATACAGGATAGAAGGAGAGATAAAGAATTTCCAGATAAGCAAAAGCTAAAGGAGTTCATCACCACTGAGGTGACCTTACAAGACATGTTAAAGGAACTTCTTTAAAATAAAAACAAATGGCACTGATTCATAACAACAAAAAAAAATGAAAGTGAAGATCTCACTGGAAAAGGTAAATATATAGTAGAGATAATGGATTAATCACATATAAACCTAGTATAAACATCAAAACACAAAAGTAGCAAAATTACCTAAAACTGCAATAAGTAGTTAAGGCATAAAAAACAACAACAACAATGGAACAGAATAGAGAACCCAGAAATGGACCCTTGGCTCTTTGGGCAACTAAACTTTGATAAAGCAGGAAAAAACATCCAGTGGAAAAAAGACAGTCTCTTCAATAAATGGTGCTGGGAAAATTGGTCAGCTACATGCAAAAGAATGAAACTTGACCACTCTCTCACACCGTACACAAAGATAAACTCCAAATGGATGAAAGACCTCAATGTGAGACAGGACCATCACAATCTAGAGGAGAGCATAGGCAGCAACCTCTACGACATTGGCCACAGCAACCTTTTTCATGACACATCTCCAAAGGCAAGAGAAACAAAAGATAAAAATGAACTTGTGGGACTTCATCAAGATAAAATCTTCTGCACAGACAAGGAAACAGTCAAAAAACTAAGAGGCAGCCCACGGAATGGGAGAATATATTTGCAAATGACACTACAGATAAAAGACTGGTATCCAAGATCTACAAAGAACTTCTCAAACTCAATACACAAGAAACAAATAAACAAATCATAAAATGGACTGAAGATATGAATAGACACTTTTCCAATGGAGACAAACAAATGGCTAACAGACACATGAAAAAGTGTTCAAAATCATTAGCCATCAGGGAAATTCAAATCAAATCCACACTGAGATACCACCTTATGCCAGTTAGAATGGCAACAATTGACAAGGCAAGAAACAACAATTGTTGGAGAGGATGTGGAGAAAGGGGATCCCTCCTACATTGTTGGTGGGAATGCAAGTTGGTGCAGCCACTCTGGAAAACAGTGTGGACGTCCCTTCAAAAGTTAAAAATTGAGCTACCCTATGATCCAGCCATTGCACTACTGGGTATTTACCCCAAAGATACAGATGGAGTGAAGAGAAGGGCCATATGCACCCCAATGTTCATAGCAACATTGTCCACAATAGCTAAATCATGGAAGGAGCTGAGCTGCCCTTCAACAGATGACTGGATTAAGAAGATGTGGTTCATATATACAATGGAATATTACTCAGCTATCAAAAAGATCAATTTCTCAACGTTTGCTGCAACATGGACAGCACTGGAGGAGATAATGCTAAGTGAAATAAGTCAAGCAGAGAGAGACAATTATATGGTTTCCCTCATTTATGGAACATAAGAAGTAGGAAGATTGGTAGGAGAAGAAAGGGACAAAGAAAGGGGGGTAATCAGAAGGGGGAATGAAACATGAGAGACTATGGACTCTGAGAAACAAACTGAGGGCTTCAGAGGGGAGGGGGGTGGGGGAATGGGATAGGCTGGTGATAGGTATTAAGGAGGGCACATATTGCATGGTGCATTGGGTGTTATATGCAAATAATGAATCATGGAACTTTACATCAAAAACCAGGGATGTACTGTATGGTGACTAACATAATATAATAAAAAAATAGTATTAAAAAAAGACAATGTAAAAAGTGACTTTTAAAACATGAAATGAGGAGTAGTGAAAATGTAGTTTTCAAAAGTTTTACATATAATTTGCTATCAACATAAAATAGTCTGTTATATACATATGAAGATATATTTGAACTACATGATAACCATAAATTTATAGCAAATACACAAAATAAATTGAGAATGGAATCTATATATAACACTAAAGAAAAAAAATCAAACCAGAAGGAAAAAGAGACAAGAATAAAGGGAGAGAGAAGAACTACAAAAATAGGCAAAAATGCAATAAGTACATTCATATCAGTGATTACTGTAAATGTAAAAGGACTAAATTCTCCATTTGAAACACATAGAGTGGGTGAATTGATTAAAAAAAAAAGACTCATCTACACACTGCTTACAAGAGGCTTACTTTAGAAGCAAAGAAATACACAGAAAATGAAGTGATGAAAAAAGATATTTCATGCAAATGGATATG
>NW_024423319.1:60175148-60181234 GCF_017311325.1 Ursus maritimus
AAAAAAAAAAAAAACAAAGAACAAATCAAAACAACAACAGCAACAAAAACTTTTGACCAAGAATACTATTCCTGGCAGGGTTATTATACAGGATAGAAGGAGAGATAAAGAATTTCCAGATAAGCAAAAGCTAAAGGAGTTCATCACCACTGAGGTGACCTTACAAGACATGTTAAAGGAACTTCTTTAAAATAAAAACAAATGGCACTGATTCATAACAACAAAAAAAAATGAAAGTGAAGATCTCACTGGAAAAGGTAAATATATAGTAGAGATAATGGATTAATCACATATAAACCTAGTATAAACATCAAAACACAAAAGTAGCAAAATTACCTAAAACTGCAATAAGTAGTTAAGGCATAAAAAACAACAACAACAATGGAACAGAATAGAGAACCCAGAAATGGACCCTTGGCTCTTTGGGCAACTAAACTTTGATAAAGCAGGAAAAAACATCCAGTGGAAAAAAGACAGTCTCTTCAATAAATGGTGCTGGGAAAATTGGTCAGCTACATGCAAAAGAATGAAACTTGACCACTCTCTCACACCGTACACAAAGATAAACTCCAAATGGATGAAAGACCTCAATGTGAGACAGGAATCCATCACAATCCTAGAGGAGAGCATAGGCAGCAACCTCTACGACATTGGCCACAGCAACCTTTTTCATGACACATCTCCAAAGGCAAGAGAAACAAAAGATAAAATGAACTTGTGGGACTTCATCAAGATAAAATCTTCTGCACAGACAAGGAAACAGTCAAAAAAAACTAAGAGGCAGCCCACGGAATGGGAGAATATATTTGCAAATGACACTACAGATAAAAGACTGGTATCCAAGATCTACAAAGAACTTCTCAAACTCAATACACAAGAAACAAATAAACAAATCATAAAATGGACTGAAGATATGAATAGACACTTTTCCAATGGAGACAAACAAATGGCTAACAGACACATGAAAAAGTGTTCAAAATCATTAGCCATCAGGGAAATTCAAATCAAATCCACACTGAGATACCACCTTATGCCAGTTAGAATGGCAACAATTGACAAGGCAAGAAACAACAATTGTTGGAGAGGATGTGGAGAAAGGGGATCCCTCCTACATTGTTGGTGGGAATGCAAGTTGGTGCAGCCACTCTGGAAAACAGTGTGGACGTCCCTTCAAAAGTTAAAAATTGAGCTACCCTATGATCCAGCCATTGCACTACTGGGTATTTACCCCAAAGATACAGATGGAGTGAAGAGAAGGGCCATATGCACCCCAATGTTCATAGCAACATTGTCCACAATAGCTAAATCATGGAAGGAGCTGAGCTGCCCTTCAACAGATGACTGGATTAAGAAGATGTGGTTCATATATACAATGGAATATTACTCAGCTATCAAAAAGATCAATTTCTCAACGTTTGCTGCAACATGGACAGCACTGGAGGAGATAATGCTAAGTGAAATAAGTCAAGCAGAGAGAGACAATTATATGGTTTCCCTCATTTATGGAACATAAGAAGTAGGAAGATTGGTAGGAGAAGAAAGGGACAAAGAAAGGGGGTAATCAGAAGGGGAATGAAACATGAGAGGACTATGGACTCTGAGAAACAAACTGAGGGCTTCAGAGGGGAGGGGGTGGGGAATGGGATAGGCTGGTGATAGGTATTAAGGAGGCACATATTGCATGGTGGCCAAGTGTTATATGCAAATAATGAATCATGGAACTTTACATCAAAAACCAGGGATGTACTGTATGGTGACTAACATAATATAATAAAAAAATAGTATTAAAAAAAGACAATGTAAAAAGTGACTTTTAAAACATGAAATGAGGAGTAGTGAAAATGTAGTTTTCAAAAGTTTTACATATAATTTGCTATCAACATAAAATAGTCTGTTATATACATATGAAGATATATTTGAACTACATGATAACCATAAATTTATAGCAAATACACAAAATAAATTGAGAATGGAATCTATATATAACACTAAAGAAAAAAAATCAAACCAGAAGGAAAAAGAGACAAGAATAAAGGGAGAGAGAAGAACTACAAAAATAGGCAAAAATGCAATAAGTACATTCATATCAGTGATTACTGTAAATGTAAAAGGACTAAATTCTCCATTTGAAACACATAGAGTGGGTGAATTGATTAAAAAAAAAAGACTCATCTACACACTGCTTACAAGAGGCTTACTTTAGAAGCAAAGAAATACACAGAAAATGAAGTGATGAAAAAAGATATTTCATGCAAATGGATATGAAGAGAAAACTGGTGTAGTTATACTCATCTCAGACAAAATAGACTATAGAACAAAGACTGTAATAAAAGAAAACAGGCATTACTTAATGATAAAAGGGTCAATCCAGCAAGATGATATAGCATTTATAAATGTATACGAACCCAACATAGAAACACCAAAATATACAAAACAAATATAAGCAGACCTAAAAAGGGAAACTGACAACATACAAAAATAGTAGAGAACTTTAACTTCCCACTTAATGAAAGGATGGATCATCCAGACAGAAAATCAACAAGGAAACAATGGTTTTGAATGACACATTGAACCAGATAGACTTAATAGATATACACAGAATATTCCATCAAGAAGCAGCTGAATACATATTCTTCTCAAGTACAGATAGAACATTCTCTAAGATCACATATTAAGCCAAAAAAACAAGCCTCAATAAAGTCAACGAAACTGAAATCATATCAAATATATTTTCCAACCACAATGATATGAAACTGGAAATCAATTTTGAGAAAAAAAACTGGGAAGAAAATGTGATTAAACATGCTGCTGAACAACAAATGTGTCATTGAAGAAATCAAAAGAAAAATTAAGAGATATTCAGAGACAAATAAATACAGAAATATGACATACCAAAGTTTATCGGATGTAGTAAAGTGTTTCTAAGAGGGAACTAAATAGCAATTTAGGCCTACCTAAAGAAACAAGAAAAAACTCAAATAAACAATATAACTTTTCATCTAAAGGAACTAGAAAAATAAGAACAAATGAAACCCAAAGTTACTACAAGGATGGAAATGATAAAGATCAGTGCAGAAAAAACAGAAACTGAAAAGACATTAGAAAAGATCAATGAAACTAAAAGCTGTTTTTTTGAAAATGTAAACAAAATTGAAAACCTTTAGCTAGATTCACAGAGAGAGAGAAAGAGAGAGAGAAAGGGCTCAAAAATATAAAATCAGAAAAGAGAGAAGTTACAACTGATATCACAGAAATACAAAAGATAAGAGGCTACTATGAAAAATTACAAATCAACAAACTGGACAACCTAGAAGAAATGGATAAATTCCTAGAAACATAATTTTCCCAATCAGAAAGAAATAAAAAATCTGAATAGACCAACTAGTTGTAGGAGCACTGAGTTAGTAAACATAAACCTCCCCAAAACAGAAGTCCAGGACCAAACAACTACACTGGTGAATTCTACAAACATTCAAATGAGAGGTAATACTTGTCCTTCTCTAAGTCTTCCAAAAAATTGAAGAGGAGGGAAAACATTCAAACTTATTTTATGCAACCAGCATTACCTTGATATCAAAAGTAGACAAGGGATCCCCCCAAAAAAGAAAACTGCAGACCAATACCACTGATGAATATAGGTATAAAAATCCTCAATAAAAATACTAGCAAAACAAACTCAACAGTGCATTGAAAGGATCATACACATTGGGATTTATTCCAGGGTTGCAAGAATGGGTCAACACCGGCAATTCAGTTAATGTGATACTGCATTAATAAAACAGAAGTATAACAACCATACAATTATCCCAATAGGTACAGAAAAAGCATTTGACAGAACTCAACATTTATTTATAATAAAACTCAGCATGTTGAGAATAGAGGGAGTGTAATTCAACATAATAAAGGCTATATATGACAAACTCACAGGTAATACCATCCTCAATGTTGAAAAAAAAGTTTTTCCCTTAAGATCAGGAACAAGAGGAGCACCTCGGTGGCTCAGTCATTAAGCGTCTGCCTTTGGCTCAGGTCATGATCCCAGGGTCCTGGGATCGAGCCCCGCTTTGGGCTCCCTGCTCAGCGGGAAGCCTGCTTCTCCCTCTCCCACTACCCCCTGCTGGTGTTCCCTCTCTTGCTGTATCTCTCTCTGTCCAATAAATAAATAAAATCTTAAAAAAAATCAGGAACAATACAATGATCCCCACTGTTGCCCTCTGTTTATTCAATGTAGTACTGGAAATCCTAGCCAGAGCAATTAGGCAAGTAAAAAAATAAAAACATCCAAATTGGAAAGGAAGAAATAAAATTGTCATTATTTGCATATGACATATGTAAAAAACCCTAAAGACCCTAAATACTTCACTACAAAACTGATGTAACTAATAAATAAATTCAGTAAAGTTTCAGGATTCAAAATTAATATAAAACAATTCATTGTGTTTCTATACATTAATAACGAACTATCAGAAAGATAAATTAAAAAAAAACATGAATCCCATTTACAATGCTTCAAAAAGAATAAAACACCTAGGAGTAAATTTATCTAAGGCAGTGAAAGACTTATACCCTGAAAACCATAAGACTTGGATGAAAACTTGAAGATGCAAATGGAAAGTCATTTCATATATATGGGTTAGAAGAATCAATATTGTTAAAATGTCCACACTACCCAAAGCAATCTACAGATTCAATGCAATCCCTATGAAAATTCCAGTGGCATTTCTCACAGAACTAGAACAAATAATTTTAAAATTTGTATGTAACCACAAAAGACCTCAAATATCCAAAGCAATGTTGAGAAAGAGCAAAGTTGAAGGTATCCACACTATATATATATATATATATATATATATATATATATATATATATATATATATAGTGAATTCTTTCTGACAAAAGAAGCAAGAATACACAATGAGAAAAAAAACAGTCTCTTCAATAAGTGGTGTTGAAAACTGATGGTTACTAGAGGGGAGGTGGGGGGGATGGGTTAAATAGGTGTTGGGGATTAAGGAGTGCACTTGTTGTGATGGGCAGAAGGTGTTGTATGAAAGTATTGAATCTCTAAATTGTACACCTGAAAGTAATACTACAGAGTATGTTAACTACCTGGAATTTAAATTAAAACTAACTAGTGAAAAAAAAACAAATAAGTAAAAGCACACACATGAAAATAAATGGTATTAAGAAAATTGGGCAACTACATAGAAAAGAATGAAACTGGATCACTCTTACACCAGATGCAAAAAAATAACTTGAAATGGATTAATGACTTGAATGTAAGACCTGAAGCAACGAAACTCCTAGAAGAAAACATAGGCAAAAAGCTCCTTCAACATCAGTCTTAGTAATGTTCTTTTTGTTTTTGTTTGTTTGTTTCTTTTGATCAGACTCCAAAGGCCAGGGCAATAAAAACAAAAATAAATGGGACCACATCAAACTAAATAGCTTCTCCACGGCAGAGGAAACCATCAACAAAAGAACACAACCATCTGAATGGAAGATGATATTGCAAAACATATATCCAAAAAGGGGTTACTATCCAAAATATATAACTCATACAACTCAAATATATAACTCATACAACTCAATTAGAAAAAAAAATGTGATAAAAAATGAGCAGAGTAAATGAATAGACATTTTTCTAGGTAAGACACGTAGATGTTCAACAGGCACATGAAAGATGCTCAATATCACTAATCATCAGGTTAAAGCAAATCAAAACCATAATGAGATATCTCACACCTGTCACAATGGTTATTATCAAGAAGACAAGAAATAATAAGGGTTGATAAGGATGTGGAGAAAAGGGAACCCTAGTGCGCTGTTGGTGGGAAAGTAAATTAGTGCAATCCTTATATAAAACAAGATAGAAGTTCCTCAAAAAATTAAAAATAGAACTACCATATGATCTAGCAATTCAACTTCTGAGTATCTATCCCAAGAAAATATTAACATTAATTCCAAAAGACATATGCACGCCTATGTTTATTGCAACATTATTTACAATAGCCAAGATATAGAAACAACCTAAGTGTCCATCAGTAAAGGAATGGTAAAGAGAATGTGATATATATATATATATA
>NW_024423319.1:60181259-60214324 GCF_017311325.1 Ursus maritimus
CAACATATCTTATGAATATTATTATTTAATTAGTGAGTATTTGTTTCCCTGTGATTGGATGTAGTGCATCTCAGTTCCAGCAAGATACGCCCTTAATCTTTAGGCATCTATTCTATAGTGAATATGGCTTTAAGCAGTCTGCACTTTACTCACTCTTTTAAAAAGTCATCACTGCTATGTGCTTAAGAATTTAAGACTAGGATGCCTGGGTGGCTCAGTTTGGTTAACCATCTGCCTCGAGCTCAGATCATGATCCCAGGGTCTTGGGATCAAGTCCCACATTACACTTCCTTGCTCAGCGGGGAGTCTGCTTCCCCTGCTTGTGCTCTCTCTCTCTCTTTGACAAATAAATAAATGAAATCTTAAAATACTTTAAAAAGGAATTTAAGACTGGAAAATTCTTTTTTTAAATTTTTAAATTTTTATTTTTTTATAATAATATTTTTATTATATTATGCTATTCACCATACAGTACATCCCTGGTTTTTGATGTAAAGTTTGATGATTCATTAGTTGCATATAACACCCAGTGTACCATGCAATACATGCCTTCCTTACTACCCATCACCGGCCTATCCCATTCCCCACCCTCCCCAGCCCACAGTTTGTTTCTCAGAGTCCATAGTCTCTCATGTTTCATTCCCCCTTCTGATTACCCCCCTTTCTTTATCTCTTTCTTCTCCTACCGATCTTCCTAGTTCTTATGTTCCATAGATGAGAGAAACCATATGATAATTGTCTTTCTCTGCTTGACTTATTTCACTTAGCATTATCTCCTCCAGTGCCATCCATGTTGCAGCAAATGTTGAGAAATTATTCTTTTTGATAGCTGAGTAATATTCCATTGTACATATGGACCACAACTTCTTAATCCAGTCATCTGTTGAAGGGCATCTCAGCTCCTTCCACGATTTCACTATTGTGGACAATGCTGCTATGAACATTGGGGTGCATATGGCCCTTCTCTTCACTACGTCTGTATCTTTGGGGTAAATACCCAGTAGTGCAATGACTGGATCATAGGTTAGCTCAATTTTTAACTTTTTAAGGGACCTCCACGCTGTTTTCCAGAGTGGCTGTACCAACTTGCATTCCCACCAACAATGTAGGAGGGATCGCCTTTCTCCACATCCTCTCCAACATTTGTTGTTTCCTGCTTTGTCAATTTTTGCCATTCTAACTGGCGTAAGGTGGTACCTTAGTGTGGTTTTGATTTGAATTTCCCTTATGGCTAATGATTTTGAACATTTTTTCACGTGTCTGTTAGCCATTCATTCTTAAGCAGGTTGGTTCTTAGTTTCCAAGTGTTTGAGTTTCTTCAAAATTCCAAAATAAAATGAAAATATCTTGATTAAAAATGTGTCCATCTGTATTTTGCATTCCATTTTTATTTATTTTATTTATTTTTATGAGGTATAACTGATATACAATATTCTATTAGTTCCATGTTTATCACATACTGACTCAACATTTGTATACATTATAACTAATCACCACAGTATGTCTAATTTCTATCTGTCATCACAAAAAGTTAATAAAATATTATTGATTGTATACCCTGTGTTGTACATTACATCTTCATGATTTATTTATTTTTTAACTAGAAGTTAGTGCTTTTTGATCCCCTTCAATGAACCCCCTTCCCCTCTGGCACCACCACTCTGCTCTCTGTATCTTTTTTTTTTTTAAAGATTTTATTTATTTATGTGACAGAGAGACAGCCAGCGAGAGAGGGAACACAGCAAGGGAGTGAGAGAGGAAGAAGCAGGCTCCCAGCGGAGGAGCCCGATGTGGGACTTGATCCCGGAACGCCGGGATCACGCCCTGAGCCGAAGGCAGACGCTTAACGACTGCGCTACCCAGGCGCCCCTGCTCTCTGTATCTTTGAGTCTGGGTTTTGTTTGATTGTTCTTTAGATTGTACTTATAAGTGAAATTAAGAAGTATGTGTCTACCTTCATCTGACTTATTCATTTAGAATAATATCCTCAAAGTATATCCATGGACTGTAGTAAATGACAGATTTCAGGTTTTTTTATGGATGAGTAGAGTTTTATATATATATATATATATATATATATATGTATGGTGAATAGCATAATATAATAAAAATATTATTATAAAAAAATAAAAATTTAAAAATTTAAAAAAAGAATTTTCCAGTCTTAAATTCCTTTTTTAAAGTATTTTTTAAGATTTCATTTATTTATTTGTCAAAGAGAGAGAGAGAGAGCACAAGCAGGGGGGGAAGCAGACTCCCCGCTGAGCAAGGAGTGTAATGTGGGACTTGATCCCAAGACCCTGGGATCATGATCTGAGCCGAAGGCAGATGGTTAACCAACTGAGCCACCCAGGCATCCCTAGTCTTAAATTCTTAAGCACATAGCAGTGATGACTTTTAAAAGAGTGAGTAGTGCAGACTGCTTAAATATATTCACTATAGAATAGATGCCTAAAGATTAAGAATCTTGCTGGAACTGAGATGCACTACATCCAATCACAGGGAAACAAATACTTACCTAATTAAATAATAATATTCATAAGATATGTTGAGTTGCAAAATAAGTTTATAACACCAAACAATATTTTAAAATCTGGAAAGAATTTCTAGTTAGATGTTCAGTTGTGATTCTAAGAATCTCTTATGAATTGGAGGCAATTTATATAGATATTTCCAATATGTATAAAACGTTATATCTCAAGTATTTTTTATTGACCCAATATGAAAATAATTTTATCCTCTCATGTCTTTGAATTTTTCAGATGTGAAGAGGTAGTAGAGAAAACACCTTTCTCTAATAAAACACAATAAATATTTGCATGGTATATATTTTCCCACCCTTTTACTTTTGACACACTCATCTCATTGAATTTGAAGTGAGTCTGTTCCTAATGCCATATAATTGGCTCATTTCCTTAACCCACTCTTCCAATCTATTTTTGAAATATATTTTACACTTATATTTAATATTATGGATATGTTAGAGTTTAAGTCTGCCATTAGACTAGAGTTAAGTCTGAAGATCTATCTTTTGGCTCATTTCTTTAACCCACTCTTCCAATGTATCTTTTGAAATGTATTTTCCATTTATATTTAACATTTGAGTATGTTAGAGTTTAAGTCTGCCATTTTATTATCTGTTTTCTGTTTGTTACTTTTGGGTGTCATTCCTCTCCTCTCTCTCTCTCTCTCTCTCTCTCTCTTTTAAAACTCTATTCATTTATTGAGAGAGAGAGAGAGAGAGAGAGAGAGAGAGACCATAGAGGGAGAGGGAGAGGGAGAAGCTGACTCTCCGCTGAGCAGAGAGGCCAAAATGGGACTCAGTCTCAGGACCCTGAGATCATGCCTGAGCCAAAGGCAGACACGAAACCAACTGAGCCACCCAGGAGCTCTCTGTCTCTCTTATTATGCCTTCCTGTTTATTAGTTGAACATTTTTCTGGATTCTTTTTTTTTTTTAAGATTTTATTTATTTATGTCACAGAGAGACAGCCAGCGAGAGAGGGAACACAGCAAGGGAGTGAGAGAGGAAGAAGCAGGCTCCCAGCGGAGGAGCCTGATGTGGGGCTCGATCCCGGAACGCCGGGATCATGCCCTGAGCCGAAGGCAGACGCTTTAACAACTGCGCTACCCAGGCGCCCCATTTTTCTGGATTCTAACATGAATTATTTATAGTGTTTTTGAGTATATCCTTGTATAGTTTTCATAGAGATTCCTCTGGGTATTGCAATATACATATATGACTTATCACAGTTTACTGATTTCAATATTTTACCATTTTGAAGTGTGAAAACAATACTTTTATTAAGGCACCTTTAATTTCCCCACTTTTTTTTCCAAGTTGCTTTCTTTTATTTCAAGTTTTATTTAAATTCCGGTTAGTTAACATACAGTATAATACTAGCTTCAGTTATAGAATTTAGAGATTCATCACTTACATCAAACACCCACTGCTTGGGGCGCCTGGGTGGCTCAGTCGTTAAGAGTCTGACTTGGGCTCAGGGTGTGATCCCAGGGTAATGGGATCGAGCCCTGCATCGGGCTCCCTGCTGCACTGGGAGCCTGCTTCTTCCTCTCCCACTCCCCCTTCTTGTGTTCCCTCTTTCACTGGCTGTCTCTCTCTCTGTCAAATAAATAAAGAAAATTAAAAACAAAACAAAACGAAACACTCAATGCTCATCACAAGTGCCCTCCTTAATACCCATCACCTATTATGCCCATCCCCCCACCCACTTCCCCTCCAGTAACTCTGTTTGTTCTCTATAGTTAAGATTCTGTTTAATGATTTGCTTTTCTCTTTTTTCCCTTACGTTCATCTGTTATGTTTCTTAAATTCCACTTATGAGTGAAATCATATGGTATTTGTCTTTCTCTGACTGACTTATTTCACTTAGCATAATACTCTCTAGCTCCATCAACATCATTGAAAATGGAAAGATTTCATTTTTTTAAATTTAAATTTTACTTAGTTAATGTATAGTACAATATTGGCTTCTGTGATTTCATCACTTATGTACAAGAACCAGTGCTCATCACAAGTGCCCTCTTTAATACCCATCACCCATCTAGCCCACTGCCCACCCACCTCCCTCCATCAACACTCAGTTTATTCTCTATCATTAAGAGTATCTTACAGTTTCCCTGTCTCTTGTTTCCACCCTTCCCCTATGTTCCTCTGTTTTCCTTTTTAAATTCCACATATGAGTGAGATCATATAGTATTTGTCTTTCTCTGACTGACTTATTTCCCTTAGCATAATACAATCTAGCTCCATTCACGTCATTGCAAATGGCAAGATTTCATTATTTTCAATGGCTGAGTAATATTCCATTGCATATGTATCCACCTCTTCTTTATCCATTCATTAGTCAATGGACATTTGGGCTCTCTCCATAGTTTGACTATTACTGATAATGCTGCTATAAACATCAAGGTGCATGTACAACTTTGAATCTGTATTTTTGTATCCCTTTGGTAAATACCCAGTAGTGCAATTGTTGGGTAGTGGAGGAGTTTAATCTTTAACTTTTTGAGGAACCTCCATACTGTATCCCAGAGTGGCTGCACCAAATTGTATTCCCACCAACAGTGCAAGAGGGTTTCTCTTTCTCTGCATGCTCGCCAACCCCCTTTGTTTCTTGTGTTGTTAATTTTAGCCATTCTGACTGGTGTGAGGTGGTATCTCATTGCAGTTTTTATTTGTATTTCCCTGATCGTGAGCGATGTTGAGCATCTTTTTATGTGTCTATTAGCCATCTGAATGTTTTCTCTTGAAAAGTGTCTATTCATGTCTTCTACCCATTTCTTAACTGACTAATTTGTTTTTTAGGGGTTGAGTTTGGTAAGTTCATTATAGATTTTGGATACTAACCCTTTATGAGATATGTCATTTGCAAATAACTTGTCCCATTCTATAGGCTGCTTTTTAGTTTTGTTGATTGTTTCCTTCACTGTGCAGAAACTTTTTATCTTGATCAAGTTCCAATAGTTCATTTTTGCTTTTGTTTCCCTTGCCTCCAGCAACATGTTTAGTAAGAAGTTGCTATAACTTAAGTCAAAGTGGTTTCTCCTGGCATTTTTCTCCAGGATTTTGATGGTTTCCTGTCTCACATTTAGGTCTATCATCTGTTTCGAGTTTATTTTTGTGTATGGTGTAAGAAAGTGGTCCAGTTTCATTCTTCTGCATGTGGCTGTCCAGTTTTTCCAACACTTTGTTGAAGAGACTGTCTTCTTTCCATTGGATATTCTTTCCTGCTTTCTCAATGATTAGTTAACCATATAGTTGCGGGTCCATTTCTGGGTTTTCTATTTTGTTCCATTCATCTATGCATCTGTTTTGTGCCACTCAAACTATCTTGAACACTACATCTTTGTAACATAGCATGTAATCTGGATTCATGATAACTTTTTTTTCTTTTTCAGGATTTGTTTTTCTTTTTCAGGATTGCTTTGGCTATATGGGGTCTTCTGTGATTCCACACAAATTTTAGGATTTCTTGTTCTAACTCTATGAAAAATGCTGGTGATATTTTGATAAGGATTGCATTTAATGTGTAGATTACTTTGGGTAGTACAGACACTTTAACAACATTTGTTCTATCAATTGATGAGCATGGAATGCTTTTCCATTTTGTGTGTGTGTCCTCTTCAATTTCTTTCATAAGTTTTCTGTAGTTCTCAGAGTACAGATCTTTTACCTCTTCAGTTAGGTTTATTCCTAGGTATCTTAATGGCTTTAGTCCAATTGTAAATGGGATAGATTCCTTCATTTCTTTTTCTGCTGCTTCATTATTGGTGTATAGAAATGCAACAGTTTTCTGCACATTGATTTTATATCCTACAACTTTGCTAAATTCATGTATGAGTTCTAGCAATTTTTTGCTGGAGTCCTTCAGGTTTTTGCATAGAGTATTATGTCTTCTGCAGAGAGTGAAAATTTCATTTCTTTTCTGCTGATTCGGATGCCCTTTGTTCCTTTTTGTTGTCTGATGGCTGAGGCTATGACTTCCAGTACTATGTTAAATAGTTATGGTGAGAGTGGACATTCTTGTTCTGATTCTTGTTCTGTTTCGGACCTTAGGGAAAAGGCTCTCAGTGTTTTTCCTCATTGAGGATATCAGCTGTGTGTCTTTCATTTATGGCCTTTATTATATTGAGATATGTTCTATCTATCCCTACTTTCTTGAGGGTTTTTATCAAGAATGGATGCTGTAATTTGTCAAATGCTATTTCTGCATCTATTGACAGAATCATATGATTCTTATCCTTTATTTTATTAATGTATGTTCATTGATTTGTGAATATTGAACAACCCTTGCAGCCCAGGATCACCTCTTGATCATGGTGAATAATTCTTTTAATATACAGTTGAATTTGATTTGCTAGTAGTTTATTGAGAATTTTTGCATCCATGTTCATCAGGGATATTACCCTATAATTCTTTTTACTGTGGTCTTTGTCTGTTTTGGAATCAAGGTAATATTGGCTTCATAGAACAATTTTGGAAGATTTCATTGCATTTCTATTTTTGGAACAGTTTGAGAAGAGGTATTAACTCTTAAAAGTTTGATAGAATTCCCCTAGGAAGCTATCTGGCCCTGGACTTTTGTGTATGTGGAGATTTTTGATTTCTGATTCAATGTCTTTGATGATTATGGGTCTGTTCCAATTTTCTATTCCTTCCTGTTTTGATTTTGGTTCTTAGTAAGTTTCTAGGAATTTGTCCATTTCTTCCAGATTGTCCAGTTTGTTGGCATATAGTTTTTCATGTTATTCTCTTATAATTATTTGTATTTCTGTGGTGTTGGTTGTGATCTCCCCTCTTTCATTCATGATTTTATCTGTCTGGGTCCTTCCTCTTTTCTTTTTGATAAGTTTGGCTAGGGGTTTATCAATTTTATTATTTTTTTTCAAAGAACCAGTTCTTAGTTTCCTTGATCTGTTCTACTGGGGTTTTTGTTTGTTTGTTTGTTTGTTTTGTTTTGTTTTGCTTGTTTGCTTGCTTCTATGTCATTTATTCCTGCTCTAATCATTATTATTTCACTTCTTCTGCTGGCTTTAGGCTTTATTTTTTCTCCTTTCCTAGCTCCAAGGTATAAGTTTAGGTTGTGTATTTGAGACTTTTCTTGCTTCTTGAGCTAGGCTTGTATTGCGATATATGTCCTTCTTAGGACTGCCTTTCCCGCTCCCCAAAGATTTTGGACTCCCGTGTTTTCATTTTCATTTTCTTCTATGTATTTTTTTAATCTTCTTTAATTTCCTGGTTGACCCATTCATTCTTTAGTAGGATGTTCTTTAACTTCCATGCATTTAAGGTCTTTCCAAATATTTTTTTTTGTGGTTGACTTCAACTTTCATAGCATTGTGGTCTGAAAATATGCATGGTATGATCTCGATTTATTGTACTTGTTTAGGGCAGATTTGTAAGCCAGTATGTGGACTATTCTGGAGAATGTTGCATGTGAACTCAAAAAGAATGTGTATACTCTAGCTTTAGGATGAAATGTTCTGAATATATCTGTTAAGTTTATCCTGTCCAGTGCGTCATTCAAAGTCTCTGTTTCCTTACTGATTTTCTACTTAGATGATCTGTTCATTGCTGTGACTGGGGTGTTAATGTCCGCTTCTATTATTGCATTATTATCAATGAGTTTCTTTATATTTATTATTAATTGATTTATATATTTGTGTAGTCCTAAGTTGGGACATGATATTTACAATTGTTAGATCTTCTTGATGGATAGAACCTTTAATTATGATATAATGTCCTTCTTCATTTCTTGCTACATTCTTTGTTTTAAAATCTAGTTTGTCTGCTGTAAGTATGGCTCCTCTGGGTTTCTTTTTTTATTTAACTTCAATTAGCCAATTTACAGTACATCATTAGTTTCAGTAATTTATCAGTTTCATATAACACCCAGTGCTCATCACATCATGTGCCCTCCCTAATGTCTATCACCCAATTACCCCATTCCCACACCCACCTCCCCTCCAGCAACCCTCAGTTTGTTTCCTACACTTAACAGTCTCATGGTTTTTCTCTCCTGGGATGATTTCCCATTCTGTTTTCGCTCCCTCCCCCACAGTCCTGTGCCCTGTTTCTTATGTTCCACATATGAGTGAAACCATATAATTGTCTTTCTCTGATTGATTTGTTTTGCTCAGCATAAAAACCTCCAGTTCCATCCACATTGATGTAAATGGATAAGTATTCATCTTTTCTAATAGCTGAGTAATATTCCAGTGTGTGTGTGTGTGTGTGTGTGTGTGTGTGTGTGTGTGTGTGTATCACATCTTCTTTATTCATTCATCTGTCGATGGGCATCTGGACTCTCTCCAAGTTTGGCTATTGTGGACATTGCTTCTGTGAACATTGGAGTGCAGGTACTGCTTCAGATCACTACATTTGTATCTTTGGGGTAAATACCTAGTAGTGCAATTGCTGGGTCATAAGGTAGCTCTGCATTTAACTTCTTCAGGAACCTCCATACCATTTTCCAGAGTGGCTGTACCACCTTCATTCCTACCAACAGTGTAAGAGGGTTCACCTATCTCCACATGCTCAAAAACATTTGTTGTTTCCTCTCTTGTTAATTTTAGCTATTCTGACTGGTATAAATTGGTATCTCATAGCGGTTTTGATTTGTATTTCCCTGATGCCAAGTGATGTGGACCATCTTACCATGTGTCTATTGGCCATTAGTATGTCTTTTTTGGAGAAATGTCTATTCATGTTTTCTGCCCATTTCTTGACTGGATTATTTGTTCTTTGGGTGTTGAGTTTGATAAGTTCTTTATAGATCTTGGATACTAGCCCTTTATCTGATATGTCATTTGTAAATATCTTCTCCCATTCCATCGGTTGCCTTTTAGTTTTGTTGACTGTTTCCTTTGCTTTGCAGAAGGTTTTATTTATTTATTTATTTATTTTTAATTTTTTTATTATATTATGTTAGTCACCATACAGTACATCCCTGGTTTCTGATGTAAAGTTCGATGATTCATTAGTTGCATATAACACCCAGTGCACCATGCAATAGTGCCCTCCTTACTACCCATCACCAGTCTATCCCATTCCCCCACCCCCCTCCCCTCTGAAGCCCTCAGTTTCTTTCTCAGAGTCCATAGTCTCTCATGCTTCATTCCCCCTTCTGATTATCCCCCCCTTTCTTTATCCCTTTCTTCCCCTACTGATCTTCCTAGTTCTTATGTTCCAAAAATGAGACGAACCATATAATTGTCTTTCTCTGCTTGACTTATTTCACTTAGCATTATCCCCTCCAGTGACGTCCATGTTGCAGCAAATGTTTATTTATTTATTTATTTGCCTACATTTTATTTTTTTATTACAATAATATTTTTTTATTATATTAGGTTTTATTTTGATCAAGTACCAATAGTTCATTTTTGCTTGTCTTTCCCTTGCTTTTGGAGATGTGTCTAGCAAGAAGTTGCTGTGGCCAAGGTCAACGAGGTTGCTGCCTGTGTTCTTCTGTAGGATTTTGATGCAGTCCCGACTCACATTTAGGTCTTTCATCCATTTTGAGTTTATTATTGTGTATGGTGTAAGAAAATTATCCAATTTCATTCTTTTACATGTGACTTTCCAATTTTCCCAGCACCTTTTATTGAAGGGAACGTCCTTTTTCCATTGGATATTCTTTCCTGTTTTGTCAAAGATTAGTTGACCATAGAGTTGAGAGTCCATTTCTGGGTTCTCTATTCTGTTCCACTGATCCACATGTCTGTTTTTGTGCCAGTACCATACTGTCTTGATAATTACAGCTTTGTAATAGAGCTTGAAGTCCAGCATTGTGATGTCACCAGCTTTGGTTTTCTTTTTCAACATTCCTTTGGCAATTTGGGGTCTTTTCTGGTTCCATACAAATCTTAGGATTGTTTGTCCTAGCTCTGTGAAAAATGTTGGTGGTATTTTGATAGGGATTGCACTGAATGCGTAGATTGCTCTGGGTAGCCTTAGGCATTTTAACAATATTTGTTATTCCAATCCATGAACATGGAATATTTTTCCATCTCTTTGTGTCTCCCTCATAAGTGAAATTTCTTTCATAAGTGTTCTATAGTTTTTAGAGTACAGATCCTTCACCTCTTTGGTTAGATTTATTCTTAGGTATCTTATGGTTTTTGGTACAATTGTAAATGGGATGAATTCCTTAATCTATTTCTTCACTCACATTGTTAGTGTATAGAAGTGTAACTGATTTCTGTACATCGATTTTATATCCTGCCACACAGCTGACTTCCTGTATGAGTTCTAGCAAATTCGGGATAGAGTCTTTTGGGTTTTCCACATACTGTACCATGTCATTTGCAAAGAGTGAGAGTTTAACTTCTTTTACTATGGCTTTCTTTTGACATCCATTTGCATGATAGATGCTTCTGCATCTCCTCACTTTCAATCTGCAAATGTCTTTAGGTCTGAAATGTGTCTCTTATAGGCAGCATATAGATGGATCTTATTTATTTATCCATTCTGATTCTCTATGCCTTTTGATTGAAGTATTTAGTCCATTTACATTCAGAGTGATTATTAGCAGATAAGAATTTATTGTTGTGTTATCTGTAAAGTTGGTGTTTCTGGTGATGTTCTCTGGTTCTTTCTATTCTTTGCTGCTTTTGGTCTTTTTTCCCCACTCAGAGTCCCTTTTAATATTTCTTGCAGGGATCCTTTAATTGTCATGAACTCCTTTAGTTTTTTTATCTGGTGAACTCTTTATCTCTCCTTCCATTATGAATGACAGCCTTGCTGGTTAAAGAATTCTTGCCTGCATATTTTTTTTTCCTATTCAGCACATTTCCTGCCATTGTCTTCTGGCCTGCTATGTTTCTGTAGACAGCCCTTTCATGCACCTGATCTGTCTTCCCTGGTAGTTTAAGGGCTTTTTTCCCTTGCTGCTTTTAGGATTTTTTCCTTGTCTGTGTATTTTGTGAATTTGACTATGATGCGTCTTGGAGATGGTCAGCTTTTGTTGAATTTAATGGGAGTTCTCTGTGCTTCTTGGATTTTCATGTCTGTGTCTTTCTAGAGATTAGGGAATTTTTCAGGTATAATTTTTTTATAATAATCTTTTTTATTATATTATGTTGTTCACCATACAGTACATCCCTGGTTTTTGATGTAAAGTTTGATGATTCATCAGTTGCGTATAACACCCAGTGCACCATGCAATATGTGCCCTCCTTACTACCCATCACCAGCCTATCCCATTCCCCCACCCCTCTCCCCTCTGAAGCCCTCAGTTTGTTTCTCAGAGTCCATAGTCTCTCACGTTTCATTCCCCCTTCTGATTACCCCCCTTCTTTATCCCTTTCTTCTCCTACCGATCTTCCTAGTTCTTATGTTCCATAGATGAGAGAAACCATATGATAATTGTCTTTCTCTGCTTGACTTATTTCACTTAGCATTATCTCCTCCAGTGCCGTCCATGTTGCAGCAAATGTTGAGAAATTGTTCTTTCTGATAGCTAACTGCTACTTCATCCTTCTCGTTATTATCACCTCCATTTGGGATTGCATCGTGGTTAAAGCATTTTCACTTTTGGACTTACGAGTTTTTACTTCTTTTGTCTCTGCAATAAGAGATTCTCTAGTGTCTTGTATGCTTTTTTCAAGCCCAGCTATTATCCCTTAATTGCTGTTTTAAATTCTTGTTCAGTCATCTTACTTATAGCTACATTGATTAAATCTCTGGCCGTAATTTCTTTCTGTTCTTTCTTTTGGGATGAATTCCTCCATCTTGTCATTTTGGAGAGAAAAAAGCAAAATAAAACTAAATAAATTTGAAAAATAGAAGAAAGAAAAATTAAATGAAATTAAATACATAAAGGTAGCTAGATCCTAGGCATGTTTTGGTCTGCTTGTTATGAGAGGTTTGATAGGGAAAAAAGGTAGAAAGACAAAAAGAAAAGAAAAGAAATTGGAAATTTAAGAAATTGTTCTTTCTGTATCCAAAAAAAAAAAAACCACACAAACAAACATACAAAGAAAACAAACAAAAACAAAGATAAAAACAAAGCAAAAGGGGTGCCCGGGTGGCTTAGTCATTAAGCATCTGCCTTCAGCTCAGGGTGTGATCCTGGCATTCTGGGATCAAGCCCCACATCAGGCTCCTCTGCTGGGAGCCTGCTTCTTCCTCTCCCACTCCTTGCTTGTGTTCCTTCTCTCACTGGCTGTCTCTCTCTCTCTGTCAAATAAATAAATAAAATCTTAAAAAATAAACCAAAAAAACAAGAAACAAACAAACAAACAAAAAAAACTTCTCCAAAGAAGACATACAAATGGCTAACAGACACATGAAAAAATGTTCAACATCACTAGTCATCAGGGAAATTCAAATTAAAACTACATTGAGATACCACCTTACACCCATTAGAATGGCTAAAATTAACAAGGCAGGAAACAACAAATGTTGGTGAGGATGCGGAGAAAGGGGAATCCTCTTACACTGTTGGTGGGAATGCAAGCTCTTACAGCCACTCTGGAAGACAGTATGGATGTTCCTCAAGATGTTAAAAATAGAGCTACCTTATGACCCAACAATTGCACTACTAGGTATTTACCCCAAAGATACAGATGTAGTTAAAAGAAAGGACACCTGCACTCAGATGTTCATAGCAACAATATTCACAATAGCTGAACTGTGGAAGAAGCCAAGATGTCCTTCAACAGATGAATGGATAAAGAATATGTGGCTCACATATGCAATGGAATATTACTCCATCATCGGAAAGGATGAATACCTACCATTTGCATCAGCATGGATGGAACTGGAGGGGATTATGGTAAGTGAAATAAGTCAAGCAAAGAAAAGACAATTATCGTATGGTTTCACTCATATGTGTAATACAAGGAATAGTGCAGAGGACCACAGGGGAAGGGAGGGAAAACTGAATGGGAACAAATCAGAGAGGGAGACAAACAGTGAGAGACTCTGGACTCCAAGAAACTAACTGAGGGTTACAGAAGGGAGGAGTGTGGGGGATTGGGTAATTGGGTTATGCATATTAAGGAGGGTACGAGAACTGGGTGTTATATGCAATGAATGAACTGTTGAACACTACATCAAAAACTAATGATGTACTATATGTTGGCTAATTGAACATAATAAAAATAAAAGAAAGAAAAAAACAAAAACGCAAAGGATGCTAGATTCTGTTTCCACTAGAACTAACTCTTCGCAGTACTTTATGATCAGTAGACGGTGTGGGTGAGGGATTTGCCCTGGTATTCTGAGGCAGGTGCCTGCTGCTCTGATTCTCAGGTGAAATCGCCCTAGTATTAGAGGAGGGGTCAGGGCTCAGGGGGGCGGGGCTTGTGTAGAGGCTCTCTTCTCCACTTGGTGGCGCTGTATAGTTTACTGATGTGGTTTAAGCTGGTGGCGCAGGGGAAAAAATGGCTTAAATGGCTTTTCTCCATTCTCTCTTCTCCCAGCAGGAAATGCTCACCACCCCTCTTCAGTAAGCCCTCAGACACCTGTAAAGAGGAACCCCACCTGTGTCCCTGGTTTCCATCAGATACCCACCTTCACCCTGTCTGTATCCAAGCTATCCTCCTGCCAAAGGGTGCAGCACTCGTGTTTTAGCTCAAGGTATGGCTGTGTTTCAAAACCCCACGCTTCAGAGACCCCCATGGCATCGACCCACACTGATACTCTGGGGGACACTCTCCCTGCATTGTGTCTGGTTCTGTCTTGTCACAGAAGACAGATGTGTGACTGTGTAGTGTTTGAAGTTTATGGTAAATCGCAACACACAGCCAGCACCAGGGTTTGCAGTCCTCCACTGGTGTCTTTATTCCTACACTGGTTAGTGGGACAGCTTGATGGTGCCTGCAGGATCCTTTTCCCGTGGAGAGGTCATATCACCTCTACCACATGCACTCCACGCAGGGGAACTGCTTCTCTCTCAGTGTTACCCTGTGGATCCTCAGGCTGCTGACTGCTGGGGTTCAGTTCTGCTATCCCGTTGGAGCACTGCTCAGCTCCCTAGGTATGAACGTTGCAATGTCTCAGACCTCTGAAACTTTGAACCTTTGGAATCTGTGCTCCACTGTTTATAGAAAACTGGCGGTATTGTAACCTTCTCCTTTTTCCTGGTCAGTGGTTATGAGAAATAGCTTTCTCGTGCAGTCCCCTGTGTGTGTTTGCACTCTTTTTTTTTTTCCTGCACTTTCTCTCTCTCTCCTCCTTCTCTCTTGGAACTCCCTCTGTGGACAGGTCTCTCTTTTTGGGGCAGTACCCACAACTCTTTTCTCCCACAAACTCTCTGCAGTTCCTACCTTCCATGGGCTTTTTTTTTTTTTTTGGTTTATAGACATGCAGCTTTTTTCTCTAAGAGTTCTGGTTGATTTCTTAGGTGTTCAGAATGATTTGATATTTACCTGTGTTCAAGGGAGGAGGCAAGCTTAGGATTGTCCTACTCCTCTGCCATCTTGCCATTCTCCAGATATTTCATCCTTTTTTTGACTGAGTGATATTCCATATGTATATACCACATCTTCCTTATCCATTAATCAGTCTATGGGCATTTGAGCTCTTTCCATAATTTGACTATTGTTGATAATGTTGTTATAAACATTGCAGTTCATGTATCCCTTTAAATCAGTATTTTTGTATCCTTTGGGTAAATATCTAGTAGTGCAATTGCTGGGTCATAGGATAATTCTGTTTTTAACTTTTTGAGGAACCTCCATATTGTTTTCCAGAGTGACTACAGCAGTTTGCATTCCCAAGAAAACTGCATCCTTGATAACACCTGTTGTTTCTTGTGTTGTTCATTTAAGCTATTCTGACTGGAGTGAGGCGTTATCTCATTGTATTTTTGATTTGTATCCCCTGATGATGAGTGATATTGAGCATCTTTTCATGTGTCTGTTAACTATTTGTTTGTCTTCTTTGGAAAAAATGTCTATTCATGTCTTCTGCCCATTTTAACTAGATTTAACTGGATATTTAACTAGATGTTTTTTGGGCATTGAGCTTCATAAGGTCTTTCTAGATTTTGGATACTAACCCTTTATCACATATATCATTTGCAAATATCTTTTCCCATTCCAAAGGTTGCCTACTAGTTATATTGATAGCTTCCTTCACTGTGCAGAAGCTTTTTATCTTGATGAAGTCCCTGTAGGTTATTTTTCTTTTGGTTCCCTTGCCTCAAGAGACATATCTAGTAAGAAGTTGGTATGTCCCATGTCAAAGAGGTTACTGCCTGTGTTCTTCTCTAGGATTTTGATGGTTTCTTGTCTCACATTTAGGTCTTTCACCCACTTTGTCCATTTTTTAAATGTCATTGTCTTGAATATTTCATTCTGTAATAATTTTTGTTCTTTTTTAATAATTTTTATTTTGTTATATTAGTCATCATACAGTATATCCCCAGTTTTTGATGCAATGTTCCATGATTCATTATTTGCATATAACACCCAATGCACCATGCAATATGTACCCTCCTTAATAGCTATCACCGGCCTATCCCAATCCGCCACTCCCCTCCCCTCTGAAGCCCTCAGTTGGTTTCCCAGACTCCACAGTCTCTCATGGTTCATTCCCCCTTCTATTTACCCCCCCCCTTCATTCTTCCCTTCCTTCTCCTACCGATCTTCCTATTTCTTATGTTCCATAAATGAGTGAAACCATATGATAATTGTCTTTCTCTGCTTGACTTATTTCACTTAGCATAAACTCCTCCAGTCCCGTCCATGTTGCTGCAAATGTTGGGTAATCGTTCTTTCTGATGGCTGAGTGATATTCCATTGTATATATGGACCACATCTTCTTAATCCAGTCATCTGTTGAAGGGCATCTCAGCTCCTTCCACAATAATTTTTGTTCTGATCATAAAGTATGATGTATAAAACACATGAAGAGAAGGAAAGGATAATCTATTATATGTACCCATATTTCTTTTTTTAACAGCTTTATTCAGATATAAATCAGATACCATATAATTCCCTGATTCAAAGTGTATAACTCAATATCTTTTGTGTAACAGGGTTGTGCAAAAATCATCACAATCAATTTTAGAATACATTTTTTTCCCTCTAGAAGAAAACCCTGTGCCCATTAGCAGTCCTTGTTCATTTCCCAAAACTCCTTCACACCGCCGGCCCCAGACAACTACCAGTATATTCAATATTGCAGTGGTTTCTTAGATATATCAGCAAGAGAACAAGCAAGAAAAGAAAAACAGATAAATTTGACTTCATCAAAATTAAAATATTTTAAGTTGCAAAAAATATCATCAAGAAAGTGACTATGTAACCCAAACATTGAGAAAAAATATTTGCAAATCATATATATTATAAGGGACTTTTATTCAGAATACGTAAGGAACTTTCACAGATCAATAATAATACAATAAATAAACCAGTTTAAGAATGGGCAAAGGATCTAATATGACCCTGCAATTCCACTCCTGCACATATATCAAAGAGAAATAGAAACATACATCCACACAAAACTTGTACACAAATGCTCACAGCAGCATGATTAATTATAGCCAACAAATAAAAAGAACTCAAATGTCCACCAACTGATAAATGGATAAGTACAATATGGTATACCCATGCAATGAAATATTGCTCAGCAATAAAAATGAATGAAGTAGTGATTCATGCTACAATGTGGATGAACTTTGAAAACATATTAAGTGAAAGCCAGTAACAAAATAACTACGTATGATATAATTTTATTTATGTGGAATGTCCAGAGAAGACAAATCTATAGAAACAGAAAGTGAATAAACTGGTGATTTTCTGGGGATGGCCAGGTTGGAGGAATTTTGGAGGCCATGAACAGTGACCGCTAATGGGTACAGAGTTTTCTTCCAGAGAGAAAAATTATTCTGAAATTGATTGTGATGATTATTGCGCAATCCTGTTATACTGAAATAAATTGAATTGTACACTTGTGAATTGGTGAACTATATGGTAACTGAATGATATCTTACTAAGTTGTTAAAAAAGAAATATGGGTATATACAATAGATTATCCTTTTCTTCATGCAATGTATGCATCATATTTTACAAGTAGAAAAAATTATCAACATCAAATATTCAAGACAATGACATTTATAAAGGGAGGGAAGGTAAAGGGGACTCAATGAAAATATTGCTTCCACTATTCAAAGTGGACTTGATTGAAGTTGCAAGTTTTTGACAAGGGTGTAAGAGATAAAACAATAATACTTTTGGAAGAAAACATAAAAGTAAATATTTATGACCTTATCATTTTATCTTCATGTCCTGGTATACGATCCATTTTGAGTTAATTTTTGTGTATGATGTGGAGTCCAACTTCATTTTTTCACATGTGTATATTCCCTCTTTCCAGTGCCATTTGTTGAAAAGTCTTTTTTTCTTTTTCAGTCATTTCTTTTTATTTACAGTTTGTGTTCAATGTAAATCAATTCCATAACATGAGAAGTTACTATGAATCAAGGCATAAATACACAAGCATAATATATAATCCAAAATAGATGTACAGTTTTGAGGTATGAAACAAAACGGAATATTCATTTACAGACACAGTGGCTTGAGATGTGCTGGATATGGTTGTTCTGGTGTAGGTTCCTAAAGATGGGAAAAAATGACTGGTTATCAAGACTACTGTGGCCATATTAGGTATTGGAACATCTAAGCATCAGTGTGGGATCATGGGAACCAAAGACCATAGAATGTCTATTAAAAAAAAATTTCTGTGCATCGAGGAAATTGTCAAAAGATTTACTTTTCAGGGGCGCCTGGGTGGCACAGCGGTTAAGCGTCTGCCTTCGGCTCAGGGCGTGATCCCGGTGTTCTGGGATTGAGCCCCACATCAGGCTCCTCCGCTATGAGCCTGCTTCATCCTCTCCCACTCCCCCTGCTTGTGTTCCCTCTCTCACTGGCTGTCTCTGTCTCTGTCAAATAAATAAATAAAATCTTAAAAAAAAAAAAGATTTACTTTTCAGAATGAAGCCCACTTTAGGCTTAGGACCAGGTTCTAACTGTCTAAAAATATTGACTAACACAATGTGTTCCAAATGTGGGTATTCTGATTGAGATTTTTTTTAAAAAATATTTACAGAAAGAGTAAAGAAGTTATTTCTGAATTTAATGTGAGTAAACTCCCAGTATTCCCTTCCCAAATACTTGATTTACAATTTTGGCTCCTGTATGCATTTTCCCTTTTTAATTTCAAGATTTGTAAGTTTCACCTTCAAAACAGATCTTTTTTTTTTAAGATTTTATTTATTTATGTGACAGAGAGACAGCCAGTGAGAGAGGGAACACAGCAGGGGGAGTGGGAGAGGAAGAAGCAGGCTCCCAACGGAGGAGCCCGATGTAGGACTCGATCCCGGAACGCCAGGATCACGCCCTGAGCTGAAGGCAGACGCTTTAACGACTGCGCTACCCAGGCGCCCCACAGATCTTTTTTTTTAATTGTAAAATGTATTCAACAGGGACATCTGGGTGGCTCAGTCCATTAAGCATCTGCCTTTGGCTCAGGTCATGATATCAGGGTCCTAGGATCAAGGCCTGCATCGTTCTCCCTGCTCAGCAAGGAGTCTGCTTCTCCCTCTCCCTCTGCCCCTTCCGCCCACTTATGATCTTTCTCTCTCTCTTACAAATAAATAAATAAAATCTTTTAAAAAATTATTCAACATATGCAGAAATAAAAATTATTTTGAAATTACTTTAGGTCAATGTATTTCTACTCTTTGGGATCAATTTAGCTAAATGAATCTGGCACTCTTGTTGAATGTGATAAGTATATAAGCAAAATTTACTCATTATGCTTCAGTCTGGGGTAGATTCCAATCCATCATTGCCCTGGCACATGTCAATTACTATATAAAAAATCAAATGTAATGTTCAGTCCAAAGCCTCAGAAGAAAAAGTTGTGTTTCCATGAAACAGTGATAGCTTAACAGTGTAAAATTTTATCTAGAGCACATAGGCATTAAATTAGTACTGCTAAAACAATGCACTGGGGATTTACAGTAACACCTGGAAGTTCCCTCTAATGTACATGTAAATGGAATCATGGAAGATTTTTGTACTACCTAACTGTTCCATGGCATTAAAGATTTAATGAACCAAATGAAAACTGATTCTGTTCACATCCCATCCTTTATATCTAGGTAAGATAAAACCTATTCTCATTTTCAAGGTAGAATTTTATATGTCAATACTTCTTAAGCCACACTTAAAGAAATCATCTCTTAACTAATATTGGATGTTTTCTCTTCATCTTGTACAGGAAACTCCTGTAGATTTAATAGACATTCACTGTCTAGTCAAACCCTTCACATGTTCTTCAAACCAATCAAATATGGATTCCTCAAAATTTTTTGTCAATAAAATAAGATGTGGAATTAACAGATTCAATGAAAACCTGTTTTTTAACTTGTCACATTGGATGTCTAGTTGCCGTTTGGATTGGGTTTAGAAGATAGGGAAGTATAGGGTTTTTTTTGGTCTGAATCTCTAAGCAGGAGAGATGTAAAAGGGAGAATGAGATCACAAAGAGAATGGTCATTGACTACAGAGCACGGCCAGTTGCCATAGGGGTTGGTGGCATTAGCTGGATTTGGGGCAGTGGAGGTATTCTGGGAGGAGTTACTTGAAATTGTCACAGCAGTTGTTTGATTTGAATAAATCTGTGTGGGTAGGAGCAGCACCAGAAGCAGCAGCCCTAGTCTGAGCCTGGCCTCCAGGCTCTGCCCATGTCTGCTCCCTCTGCATTGGTGCTCAGCAGGTCTCGCTGGATGTGGGGTGAGTGGAGAACTCTTGGTTTGTGGCAGGCACAGGCAAGATGGGCAAAAAAACCCTTTTTTCTTCTATTGAATCTTCTTTGCACCCTTGTCGAAAATCAGTTAATCACAAATAGTAATGGTTACTTTCTAGATTCTCAATTTGATTCCATTGATCTATATACTTACCCTTATGCCACTATCTTAATTAATGCTGCTTTGTAATAAGTTTTGAAATGGGGAACTATGAGTTCCCCAACTTTATCATTTTTTTCTATTATTACTTTGGCTATTCTAAGTCCCTTTAGTTTTCACATGAATTTAAGGATTGTGTCAAATATGCAGATCAATTGCAGGGTGGAATGTTTAGGGGAAAATGGGAAGTGACTGCTAATGGGTATAGTATTCTTTTGGGGGTGATTTAAATATCCTAAAATTGCCTGTAGTGATGGTTTCACAATTCTGTGAATTTCTAAAATACGTTGAATTGTACATTTTAAGTGGGTGAATTTTATGGTATATGAATTGTATCTCAATAAGCTGCTTAATGAAAGAAAAAAAAGTCTAGTTATAAAATTTGGAATTTGGTCATAACAAATTTAAAATATTAAAGAAGCCAAATATTAAATCCAAAACTCACTGCAACATTCTAGTTCAATATGAAATCTAACAATAGTGTTTCAACTCAATGAAGGTCCTAAACTGGCTGTAATCAATGCTCGTAACCAAAAAGCACAATAACACAATTGAGAAATGGCATTACAGCACGTAACATGATTTCTAACAGGTTAAGTTTAATATTTAGACAGCTGCTATGTCTATATTAGACAAATTTTATAATATGCTTAAACGCTGTGGCTTTTTTTTTAGTGTCACTCTTGTTTGACAGATATAAATCTATTCATAGATTCATCATCAATAGATTCATTCAGTTTTTGGTACTCATTGAAAACCACCAGGTATTTTCATGCTCATTATAATAAAAAAATTCTAATGGAAATCCAATTTACTAAAGTCAAAGCCTTTTATAATTAACATTTTAATTAAAATATTGAAGTGAATTGACAACAAAAGCAATAAATTGAATTATTAAGTTAAAAAGATAATGGTTTTAATATTTATGTAAGTGAAATGATGTGGTATATTCATGCCGCATGTTTGCCAGTATCATCTAGTCCACATATTATGCAAGAAGGCTAAATTATTCCACAGATTAGCTCATTAACCCACACCTGTCCCTGCTTGCCTAAATGGTAGGTGGTCAATATCAGAGTTTCTAGTTTGGCTGGACACTTATATAGTCCTTCTCAGTTCCAGCACAGTTCCATTGCTTGGATTTACCTGGTTGCACTCAAGATAGAGTCCCACTTCTCTCTAGTCAAGCAAGAAAAAAGAAATGCTATCCATTCTGCACTGCCTGAGAAATACATGGCTCAAATTGTCATTACATTGTCCAGTTATATTAAAAACCCAGACAGCTGCACTGAGCCCATGGAGCAATGCCAGTGCCCCTAACAGAGGAATATTTTTCAAAGTGTGGACACACTACTATAGGTGGTCTACAAGATAAACTGAGAGGTTACATTGGCAAGTATTCTAATAGTTATGTATTTGTTTTTATGTATCCTATGGAAAATAATTAGCACAAAAATGTATTTTAACAATTACTTCTTTAGGATGAGTAACAAAAATAGAATGATTAATAATTCTTTACTTGGAATGCACTTCTCTCTTCTATTCTCTTTACCTCCTTAATAAAGCGTTTCCTGACCTCCCCACTTTTAGACAGTGTTAGTTGCTTTTTTTTTCTGATTTTCATACTATTTTGCACATATCTCAGTTATAACACATCTCAAATCACATTGTAATTTTTGTAGGGACACCTATTTCTCTACTGGACTGTGAATTCCATAGAAACCAGAGTCGAATATTTGTAGCCTCCGTACCTAATGCAGTGGCTGGCCCCCGACAAGTGTTCAATGAATATTTATGGAATAAATGAGTGTGAATTATAGCTGTGGTCAGAATAATTACATTCTACCAGCATTGATTTGGTAGCTATTTCACAGTTGGAGGCAAGATGGCACTGTGTTCTAGGAAGAACTGAAAATTTAAAACTGCAAAAATAGGAAAGCAAACATAATTAATTCTCTATCTAATTAATGGTATTAGCAAATTTTTTATGCTGAGTTTTTTGGTAAAGAATTTCTAAACTAAGATTCAAAAGCAGAAACAATTGATAAAATAAAAATTAAAAGAACTGAAATGTAATTAAAGCGACATAGGCTCTGGAATCAAACTCATCTGAGTTTGAATTCTGGCTTAATAATTATTAGCTATTTCATTTGTAAAATGTTCACCACAAATAATTCATATAAGGCCTAAATAATTCCTGACACACAGCAAGCTTCCAAAAAAAAGTAGCTGTTGTTACTAATTTAATTTAGAGAAAAACAAGGAATATTTTACTAAAAATCACCAAATAGGGTCTCTGTGAAAGTCTGACCCAAGAGAAAAATATCAAGAGGTCCACTTTCCCTTTTTTTCTCTCTCCCATTTTCACCCCACTCCCTCTCATGATAGCATTGTGAACATTACCTTTCCAATTTATGCCAAGAACCAATCTAAAGCACAGCTGTTCTCTCTCCCTGAAGTTCCTGGTATAGATCTTTCCTATACAAAAAAATAAATCATTTTCTAATTCACACTTTTCTGGTGGCAGGGAGATAATTGTTTATAATTAAAAAGCTTTTTCATCCAATTTCTACTGGGTTAGACTAAATCACAATACCGTCAAGCCAGGAAAGTAATTAAGCAGAGCAGGTGACAATGAGTCAGTGTACTTTGTTGGAAAATTACGGGCCAAAAGTTAAAATAGGAGACTTAATTTCTATTCTCAACTTTGCCAATAATTTACTTAGAAATGTTAGGTGAGTTGTTTTATTGCTGTAGGCCTCAACTTCCTCACTTGTAGATGATAAGTTCTATGCTGAAACAATTGGCTCATATTCTGGAAAAAAAATAGAACTGCATCCCCACTCACTCCTTAAAAATATAAAGTCCAGAGGACAGCACAAATATTTAACTATAAAAAGTGAAACTACATAATTTCTAGAGAGAATTGTTAATTGATGTGTTGATAATCTTGGAATAGGGAAGTTCTTTTAAAAGAAAACACAATCAAGAAGTCATAAATAAAAAGTGATATAGCTACATAAAAATTTAAATCCTCTTCCGGAAAAACATACTTCTACAAAAAAGCTCAAAAGATGAAAGAAAACTCATATAGAAAAATAAAGGTTACAGTCAAATAATTCACAGATAAAAATACAAATAGCTATCAAACATATAAAATGTTCCATTTCCTCATAATGAAAGACACACAAATCAAACAGAGATATTTTAATCTATCCAACTGGTGAAATTTAATACATTTTAAAATACTAGATGCTGGCCAAGGTAAAGGAAGTAGGCATTCTTCTGTGTTGGTGAGAGTGTAAAGTGGTGCTGCTCTCCAGTGCTAATTCTTCCTACCTGTCTCTGAAGGATGTTTCAATCCTTCTCAGAGATACCCCTCTTATAGTATTCCCACTATCTGATCTGGCATCCTTCAAACAAATTTTAATCTGGTACACTATGTGCAAATAGGTACACTGGTCTTGCTAACCCATTCCCCCATCACCTCCTCTGCCTTAAGGAAAATTCAATGTCTCCTTCAGTATGGCTCTTTCCCTCTCTTCTTCACTTTGGAATCCCTTTCTCTCTGATAAACAAGGTCCACAAATTTCAAGAACCTAGCCAGTAAAATTCTTAATGCATAGCCATTAGCAACTGACTGAGAAGAGGAAGCACAAAGATTTGGCTAAGTTCTTAAAATGGAAAAAGAATACAAATTAATATATAAAGAAATTATCCTGTTACAGTTATTTTATTTATTTTTAAGTTTCATTTATTTAGGTAATCTCTATACCCAATGCAGTGCTCGAACTTGTGACATGGGGATCAAGAGTCACATGCTCTTCTGACTGAACTATTTAGGTGCCCCCTGCCACAGTTATTTTAAAGATAAAATCAAAATGGCTGAATATAATAGGATACTATTTTTTATGGACAAAAGTTATCACAAACTTAAAAAATAATGTTTCTGTTTTCAAAAGCTACACAAATAATATTTTTCACAGAACAAATCACACCTCATGAACCAAAATAGCATGTATTTTATTATTTTTTTAAAATCTTCACTGTGGACCCTTTCCAGGAGAAATTAAGTGCTGAATGGCAATTGATCTCACAATAAATTTAGAAGTAAATTAGAAAATGAAAACATAAGGAGACAGAAGGAACAATTCTATTTTCTCTTTCATTTGAATCAGCAATGAATCCATACATGAAATAGTCTAAACAATATATAATCCAACAAATAAACTATTAGTGGACATATTTTTTTTTAAAAAGTATTGTCTTATGTGCATTTGGAAACACAACCCTGAAGCCAAGGGAAGAAGTTCCAAAGAGATATTAAGTTTATTGGAAATATTTCCCTGATACCAAGTGATGAGCATTTTTTCATGTGTCTGTTGGCCATTTGTATATCTTCTTTGGAGAAATATCTGTTCATGTCTTCTGCCCATTTCTTGACTGGATTATTTGTTCTTAGGGTGTTGAGTTTGATAAGTTCTTTATAGATCTTGGATACTAATGAAAATATGTAAATGTAGATTTATACTATTGTCATTAAAGTGTAAGAATTGAACATTCCCATTTGCTTGAGTGGTTACTCACTTCAATAGCAAATATAATTTTCCAGGTTTAAATAAGCAGGAAATGAATGAAGCATATCAGCTGTTGTTTAACAAATTGATCACAGACTGACTTAATAAAAAGAGGATAGGAAAGAACAAAAAGAATGATTGATTCCTTGAAAAAGAAGTAAGGTAAGATGTAAGGTAAGTGTTTTCCATCATGTCCTTAGAATTTAAGAACACAGATATGTGTATAAATGATCCCTAAAAAAATGACTCTTAAGAGATAATTTCTTAATAAATCTTTTCCAGGGGATCTTCTTTTCTCTTTTCCTCCCTGAACTCTTCCTTTGCTGTATACTTGGAAATATTTTCAGACTTAATATCTTTGCTGTGCAGCTGTTTGTTTAATTATCCCCTTGATGGAATATGCAGTTATAACAACAGCATAGATTGCCAATTTCCCAAAACAAAATCTACTTGAGTTCTACTACTTTGTTAGAATATTTGTATGTACAGTTTGAAGATTGTAGAAAACTAGTTTTAATTTTATGTTATCACACTTTAGATATGTTTAAACATGTTTAGATATGTAGCTCAAGTAAGTTATGATAAAATAAAACAATTTGGAGGGTTATATATTGCTTAAAAATAATCTGATATGCATGGCTCTAGGTAAGTGGATGAAAGCCAAAAACAAAAAGTGGGGGAGAAATCCCTAGCATGATGCAAAATTAAGAAAATCCAGCATTTAACCTTACCCTCTGGTTAAAATGGTATCAGTTTACTATAGCAAATATTTTTATTAGTGAATATGTTGGTTTCTGACACACAACCTATCTGACAGGTTGTCACTATTTTCTCAGTGAAGGATGATTGCTTTTAACTAACCCTCATTGATGGACAGTTGGACTACACCAGAAATTTGATATTTATTTATTTATTTATTTATTTATTTATTTATTATTTTTTATTTATTTGAGAGAGAGAGAGCATGAGCAGGGGAGGAGTAGAGGGAGAGCAGGGAGCCTGATGTGGGGCTCCATCCTGGAACTCTGGGATCATGACCTGAGTCAAAGGCAGACACTTAACTAAGCCACCCAGGTGCCTCATGATTTATCTTTTCTTGAAAGTAAGCTGTAGTCTCATAGGGTAGTATGTGGCATTTATCAAAATTTTTTATTATTCCTTTTTTTAATGAATTCTTTTTATAAAGGTAACCAACATTAGTAGGCCTGCTAAAGAGATAGAAAAAGCCTGAAGCATTAAAGTAAATTAAAATATAAAAAGCCAAAATATAATTGTTTTAAAGTAAAGATGCCGTTGTCTTAGTGTGCCATAATATTCACACAACTTGTAGAATTGTCCCAATGTACATGCTAGTAGTTTATTAGCCATGGACTAATATTTATCCTTCTATAAGGTAAGGCTGATGGTAAAATATTAGAAAAAAATAAGATTTTAAAACTCTTATATTTCATGCAAAAACACAGATTAATAGATAGAATTTAGTAAATTTAAAGGAACTAGACATCTTTATAACCTAAATGAGAAACTTTGAAACTCTTTTCAAGTAAATTAGGATACCTACTAGAAGTTGAAATTTTTCAAATAATTTTTTAGCCAACCAGAAAAGTTTTCCAGTAAAATTATAGATGAACTAACAGTTATTCCACAGTCTCAGCTAAGTGCTATAATCAATCCAAACAATGCCTCAGATCAATCTTCGACAAGACTCAAAAATAAGTACATTGATATATTTGTCTCACTCTGGGCTTATCATTTATTTTGCCCATTAAAAATACCAACCAGCAATATATTTAAAACACAAAATTTTAATATATACTAGAAGTCTTACATCATTATTTGCTAGCAATAGTAGGTAGTTCTGATTTTTTTCTCATTTTTTGTAAATATAATGGAAACAACGATGATAATGGATGAGGCCAAAATTAAAGATAATTTAATAGAGCAAAGAAAATATTTTTTTACTAATCAGTGTTTTTGAGATCCCATTGCATGTAAAGTCATGTGTAAGAAATAATTTTAATTATGTATTATTACATTATTCTAAACTATAAATAAACAGGACATTTGAAGACCTCTTTTATCTTAACTGCCTAGTGTCCCTTTTCTCATAAACATATAATCTTAATATTTTCTTTTGGATTCTCCTTGTCAAACAGTTAATGTTCGTGTCTTTTTCTGTGATTTTTCATATCTTCCTGGGTCATTTCCCAGTGGTTACCCAGTAGATATGCTATAGTTCTTGTAAGTTTTGAGAGTGGCAGTGTATACTTAATACTCAGAGGAAATTAGAGAGTCCAAGTGGAGAGTTGTCTGACAATCAACTTTTATAGTCATTAATAAACAATTGTAAAAGAGAAATAAGCCTATTTAATTTTAGAAAAAAAATGAGCCAATATAAAGTCTCAATTTGACAATTATTTTTTGAAAGATTTATTTATTTATTTTAGAGAGAGTGAGAGAGCACACGTGTGTGCACAAGTGAGCAGTGGGAGGGACAGAGAGAGAGGGAGACAAACAGACTCCCTGCTGAGTGAGGAGCCTGACAAAGGACACCATCCCAGAACTCTTGAGTTCACGACCTTAGCCAAAATCAAGAGCCGGCCACCTAACTGACTGAGCCACCCAGGAACCCCACAATTTGACAGTTACACAAAGATTAAAGCTTAACTTAAGAAATAATTTATCAAGGATGCCTTTGTGGCTCAGTCTGTTAAGCCTGCCTTTGGCTCAGGTCATGATCCCAGGGTCCTGGAATCGAGTCCTGCATAAGGCTCCTTGCTCAGAGAGCCTGCTTCTCCCTCTGCCTGCTGCTCCACCTGCTTGTGCATGGGCACGCTCTCTCTCTCTTTCTCTCTGACAAACAGATAAATAAAATCTTTTAAAATGAATTTATCAATTTTTAGGAAAATAGTTTTTAAAGTTAGTAAATCCATAGAAAGTATGTAGACTATGATGTGCTGAGAAAATATTTAGGCAAGAGGAAATAAGTATATAAAATTTTAAATGAATGTGAAATTGTAGGACTGAATGGTTGGAGAGAAACTGTAAAATATCAGATTTACCTGTGTCATATGAGTGGTACAATTTAAATTTTATAGCATAATAAGAAAGTGGGATCTTTTAGGGCTGAAATGATTGGAATAGGCTTTTGTCAAAGAGGTGATATTAGACTTGGTTCTTTTTTTTTCTTGATTATTTCATCAATTAGAATTTTATTTACCAATAAACGGAAATAATTTGACTTCACTTCTCATAAATATTCTCATGTATGTCAGGTATGTTTTGGCTTTAATTGGAAATCTGGTTACAAGAATCTAGCTCTTCAGATATTTGTAATTAAATGTGGTAGGCTTAACTCCTGCTATCAGATGCATTCTGGTTAATCAAAATATTTTTTAACATTTTTTTAATGATTTTTATTATATTATGTTAGTCACCATACAGAACATCCCCGGTTTCCGATGTAAGGCTCGATGATTCATTAGTTGTGTATAACACCCAGTGCACCATGCAATACGTGCCCTCCTTACTACCCATCACCGGTCTATCCCATTCCCCCACCTCCCTTAACAGTTTGGTAGACATTTGATAGGTGAAGATATAAGAGAATGGGGCTCTAGTCAGAGGTAATAATATAGCAAATGCAGAGTCTAGGGTAGGTTGGCACCACTCATATTATACAAGCAACCTTGATTTATAAATAATGTATGCAACTGTTTGCTTTAGCCTACAAAATTATAAAAATCCTTAAGGGCAGAAACCATGTAATACAACTGCATGCCACAGGGTTTTGCATTTTTACAGGTTAGTCTACAAAACCGAAATCTAATTCACAAAATAATGATAAATACGAATTTGGTGAGTATATGTGTTCCAGTGTTGACACATTTTTCATTCTCTTCATGTTTTGTTTTTTTCTTATCCTTATGAGGCAATCCTCATCTTGAACCCAGTTTTTATGTTTGCATTCTAACTCTTGGAAAATAAAATGATTGAAACATATCTAGGCTCACCCAATAATGCTTTCACTTTATGTTATAAGGGCAAAAACAGGCATATAGAGCATCTAAGGATGATCCCAACAATTGTGGGCAAAGGAAGCAATCTAATTTTTTTTTAATTTACCTACTTGAATCAGAACATAATGAGGTTAGAAAAGGAAGTTGAGCTGTAGTCAAACAGTAAAAATCCACTTAAGAATGGGTTAAACTATGATGAGGTTAAGGAGGCACTCTCTTTAGGCATAAAATATAAAGCGAACCCCAAAACTCAGTAACGAAGATAAATATTTAACGCATTATTTTAAATATCTAATGTAAAAAAGTCTATGATGAACAAAATATCAAAATCAAAACAAAAGCAAAAACAAAATAAAACAACAACAACAAAATGACATGATCCTACCCTGTACTTATATGACTCACCTCAATCACCTCACCCTAATCTGAGTTTTTGGTTCATCCTTAAATTGAGTGTCTTAATTGACTGATTTTAGTCCAGGCTCTGAGTCTTAACTCTTTTTCATATGGCACCTTCCTGAGACCCTTCACTAAATGCACTTTTGGATTCAAAACATATCAGCACTTTTCCTCTGGATAGACCTTTGTTATTACAAACTTCACTCGAGGTCCCGTTATTGGTGCACTCTTACCAAGTGGGATAACTGGGTTTATCAGGTGTCTGCACCTTAAGGCTCTTCAGCTCTTCCAGCTCCCAGTTTTCTTTAGGCTCTCCACCCTCCTGCCAGAGGTAGAATGTAAAGACTGAAGCCTAGACTCAACCTGGTCTCAAAAACACCTTCCCCCTGGAAATAAGTAAAAGTGGAGGTTTTGGAGATTGTGGAGAAAGCAACTGCAGTGACTTTCGCCTGTCATTACAACATAAAAGAAAAAACAAATCAAGACAACTCTGGCTTTCCCGCCGGTCTTAAGCTCGAACATTTTACATCTATCAAGTCCGCGTGCTCCTCCACCACACAAGCGGTCGGAAAAGCCAGCACTAAGAGGGCTTCTGGCAAGTCCGTGAGCCACGCCCCCTGGGCAGATCAGCTTTCCTTATTGGCTTGACAGCCTGTCACTCAAATCTGGCTCCCACTCCTGCTAACCATTCACGTAGTTTGGTTGCGTCTTGGTGTATTTAATGTTGCCAATAACGAGGGATTTTTTTTTTTTTAAGCCGAGTACAGGTCGTGCTGCAATTAGTTCATTGAAAACTCAGTTGCTCTCTGAGCGCTTGGACAGAGACTGCTTTCGGCTTTTTTTCTGCTGATCGTTAAGATCTTCTATAGAGAGCTGCAACAATGCCCAAAAGAAAGGTAAGTGAAATGGGAAGATAGAAGGGGAATAAGCGACTGAAATACATATTTCCTAATCCGCAGAGATTTTTTAAAAAGCATTTTGGCTTCTAGTTAGATTTTGTGATGTACTGAATGGAAGGGGAAGGAAGGCAAAGAAAGATCGGTGTAAGATTTAGGATGGTCTTGCATGCAACTAGTAGTTCACTTTCGGCTTGTTTTGTTTAAGGGAAATAAATCGTTTAAGAGGTGTCTCCATGCTGAATTATAAACAGCCATAGCGCTGTGCTGTCGCTTCCTACCCCACCCCCCTTCCTCCGCTTACCCTATTGGAGAACACTTCTCTCAACCACACTTCCAGGCACCAGTTTCCTCCTCAGCCTCGGGCTTTTCTCCGGGAACCGTCCCGTTTGGGGTAACTTAAGCCACGGCTATCTCCCGTATTTGCCTTTGTTCTTCCCGTTTTCTTTTTCCTTTTTTTTTTTTTTCCTTCCCTCCTCCACTTCTTGTCATGCCAGATGGCTATGCAATGGTAATCCTGTGCCATTAGGCGGCGCAGACTTCAAACTGTCCTAGAGAAGGGAGAGATTCACCTCTGCAATTAGCAACTTTAGGGCTAATTGGGGTTCACCGAACTCTCTGTGTAAAGGTGGAGAGATGGCAAGAGAACTGAGTAAGATTAACTGTTGCTGATGTTGGGATAGCATGGATTTGTTCCCTTTCAGATATGCAGAATTGATCTGAGCTATTCCAGGGCTACAGGTATTCTGCAAACCCCGCGCTTCAAAATTTGTGACTCCTTTCTTGGACAGGAGATAAATTCACGCCCGGTGTTTGAGTGTTTGTTGTTGTTTGGGGGGGGATCCCTTAGAAGTGAAATCAAATGATGTTTCATTGCTTGATAAAATTGTAAAAACACTGCTGATGTAAAGCATTGTGACTGTTTTGATATTATACCTATTTATCTGTCTACCATCCCTATTTCTAGAACATAGGAATAAGACCGAAATTCCCCCGTGCTCTGGGGCTGTGAGTATGAATCATGTAATAGCTTGATAATTCCCAGGCTGAAGGGCTGCTCGGATACAGAAAGCAATGGTTTTTAATAACCATCCCCCTTCCTGAGATTCCCGCCGCTGAGCTTTTCTAGGCTTGTGCAATGGGTCGTGCTATTTTACGGACCTGAGAGCAACCTCGTAGCAGGTAGTGGTGGGAAGTTTTAAAATCCGTGGTCGGCTCCTCAGAATAACGCACTGACATCGCAAAAGTTCCCTCCAAAAAAAAAAAAAAGAAAGAAAGAAAGAAAGAAAGAAAGAAAGAAAGAAAGAAAGAAAAAGAGAGAGCGGCAGACAAAAAGAGAGAAAGAAGAAAGAAAGAAAGAAAGAAAGAAAGAAAGAAAGAAAGAAAGAAAGAGAAAGAAAGGAAAAGAGAGAAAGAGAAAGGAAGGAGAAAAGAAAAAAGCATTGAAGCATTGTTGGGGTTGTAATTCTTGTATGAAAAACTTGAGAATAGTCCAGTCAGTAGAGAGGACCCAATAAGTACAATCGCATATAAAACATAAGCCAAAATAGGTAAATTGCATGAACCTCCGCCTTCATTCTGCTGGCTCCCACACTTTTTTTTTTTTTTTTGGCTTTAACACTGGCTACAGCAGGTGGATTTTAAAATTTAAATGGTTTGTTTTTAGGAGACACAATTTACACAAAAGGATGGAATTAACTATCAGTTGTGTAAATTTATGTCTTGAGAATGCATTTGTATCTTTGTGCACATTTGCACGTTAGTGGACAGCAGTATGTAGCATGCTACTAAGAAATAACACGCAGCTACTTGAGTCAGAATCCAGGAAAAAAATCATAAGTGGTTATGTTACAACTGTAATCCATGCAATATTTTCTGATCTATGTGTTTATATCGATGATTTTATTCCTGTGTGGTTTTCTCGTCTGTATAGGCTGCCCGTCAAGGTGATATGAGGCAGGAGGTGAGTTTGTTTTGTTTTGTTTTGTTTGTTTGTTTGTTTGTTTTGTTTTGTTTTTAGTTTTAGAATCTGTCTGAAAAATCCACTTGCTTTATGAATTTGAGACACATAAACAGCTAAAACATAAACACTGGTTTGTATATTTGTACCATATGAGTACCGATATGGCATGCCAGTGAGCTCTTTCGGAAGTATAGCAGGTATTAAAATTCCAAGCTTCTTGAAATTTAGGACCTTACACGTTTAAGATCTGGAGAGAGCTTCTTCCTTTTAAGCAAAAAAAAAAAATTGCTTTGTCAATTTGCAAGAAGGGGCTATATTTTTATTCCCCTTTGTTATTAGCCATTGTGTTCATTTAGCTTAGCAATTGAAGTTTAATTTGAGATTTTTTTTCCTTATCTACATAAAGGGTCCAGGGGAGGGAAAATAAAAATTTATATTTCTACTATTTTCTACTCAAGTTCAAACTTCTTTAAAAACAATGTTCATGTAGTGTTACACTAAATATTTCACAATATAAATAATTCTAGTTTTATGTATCCATAATTCTATCCATAATTATTTTTTTTTTACTCATAGCCAAAGAGAAGATCAGCCAGACTGTCTGCTGTAAGTGGTCTTTTAAAAAAAAGCTTCCCATGTATTGTAAAATGTAATTTTAAAATTCAGGGAATTCTGGACAATACTAGTAACTTTATACAAGATTTATTTTGGATAAAGTAAAAAACTTTCACACTAAGGAAATGATTTCATTTTTGTTTTTTTTTT
>NW_024423319.1:60214334-60221012 GCF_017311325.1 Ursus maritimus
GAAAGAAAGAAAGAAAGAAAGAAAGAAAGAAAGAAAGAAAGAAAGAAAGAGAAAGAAAGGAAAAGAGAGAAAGAGAAAGGAAGGAGAAAAGAAAAAAGCATTGAAGCATTGTTGGGGTTGTAATTCTTGTATGAAAAACTTGAGAATAGTCCAGTCAGTAGAGAGGACCCAATAAGTACAATCGCATATAAAACATAAGCCAAAATAGGTAAATTGCATGAACCTCCGCCTTCATTCTGCTGGCTCCCACACTTTTTTTTTTTTTTTTGGCTTTAACACTGGCTACAGCAGGTGGATTTTAAAATTTAAATGGTTTGTTTTTAGGAGACACAATTTACACAAAAGGATGGAATTAACTATCAGTTGTGTAAATTTATGTCTTGAGAATGCATTTGTATCTTTGTGCACATTTGCACGTTAGTGGACAGCAGTATGTAGCATGCTACTAAGAAATAACACGCAGCTACTTGAGTCAGAATCCAGGAAAAAAATCATAAGTGGTTATGTTACAACTGTAATCCATGCAATATTTTCTGATCTATGTGTTTATATCGATGATTTTATTCCTGTGTGGTTTTCTCGTCTGTATAGGCTGCCCGTCAAGGTGATATGAGGCAGGAGGTGAGTTTGTTTTGTTTTGTTTTGTTTGTTTGTTTGTTTGTTTTGTTTTGTTTTTAGTTTTAGAATCTGTCTGAAAAATCCACTTGCTTTATGAATTTGAGACACATAAACAGCTAAAACATAAACACTGGTTTGTATATTTGTACCATATGAGTACCGATATGGCATGCCAGTGAGCTCTTTCGGAAGTATAGCAGGTATTAAAATTCCAAGCTTCTTGAAATTTAGGACCTTACACGTTTAAGATCTGGAGAGAGCTTCTTCCTTTTAAGCAAAAAAAAAAAATTGCTTTGTCAATTTGCAAGAAGGGGCTATATTTTTATTCCCCTTTGTTATTAGCCATTGTGTTCATTTAGCTTAGCAATTGAAGTTTAATTTGAGATTTTTTTTCCTTATCTACATAAAGGGTCCAGGGGAGGGAAAATAAAAATTTATATTTCTACTATTTTCTACTCAAGTTCAAACTTCTTTAAAAACAATGTTCATGTAGTGTTACACTAAATATTTCACAATATAAATAATTCTAGTTTTATGTATCCATAATTCTATCCATAATTATTTTTTTTTTACTCATAGCCAAAGAGAAGATCAGCCAGACTGTCTGCTGTAAGTGGTCTTTTAAAAAAAAGCTTCCCATGTATTGTAAAATGTAATTTTAAAATTCAGGGAATTCTGGACAATACTAGTAACTTTATACAAGATTTATTTTGGATAAAGTAAAAAACTTTCACACTAAGGAAATGATTTCATTTTTGTTTTTTTTTTTTCCCTAGTGCTCAGTCTGAACTATATCCATTTATTTAAATTAAAAGATTTGATTTCATTATTAGTGATCTTTCCTTAATTATGATTTCCTCCTTTCCCACCATGACTTGTATTTTTTGATGCAGATGCCTGTGCCCATTATACCAGAGTTGAAGCCCAAAAGAACATCAACTCCAAAGGTAAATATTCAACATGCAGTGTTGAGAGAAAATTGCTTTACTTCAGAAATATTTTTTGGGGGGAAAGGCATGCAGCTTATCATCTTGCTTGCTTCATTTTCTGTTTAGTTAATAATATATTACACTATACCATATGGTACATGTAAGTTTTTTGAGTAAGGATATTTGTTCATGTTCTGGGATTGTCTACCATGTTTTGGCATTTTCATTAGGAAGAAACAAAACAAAATTTTAGTTGGATAGACCTGTAAAATGTACATGCCTTTGACATATAGTCACCCCACCAGTATTCCCGGGAAACCAAAAGGTGTAAACTGTAGTAACCAAAGTAATAATAGTAGTAACTAACATTTGATAATACTTTACAGCTTGTGAAGTGTTTTCACATACATTATTTTTAAATGAACACAATTTATTTCATATAGACTTATATACTCTGATGTTGTGGCTAACAACATTAGAAATAGAAATAGCCTCAATATTAAGTTCACTTTTCCCCCTATATTATTTATTTATTTATTTATTTATGTGTGTAAATATAATACAATTAATTTTTTAAATTGCTTTATTGATGTATGGTTAATATTTTAAAGATTGGTTAAATTCCTAAAATCATAAAAGGTTAAAGCTAGGAGGAACATTAAAGTCATCAAATCCCATCATTTTATAATTGGAGAAATTATAAATTATAGTCATATTTATAAATGCTTTGAATTCCTTCATTAAAAACCGGTTAAAACTAGGACAAGTGAAGTTTTAGCAATAATAAGTAACAACAGAAGAGAAAGGTATTTAAATATTTTTCTCTACTTCACATTTCAAGGTCACTATTCTATAAAATTAGGTACCCAATTTATAGGTTATTAAGATTGTTGAGGCACTTCGGTTGCTCAGTGGGTTAAGTGTCTGCTTTAGGCTCAGGTCATGATCTCAGGGTGCTGGAATACAGCCCAGCATCTGGCTCCCTGCTCAGCGGGGGAGTCTGCTTCTCCCTCTCCCTCTGCACCTTCTTCCCACTCATGCTCTCTCTCTATCTCAAATAAACAAATAAAAGCTTGTAAAAGAGATATTAAACACTTTATTACCTTTAAAAATAGAAGATAATGCTACAATAAAACAAATACTGTATAATCATGGACTTTAAAATGCATTAACCTACTAGGTTCTCAGTTTCTTGTGTGTTAAAATAGTAGTAATATACCTATATTGTATTTTATAGTTTATAAAGAAATTTCACATATATTTTATCATTTGCTCCTTAGAACATCCCTATGAGGTAGGTGTTAATTACACTTTTTTTTACATATAAAAGACATGCACACAAAGATTTATACTTTTGCTCAAGATCACATCAAATAAGTAGCAGATCTGGAATTCAGACACAGGTTTTCTGGCCCTTAATCCTGTGCTCTTTACACACATAGGCAAAGAGCTTTCTTGGTCATGATTTGAGTCATTTCAAACTTGTAGATACATATATTGAGTCACTTCTGTCCCCAGGTTATCTCTTTCAAATATATCTAAAGTGATGCTCTTGCTAACGTAGTATTTCTTTTAATTATTAGCACTGGAAGCTTTGCTATCAACAAATACCTGTTACTAATTATTAGACATGACAGATAAACTCCCCCTCCAGTCAGAAGAGTTAATTTATCAAAGTCTACTCTGATGCAGTTAGCTCTGAGTGGCCACTGGTCAGTATTCTAACTTGTTGCTTCTCATCTAAAAGAAAGTTTATTTGATTTATATCAGAAGAACATTACTCTTTTTATAAAAAAAAGATTTTATTCATTTATTTGAAAGAGAGAGCACAAGCGGGAGAAGGGGAAAACCAGGGTTGGGGGAGCAAAGGGGAAGGGAGAGGGACAAGCAGACTCTGTGCTGAGTGTGGAGCCCTAGGCAGGGCTCAATCCCAGGACCCTGAGATCATGACCTGAGCCGAAACTGATAGTCCCACACTTAACCAACTGAGCCACCCAGGTGTCCCAGAACATTATTCATTTTTAATGCTGCCTTAGGTTTAGGATGAAACTAGAAGTGTCAAGTGAAATTTTTGTTGATATTAAGTTTATATGGATATTTCCAAGCTTTTGTAAATCATTACAGCAGCTGGTAAAATAACTTGGGCCATTTAGTTAATACATCAATTAAGTTGTATATTTGTTTTTATTATTCTGTGTTGCTGGACAGAAAATGAAGACAAAAAATGATATGACGGAAAGAAATACAGATGCAGGTGCCAAAGCAATAGCTGAAAACAAGCAAGAGGAAGTTATTAAAGGAGAATGTAATGCTGAAAATGCTGAAAATGAAGAAGCCAAAATTATGGAGGTATTTTACAATATTAACAGATTTGTCCGTTTGAAAGTTTAACAATGGGTGCTACTGAAAGAAATCTTATTTGCCTTGTACTTTAAAAGTTGGGAGACATTAAATGAGTAGTGGTTCTATAGTGTCTTAGTCCATTCCAGCTGCTATAACAAATACCACAGACTAGGTGACTTATAAACAACAGAAATTTATTTCTACAGTTCTGGAGGCTGGTAAGTCCAAGATCAAAGCACCAGCATTTTTGGTGTCTGGTGAGGTATATAATCTGTTTTTTTACACAGCAGCCTTCTTGCTGTGTCCTGACATGATGGAAGGGGTGAGAGAACTCTCTGGGGTGTCTTCTGTAAGGGTACTAATCTCATCTATGAGGGCTTTACCTTCATGACCTAATCACCTCCCATAGGCCCTATCTCCAAATACTATCACACTGGGGATTAGGTTTCATCACATAAATTATAGGGGACACATATTCAGTTTATGGGATATAATATAATGGTATCTAAGGGGAAAATAAGAAACTGAACTTAAAATATGAGAATTTACAGGTATGGGTAGTGGAAGTAATGGATCAGCATTGCTATTAAGAGAATAATGCCAGTGATCATGACATATTAAATATAGAGCAAACCTCTACTACTTTTGCTGGCACATGGGCTATTTGTAAATCCCTTTCCAAGATCATATGATTCATTTTCCCCTGCAGACTACAAAACAAATCATTATGTAAATGTTTCTTATGGGTCTCTATTTACATATTTAATGCATATCTTATTTTTAGATATTATAGTAAAACAATGAAAATGAGATATAGTACCCAATTTACAAATCAAAGCTGTGCATTTAGGGAAAATTTTTTTCTAAGTGATCCTGTGTTGTAAGGTAAAACAATTTTCATTTTTATTTTATTTATTTAGTTTTTAATTTAAATTCCATTTAATATACAGTATAATAGTATTTCAGGTGTAGAATTTAGTGATTCATCACTTACATACTACAGCTAGTGCTCATCACAACAATTGCCCCCCTTAATATCCATCACCCATTTAACTGACCCCTCAACTACCTCCCCTCCGGCAACCATCAGTTTGTTCTCTAGAGTTTAGAGTCTGTTTTCTGGTTTGCCTCTCATTCTTTTTTCCAATATGTTCATCTTTTTTGTTTCTCAAACTCCACATATGAGTGAAATCATATAGTACGTGTGTCTTTTTCTCAATGACCTATTTCATTTAGCATAAGACTCTCTAGCTCCATCCACATCATTGCAAATGGCGAGATTTCATTCCTTTTGATGGCTGAATAATATTTCATATATATATATATATAAAATCTCACATCTTCTTTATCCATTCATCAGTCCATGGACATGGGGCTCTTTCCATAATTTCACTATTCTTGATAATGTTGCTATAAACATCAGGGTGCATGTGACCCACTGAATCATCATTTTTGTATCCTTTGGATAAATACCTATTAGTGCAGTTGCTGGATCATAGGTTAGTTCTATTTTTAACTTTTTAAGGAAACTCTAGAAGGTTTTTCTCAGTGGCTACACCTGTTTGCATTCCCACCAAGAGTGTAAGAGGGTTCCCCTTTCTCTGCATCCATACCAACACCTGTTGATTCCCGTTTGTTAATTTTACCCATTCTAACAGGAATGACGTGCTATCTAATTGTAGTTTTGATTTGTATTTCCCTGATAATTAAGTGATGTTGAACAACTTTTCATGTGTCTTTAGCCATCTGTATGTCTTCTTTAGAAAAATGTCTGTTCTTATCTTCCACCCATTTCTTAACTGGATTGTTTGTTTTTTAGGTGTTGAATTTCATAACTTCTTCATATATATTGGATACTAACCCTTTATCACCTATGTAATTTACAAATATCTTCTCAACTCTGAAGATTGCTTTTTAGTTTTGTTGATTGTTTCTTTGCTGTGCAGAAGCTTTTCATCTTGATGAAGTCCCAAATGTTCATTTTTGCTTTTGTTTCCCTTGCCTTGGGAAACATATCTAGTAAGAAGTTGCTTTGGCTGATGTCAAAGAGGTTACAGCCTGTGTTCTCCTCTAGGATTCTGATGTTTTCCTGTCTCACATTTAGGTCTTTCATTCATTTTGAATTTATTTTATTTTATTTTATTTTATTTATTTATTTTTTTAAAGATTTTATTTATTTATTCAACAGAGATAGAGACAGCCAGCGAGAGAGGGAACACAAGCAGGGGGAGTGGGAGAGGAAGAAGCAGGCTCATAGTGGAGGAGCCTGATGTGGGGCTCGATCCCATAACGCTGGGATCACGCCCTGAGCCTAAGGCGGAAGCTTAACCACTGTGCCACCCAGGCGCCCCTCATTTTGAATTTATTTTAGTGCATGGTGTAAGAAAGTGGTCCAGTTTCATTCTTCTGCATGTGGCTGTCAAGTTTTCACAACACCATTTCTTGAAGAGACTGTCTTTTATCCATTGGATATTCTCTCCTGCTTCATCGAAAACTAGTTGACCATATAGTTGTGGGTCCATTTCTGGGTTTACTATTCTGTTCCATTGGTCTATGAGTCTGTTGTGGGGCTAGGACCATACTGTCTTTTTTTATAATAATATTTTTCTATTATATTATGTTAGTCACCATACAGTACATCCCTGGTTTTTGATGTAAAGTTTGATGATTCATTAGTTGCGTATAACACCCAGTGCACCATGCAATACATGCCCTCCTTACTACCCATCACCAGCCTATCCCACTCCCCCACAGCCCTCCCCTCTGAAGCCTTCAGTTTGTTTCTCAG
>NW_024423319.1:60221037-60238955 GCF_017311325.1 Ursus maritimus
CAAGGAAACAATGGCTTTGAATGACACACATGGACCCGATGGACTTAACAGATATATTCAAAGCATTTCATCCTAAAGCAGCAGAATACACATTCTTTTCACATGAACATGGGACATTCTCCTCAACAGATCACATATCAGGTCACAAGTCAGCTCAAGAGGTACAGAAAGATTGAGATAGTACCATGCATATTTTCTGACAAAATCTCTGTGACCCTGAAGTCAAGCACAAGAAAAAGAAATTCGAAGACCACAAATACATGGAAGTTAAAGAACATCCTACTAAATAATGACTGGGACAACCAGGATATCAAAAGAAAAAAAAATATGGAAACAAATTAAATGAAAACATTATCATCCAAAACCTTGTGATACAGCAAAAGTGGTCCTAAGAGGGAAGCAATAGCAATATAGTTCTACCTCAAAGAAGCAAGAAAATCTCAAATATACAACCTAACCTTACACCTAAAGGAGTTAATAAAAGACAGCAGGGCAAAGCCTAAATCCAGGAAAAGAAAGGAATTACTAAAAATTATAGCAGAAATGAATGTATAGAAACAACAAACACAACAACAAAATCCAGAACAGATCAATGAAACCAGAGGAGGTTCTTTGATAAATGTAAATTGATAAACCCCTAGCCAGATTTATCCAAAAAAAAGAGAAAGGACCCAAATAAATAAAAATCAAAATAGAGAAGAAATAAGAATCAATACCATAGAAATACAAATGATTTTAGAGAATATTATGAAAAATTACATGCCACAAAATCAGACAATCTGGAAGAAATGGATAAATTCTAAAAACATACAAACTACCGAAACTGAAACAGGAAAAAATAAAAATTTCAACAGACCCATAGCCAGCAAAGAAATTGGATCACATAATTAAAAATCCCCCAAAAAACAGAATCCCAAGGGGCAAGATGGCTTCACAAGCTAATTTTACCAAACATTTACAGAAGAGCTTGATCACCTATTCTCTCTCAAACTATTTCAGAAATAGAAATGGAAGGAAAAACTTCCTAAATTCATCTATGAGGCCTGCATTACACTGTTACCAAAACCAGATAAAGACTCCCATTAAAAGAACTAAAGGCCAATATCCCTGATGAGCATGGATGCAAAAATTCTCAATAAAATACTAACTAATCCAACAATACATTGATAAGGTCATTCTCCACTTGATCAGTGGGATTTATTCCTAGGTTGGAAGGGTGATTCAATATTTACAAATAAATCAAAGTGATATACCACATTAATAAAAGAAAGATAAGAACCATATGATCCTCTCAGTAGATGCAAAAAAAAAAGTATTTGACAAAGCACAACACTCATTTCTGTTAAACCTCAACAAAGTAGGAGAAGAGGGAGACATACCTCAACAATCACACATGCCATATATGAAAAACCCACAGCTAATATCATTCTTGATAAAAACTAAGAGTTTTTCCTCTTACAGTCAAGCAAGACAGGGATGTCCACTCTCACCATTGCTATTTACCATAGTACTGGAAGTCTTAGCCTCAGCAATGAGACAACACAAAGAAATAAATACCCAAATCAGCAAGGAAGTAGTCAAACTTTCCCCTATTTGCAGATGAGATGACTACTATATAAGAGAAAACCCAAAATACTCCACCAAAAACTTCTAGAATTGATAAAGGAATTTCAGTAAAGGATGCAGGATATAAAATCAATGTACAGAAATCTGTGCATTTCTATACACCAATAATGAAGGAGCAGAAAAGGAAACAGTGAAGGAATCAACTCCTTACAAAATGCACCAGAAACCATAAGATACTTAGGAATAAACCTTAGCCAAAAAGGTAAAAGATTTGTTCTCTGAAAACTATAAAACATTGGTGAAAGAAATTGAAGCTGATAAAAGAAATGAAAATCCATTCCATGCTCATGGATTGGAGAACCAAATACTGTTAAAAATGTCATACTACCCAAAGTATGCAGTATTTAATGCAATTCCTATCAAAATTTCAAATACATTTTCAAAGAGCCTAGAACAAACAATCTTTAAATTATGTAGGAACCACAAAAGTGCCTGAATAGCCAAAAGAACCTTGAAAGAAAAAGAAAAAGCCAGAACATCCACACTCCAGACTTCAAGTTATATTACAAAGCTGTAGTGATCAAGACAGCATGCCATGCTCATGGATTGGAAGAATTAACATAGTTAAATGTCCATGCTACCCAGAGCAATCTACACTTTCAAAGCTATCCCGATCAAAATACCAATGACAATTTTCAAAGCCCTGGAACAAATAGCCCTTAAATTTGTATGGAACCAGAAAAGGCCCCAAATCTCAAGGAATTGTTGAAAGGAAAAACAAAGCTGGGGGCATCACAATGCCATTTCAAGCTGTACTACAAAGCTGTGATCACAAAGACAGTATGGTAACTGGCACAAAACAGACACATAGACCAATGTAACAGAATAGAGAACCCAGAAATGGACCCTCAGCTTTTGGGCAACGAATCATTGATAAAGCAGGAAAAACATCTGGTGGAAAAAGAGAGTCTCTTCAATAAATGGTGCTGGAAAATTGGACAGCTAGATGCAAAAGAATGAAACTTGACCACTCTTCACACCATACACAAAGATAAACTCCAAATGGATGAAAGACCTCAATGTGAGACAGGAATCCATCAAAAACCTAGAGGAGAACATAGGCAGCAACCTCTACGACATGGACAGCAACCTTTTTCATGACACATCTCCAAAGGCAACAGAAACAAAAGAAAAAATGAACTTGTGGACTTCATCAATATAAAAGCATCTGCACAGCCAAGGAAACAGTCAAAAAACTAAGAGGCAGCCCACGGAATGGGAGAATATATTTGCAAATGACACTACAGATAAAAGACCGGTATCCAAGATCTACAAAGAATTTCTCAAACTCAGTTGAGAACAAACAAATCATAAAATGGGCTGAAGATATGAACAGACACTTCCAATGAAGACATACAAATGGCTAACAAACACATGAAAAAATGTTCAAAATCATTAGCCATCAGGGAAATTCAAATCAAAACCACACTGAGATACCACCTTACGCCAGTTAGAATGGCAAAAATTGACAAGGCAAGAAACAACAACTGTTGGGGAGGATGTGGAAAAAGGGGATCTGTCCTACATTGTTGGTGGGAATGCAAGTTGGTGCAGCCACTCTGGAAAACAGTGTGGAGGTCCCTTTAAAAGTTAAAAATAGAGCTACCCTATGATCCAGCCATTGCACTACTGGGTATTTACCCCAAAGATACAGACGGAGTGAAGAGAAGGGCCATATACACCCCAATGTTCATAGCAGCAATGTCCACAATAGCTAAATCGTGGAAGGAGCCGAGATGCCCTTCAACAGATGACTGGATTAAGAAGTTGTGGTCCAGGGGCGCCTGGATGGCTCAGTCATTAAGCATCTGCCTTCGGCCCAGGGCGTGATCCCAGAGTCCTGGGATCGAGTCCCACATCAGGCTCCTCCGCTGGGAGCCTGCTTCTTCCTCTCCCACTCCCCCTGCTTGTGTTCCTTCTCTTGCTGGCTGCCTATCTCTCTGTCAAATAAATAAATAAAATCTTTAAAAAAAAAGAATTTGTGGTCCATATACACAATGGAATATTACTCAGCTATCAGAAAGAACGATTTCTCAACATTTGCTGCATCATGGACGGCACTGGAGGAGATAATGCTAAGTGAAATAAGTCAAGCAGAGAAAGACAATTATATGGTTTTTCTCATCTATGGAACATAAGAACTAGGAAGATCGGTAGGAGAAGAAAGGGATAAAGAAAGGGGGGTAATCAGAAGTGGGAATGAAGCATGAGAGACTATGGACTCTGACCCGGCGGAGGAGCCTGATGTGGGACTCGATCCCAGGACTCTGGGATCACGCCCTGGGCCGAAGGCAGATGCTTAATGACTGAGCCATCCAGGCGCCCCTGGACCACAACTTCTTAATCCAGTCATCTGTTGAAGGGCATCTCGGCTCCTTCCACGATTTAGCTATTGTGGACATTGCTGCTATGAACATTGGGGTGTATATGGCCCTTCTCTTCACTCCGTCTGTATCTTTGGGGTAAATACCCAGTAGTGCAATGGCTGGATCATAGGGTAGCTCTATTTTTAACTTTTAAAGGGACCTCCACACTGTTTTCCAGAGTGGCTGCACCAACTTGCATTCCCACCAACAATGTAGGACAGATCCCCTTTTTCCACATCCTCCCCAACAGTTGTTGTTTCTTGCCTTGTCAATTTTTGCCATTCTAACTGGCGTAAGGTGGTATCTCAGTGTGGTTTTGATTTGAATTTCCCTGATGGCTAATGATTTTGAACATTTTTTCATGTGTTTGTTAGCCATTTGTATGTCTTCATTGGAAGTGTCTGTTCATATCTTCAGCCCATTTTATGATTTGTTTGTTTCTCATGTACTGAGTTTGAGAAATTCTTTGTAGATCTTGGATACCGGTCTTTTATCTGTAGTGTCATTTGCAAATATATTCTCCCATTCCGTGGGCTGCCTCTTAGTTTTTTTGACTGTTTCCTTGGCTGTGCAGATGCTTTTTATATTGATGAAGTCCCACAAGTTCATTTTTTCTTTTGTTTCTGTTGCCTTTGGAGATGTGTCATGAAAAAGGTTGCTGTGGCCAATGTCGTAGAGGTTGCTGCCTATGTTCTCCTCTAGGTTTTTGATGGATTCCTGTCTCACATTGAGGTCTTTCATCCATTTGGAGTTTATCTTTGTGTATGGTGTGAGAGAGTGGTCAAGTTTCATTCTTTTGCATCTAGCTGTCCAATTTTCCCAGCACCATTTATTGAAGAGACTCTCTTTTTTCCACCAGATGTTTTTTCCTGCTTTATCAATGATTCGTTGCCCAAAAAGCTGAGGGTCCATTTCTGGGTTCTCTATTCTGTTACATTGGTCTATGTGTCTGTTTTTGTGCCAGTACCATGCTGTCTTTGTGATCACAGCTTTGTAGTACAGCTTGAAATCCGGCATTGTGATGCCCCCAGCTTTGTTTTTCCTTTTCAACAATTCCTTGGAGATTTGGGGCCTTTTCTGGTTCCATACAAATTTAAGGGCTATTTGTTCCAGGGCTTTGAAAATTGTCATTGGTATTTTGATCGGGATAGCTTTGAAAGTGTAGATTGCTCTGGGTAGCATGGACATTTTAACTATGTTAATTCTTCCAATCCATGAGCATGGCATACTGTCTTGATCACTACAGCTTTGTAATATAACTTGAAGTCTGGAATTGTGATGCTTCTAGCTTTTCTTTTCTTTTTCAAGGTTGCTTTGGCTATTCAGGGCCTTTTGTGGTTCCATACAAAATTTAAGATTGTTTGTTCTAGCTCTTTGAAAAATGCTATTGAAATTTTGATAGGAATTGCATTAAATGTACTGCATACTTTGGGTAGTATAGACATTTTAACAGTATTTGTTCTTCCAATCCATGAGCATGGAATGGATTTTCATTTCTTTGTATCAGCTTCAATTTCTTTCACCAATGTTTTATAGTTTTCAGAGAACAAATCTTTTACCTTTTTGGCTAGGTTTATTCCTAAGTATCTTATGGTTTCTGGTGCATTTGTAGAGGGGATTGATTCCTTCATTTCCTTTTCTGCTCCTTCATTATTGGTGTATAGAAATGCAACAGATTTCTGTACATTGATTTTATATCCTGCAACTTTACTGAATTCCTTTATCAATTCTAGAAGTTTTTTGGTGGAGTATTTTGGGTTTTCTCTATATAGTATCATCTCATCTGCAAATAGGGAAAGTTTGACTACTTCCTTGCTGATTTGGGTGCATTTATTTCTTTGTGTTGTCTCATTGCTGAGGCTAAGACTTCCAGTACTATGGTAAATAGCAATGGTGAGAGTGGACATCCCTGTCTTGTTTCTGACTGTAGAGGAAAAACTCTTAGTTTTTATCAAGAATGATATTAGCTGTGGGTTTTTCATATATGGCATGTGTGATGTTGAGGTATGTTCCCTCTTCTCCTACTTTGTTGAGGTTTTTTAACAAAATGAGTGTTGTGCTTTGTCAAATACTTTTTTTTTTGCATCTACTGAGAGGATCATATGGTTCTTATCTTTTCTTTTATTAATGTGGTATATCACTTTGATTTATTTGTAAATATTGAATCACCCTTCCAACCTAGGAATAAATCCCACTGATCATGGAGAATGACCTTATCAATGTATTGTTGGATTGGGCTTGCTAGTATTTTATTGAGAATTTTTGCATCCATGCTCATCAGGGATATTGGCCTGTAGTTCTTTTTTTAATGGGAGTCTTTATCTGGTTTTGGTAACAGTGTAATGCAGGCCTCATAGATGAATTTGGAAGTTTTCCTTCCATTTCTATTTTCTGAAATAGTTTGAGAAGAATAGGTATTAGCTCTTCTGTAAATGTTTGGTAAAATTCGCTTGTGAAGCCATCTTGCCCTTGGGATTCTGTTTTTTGGGGGATTTTTAATTACTGATCCAATTTCTTTGCTGGCTATGGGTCTGTTGAAATTTTTTATTTTTTCCTGTTTCAGTTTCGGTAGTTTGTATGTTTTTAGGAATTTATCCATTTCTTCCAGATTGTCTGATTTTGTGGCATGTAATTTTTCATAATATTCTCTTAAAATCATTTGTATTTCTATGGTATTGATTCTTATTTCTCTTCTCTCATTTTTGATTTTATTTATTTGGGTCCTTTCTCTTTTCTTTTGGATAAATCTGGCTAGGGGTTTATCAATTTTACTAATTTATCAAAGAACCTCCTCCTGGTTTCATTGATCTGTTCTGGATTTTGTTGTTGTGTTTGTTGTTTCTATACATTCATTTCTGCTATAATTTTTAGTAATTCCTTTCTTTTCCTGGATTTAGGCTTTGCCTGCTGTCTTTTATTAACTCCTTTAGGTGTAAGGTTAGGTTGCATATTTGAGATTTTTCTTGCTTCTTGAGGTAGAACTATATTGCTATTGCTTCCCTCTTAGGACCACTTTTGCTGTATCACAAAGGTTTTGGATGATAATGTTTTCATTTTAATTTGTTTCCATATTTTTTTTTTCTTTTGATATCCTGGTTGTCCCAGTCATTATTTAGTAGGATGTTCTTTAACTTCCATGTATTTGTGGTCTTCCCGAATTTCTTTTTCTTGTGCTTGACTTCAAGGGTCATAGAGATTTTGTCAGAAAATATGCATGGTACTATCTCAATCTTTCTGTACCTCTTGAAGCCTGACTTGTGACCTGATATGTGATCTGTTGAGGAGAATGTCCCATGTTCATGTGAAAAGAATGTGTATTCTGCTGCTTTAGGATGAAATGCTTTGAATATATCTGTTAAGTCCATCGGGTCCAGTGTGTCATTCAAAGCCATTGTTTCCTTGTTGATTTTCTGCTTAGATGATCTTTCCATGGGTATAGATGGGGTGTAAAGTCCCTTACTATTATTGAATTATTATTAGTGAGTTATTTTATGTTTTTTATTAACTGTTTTACATATTGGGTTCCCTCATGTTGGGTGCATAAGTATTTATAATTGCTAGATCTTCTTGTTGGATATACTCCTTTATTATGATAGAGTGTCCTTCTTCATCTCTTATTACAGTCTTTGGTTTAAAATATAATTTGTCTGATAGAAGTATGGTTACTCCAGCTTTTTTTTAATGTACATTAGCATGATAAATGGTTCTTCACCCACTCACTTTCAATCTGGAGGTGTCTTGTGGTCTACAGTGAGCTTCTTATCAGCAGGATATTGATAGGTCATGTTTTTTTTTTTTATCCATTCTGATACCCTATGTCTTTTGTTTGGAGCACTTAGTCCATTTACATTCAGAGTAATTATCAAAAGATATGAATTTAGTGCCATTGTATTACCTATAATGTTGCTGTTCCTGTAGATTATCTCTGTTCTTTTCTAGTCCTTGTTATTTTTGGTCTCTTTCTGCTCAAAAGGTCCCCTTTAATATTTCTTGCTGGGCTAGTTGTGTTCATGAATTCCTTTTGTTTTTGTTTGTCTTGGAAACTCTTTATCTCTCCTATTCTGAATGACAGCCTTGCTGTATAAAGTATTTTTGCCTGCATATTTTTCCCACTTAGCTCGTTGAACTTATCATCCCAGTCCTTCTGACCTGCCAGGTCTCTTTGGACAGTTCTGCTGCTAGCCTTATGTCTACCCTTGTAGGTTAAGGACTTCTCATCTCCAGCTGCTTTCAGATTCTCTTTATCTTTGTATTTTTCAAGTTGCACTGTGATATGTCATGGAGTTGACTTTTTTTTTTTAATTTTGAGGGGAGTTCTCTGTGCCTCTTGGACATGAATGCCTGTTTCCTTCCCCAGATTAGGGATGTTCTCAGCTATAATTTGTTCAAATAAACCTTCAGCTCCTTTTTCTCACTCTTCCTCTGGCACTCCTATAATACGATATTATTTTGCTTTGTGGTATTGCTGAGTTCCCTATGTCTACCTTAGTGATCTAATAATAGTTTTCTTTCCCTCTTCTTTTCAGCTTCATTATTTTCCATAATTTTATCTTCTATATCACTGAATCACTCTTCTGATTCATCCATGCTCATTTATGTGGCTTTCACTTGACTACATTTTAGTTCTTTTACCTCTACAGTAAAGGAGTCTCTAATGTCTTCTATGCTTTTTTCAAGCCCAGCTATTATCCTTATAATTTTTGTTTTAAACTGTATTTCAGACATCTTACTTATATCTGTATTGATTAAACCCTTAGCTGTGAGTACTACCTCCTGTTTTTTGTTTTGTTTTGTTTTGTTTTGGTGAATTTGTCCATCTCATCATTTTGTCCAGAAAAGAAAAGAAGAAAGAAAAAGAAAAAAACAACAACAAAAACAATAACTACAATAACAACAACAACAAAAGCAAAAAACCAAATAAAACAACAACAAAAGAAAACCAGATCCTCAGTGTGTTTTGGTCTGCTTGTTAAAAGAAACTAGATCCCAAGATAAAAATGAAAGAAAAATATATATATATTAAATAAAATAAATTTCAATGAAAAGAAACACAAAACAACAACAACAACAAATATATATATATATATATATATATATATATGGCACATATAAAAATAAAATTTAAAAAAGAATAAAAGAATAGAAAAAATAAGAAAATAATTGAAAAAAATAATAAAAATTAAAGTATAAAGGAGGCTAGATACAATTTTCCCCTAGAGCTGAAGCTTTACAGCAATCTATGATCAATAAACTTGGTGTGAGCAAATTGTTTGTACTGGTCTTCTGGATGAGGGGCCTGTTGCACTGATTCTTATGTGGACTTGCCCTAGTGGATATGCGCCTCTAGTACACAGGGAGGCAGGACTTGGTATAAGTGGCTCTGGACTGTTTTGGTGTCACTGTTTTGCTCCCTGAAGTCTTTCGGCACTGAGGGGTGGGATGAATATGGCAGCACCCTGTTCTCCAGCTATGGAGCTGAAAATTCATACCCCCAACTCTTCAGTGAGCCCTCATAGAAGAGCAATCAATCATTTTCTCTCCCTGATTTCTGTCAGAACCTTGTGTTCACCCTGCCTGTGTCTGAGCTTTTTTATCTCAGGAATGCAAATGAGTTTCAAAGCTCTAACTTTTAGGGACTCCCATAGCGTTGACCCCTGCTGTTCTCCCTGGGTAGGGTCTTGCCACACTTCTGACTTTTGCTGGACTTGTCCCAGAAAAGTAGTCCCATGACTGCACAGTGGTTCAAAGTTTATGGCAATACAGAGCAGAAAGCTGGCACCTAGACTCACTGTTCTCAGCCAGCTTCCCCGCTTCTATGCCTGGGAAAAGTGCAGCACTTAGGACCACCCTTTCTTCTTGGGGCCCAGAGGATCCTCAGACCATGGTGTCACACCTGGAATTCTGCCCCGCTCTTCCACGTGAGCACCTTTAAGTCAGGCACATCCTCCACTATAGCAGACTTCTAAAAATTCCAATTTTGCACTCCACTGCTTATATTACTATGTGGTAATATCCTTAAGTAGGCTCCCTCCCGTCTCCTGTATCTGCAGCTATATCACACCAGATTCAAGTCTCTGCACCTCCTACCTTCTAAAAGGTGGTCACTTTTCTACTTGTAGATTTGCAGTATTTGTTCTTTCAGACCTCTGATTTCTCGGGTGTCCAGAATGATTTGATAACTCTCTAGCCTTATTCAAGGGATGAGATAAAGTTAGGGTCCCCCTGCCTCTCTGCCATCTTAACTCCTTCCTCTGTCTTGCTGCTTTTAGAATTTTTTCTTTATCACAGTATTTTGCAAATTTAACTACAATATGTCTTGGTGTTGGCATTTTTTTTTAAAATCTTAATGGGAGTTCTCTGTATGTCCTGGATTTGGATGTCTGTTTCCTTCCCCAGATTAGGGAAGTTTTCAGCTATATTTTCCTCAAAAAGCCTCCTGCCTCTTTTTCTCTCTTGTTCTTCTGGGATTTGTATGACATGAATGTTATTTTGTTTGATGGAGTCACTGTGTTCCCTACGCTCGTGTTCCAAAATTTTTTCTCTCTTCTGTTCAGCTTCATTATTTTCTACAATTCTATTTTCTATATCATTTATTTGTTCTTTTGCTTATTCTATCCTTGTGGTCATTACATCGAGTTACTTTCAAATCTCAGTTACTGCATTTTTCATTTCAGCCTGATTGGTTTTTAGCTCCTGTATCTTTGTGGTAATGGACTCTCTGATGTCTTCCATGCTTTTTTCAAGCCCAGTTAGTATCCTTATGATTGTTCCTTTAAATTCTGAATCAAGCATATTACTTACATTTGTTTCTGTTAGATTCCTGGCTGTGACCTTTCCATTCTTTCTTTTGGAGTGAATTCCTCTCTTGGCATTTTGTCTAGGTCTCTGTCTTCTTCTCTGTGTTAGGAAAGCCTACCGTGTTTCCTGCTCCTGACAGTAATGGCTTTATGAAGAAGAGGTCATATAATATCCAGGGCCTGGCCCTTCCAGAAGTGTCTCTTGTGGGTGCTGTGTGCACTCTGCTGCTGTGTTTTGGCTGCTCTGTCCCCAGGTCAGTAGTCTGCAGAGGTTCTCCTTGCCTGCAGTGGGCAGTGTTTGGACCTTGGCCAGAGTGTGGTGAGTTTTAGCTAGGTAAGCTCTGGTCTGCTTGTTAAAAGAGACTTGATACTAATTCCACTAGAACTGAAGTTTTGCAGAAGTCTATGGTCGGTAGATGTGGTGCATGCAGGGGTTTGGGCTGATCTTCTGGGGAAGAGGCCCACTCTGCTGGTCCTTAGGCATATTTCCCTGAGAAAAGCAGTGCCAGCAGAGTACAGGGGGGCGTCTTGGTGTAAGCAAGTAAGGCAGCCAGTGTTGGAGTTGTGCTGTTTACTAAGACTGATTTATGCTGAGGGACAAGGGAGGGAAATGGTGCCATCCTGCTCCTCTGTCCCTGGGTACCTCTAAAACAAACTCCAGTCTTTGAGCCCCATTGGTTGCAAAAACTCACAAAAATCAGCCCCTCTCATTTTCCCAGCCAATGACTTTGGGGGAAGTGTTTTCCTTCTGTGTATCCCTGTGCACACCACTCTCTCTCACCCTTCTCTATGACCAGGGCTCCCTTCCCTCTATAGCACCTATGACCCATTTCTCCCCCAAACCATGTGTCCACACATCCTGGCTTTTCGACTAGACCTCTTCACTGCTTCTATATGTACAGTTTGTTTTATTAGTCCTCACATAGATCTCTTGGGTATTCAGAATGATTTGATAGTTATCTAGCTGTGCTTAAGAGACAAGGCAAACCTAAGGTCCTCCTAGTACATTGCCATTTAAATTCTTCCCCCACAATCTACCTGATGAAAGACTTTTCAAGTAACTTTTTTTCAAAGAAAACCTAAATCTCACTATTATAGAAACAAAATATTATTTCTTCAAGGAGTGCATTTTGCTTACTCATTGAGAATTGCTAATATAGAATATATGTCATTTTTCTATATTAACTCTGTTTCCTATATTTGTAATGAAAATTCTGTATATGAATACATTTTCCTGAATTTATTGTTCCAAATATCTATTTATACATGTTTGTGTGGAGATATTTTAGTTAATCCTATTTCTTAGAATGTTTTCCTTATCTTGTATTTAGGAGGTGTTTTTCACAGGAAAATTACTTTCTTGTAAATGAAGTATCATTCTTTTCATAATATAGATATAATTCTGTCTAAATACTTAAGGAAAATAGTTCCAAATTTTCAAATATAATAGTTTTAAATTTTCTTTATACATATAGGCACCAGCTCCTGAAAAAGAACTTGAAGAAATGAAAGAAGAAAAAAATGAAGATGTTGAAGAAGGAATAGAAAAGAAGGAAGTAGTGGCGGCAGCAGCAGGAGAAGATGAAAAAGATCAGGAAGGAGATGGAGAAGACCAACACAAAAAAGAAGAGAAAAGAGAAGATGGGAAAGAGAACAAAGATGGAAAAGAAAAAAGAGATAGAAAAGAAGATGAAGATGAAAAAGGAAAAGAAGATGGAAAGGAAGAAGAGAAAAAAGAAAAAGGAGATGAAGAAAAGGGTGAAGATGGAAAAGGGAAAGGAGAAGATAGCAAAGAGGAAGAAGAAGAAAAAGAGAAAGGAGATGAAAAAGAGGGTGAATATGGAAAAGGGAAAGGAGAAAATGTCAAAGAATTTGAAGATGAAAAGGACACAGGAGAAGAAAAGCAGGAAGAAGACAGAAAAGAGAATGAAGATGGAAAAGATAATGAAGATGGAAAAGAGGAGAAAGATGGAAATGAGGAGGAAGGTGGAAATGAGAAAGGAGAAGATGGAAAAGAGGGCAAACATGGAAAAGAGGAAGATGGAACAGAAGAAAATGGAACGGGAGATGGGAAAGATGGAGGAAAGGGAAAGGAAAATAAGAAGAAGGCTGAAGTGGGAAAAGAAGTAGCTGAAAAAGAAGAGGTCAAAAAAGATGAAAAAGAAGAAGAATCTCAGAGTATTGTTTAAAGCTGCCCTATATAGTTTCATAATTTGGTAATATGTGCCTCCATGTTGTAATGTTAATAGAGATGAATATTTTTACCAAATATTTTATAAACACAGCTTTTCTTTAGCACTGGTTTAATTTCAGAACATCATCATACTGATTATTAGTCACAAAGTAGCTAACATGAAACCTGTATACATTTTGTGATAATAGTGGAATATATAAAAAATATGCTTTCAACTTTGTCAGTGAATTTCCTTTTCTGTAACTTATGTGTTAAAGCTTTGAATTTTAATTTTACTCCTATATGTGATAATTTCACAAAGTGGGGAGATGTGGAAAAGTTTCTTTCAAAATACTTGTGGTTCTCTAGGTTGCTTTTATAAAAAAAAGGTTAACTATTTTGTGTAAGGCAGAGAGTTAGAATTCTTTCTCAAATATAACTTTATTATCAGCTTGTGAACAAATAAGATTGCAATTTCATTTTTAAAGATTTACAATTTTTTTTCAGAAGGGCAGTTCTGATTATATGTGTATCCACAACATTTTACTAGATTGATCTTAATAAAAATTCTTTTAAAAAATAATTGTAGTTTTTTATATCTCTAAAAAATAGTGAAATGTTAAAGCATTTGATTTTTTCTCTTGTGATGTTCACAAAAGCATTTATTAATTTTGTTTTGCACTGAGATAAAATTAACATAAAATTTACCATTTTAACAATTTCCTATTCAGTGGTTTTTTTAGTGCATTCACAATATTGTGCAACTACCACCACTATCTAATTCCAGAACATTTTCACCCAAATAAAAAACAAAGTACCAATTAGCAATCTTTCCATTCCCAATCCCCTCTTTACAGTTCCTGTTGACCACTAATTTAATTTGTCTCTATAGATTTGCCTATTCTAGATATTTCATATAAATGGAATCATGAAATATATGGCCTTTCTTTCACTTAGCATAATGTTTTCAGGTCCATCCATGTTTGTAGCATGTACCATTACTACATTATTTTTATGGCTGAATAATATTATATTTCATTGATATACTACATTGTTTCTTGAACATTTGAGTTGTTTCCATATTTTTGTCAATTATAAATAATGCTGCTATGAATATCCATGTAGAAGTTTTTGTGCACATGTGTTTCATTTCTCCTAGGTATATATCTAGTAGTAGAACCACTGGATTATATAGTAATAGTATGTTTAACTTTTTGAGAGACTTTCAGACTGTTTTCCAAAGTGGCTTCAGCATCACATACTCTCACCAGCAATGTATGAGGGTTCTAATTTTTCCACATCCATGTCAAAACTTCTTATTGTCTATATTTTATTATAACCATCTTAGTGGGGTTATTTGGGGGTGATTAAAATCATGGTGATTTTGATTTGCATTTCCATAACAATGTTGGGCATCTTCTTATGTGCTTATCAGCCATTTGTGTATCTTTGGAGAAATGTTTAACAAATCCTTTGTCCATTTTTCTCTTGGGTTGTTTTTTTAGTATTGTGTTGTAAGATGTGTGCATATTTTAGATACGAGTGTCATATCAGTTATAACCATTTGCAAATGTTTCCTCATTCTATGCGTTGTCTTTTCACTTTCTTGATAGTCTCCTTTGATGCACACAAGTTTTAAATTTTAAGTCTAATGTACTTTTTCTTTTGTTGCTTGTCTTTTTGGTGGCATATCTGAGAATCTTGTACCAAAGCCCAGGTCACAAAGATAGACACACATACATCTTAATAGTTTTATAACATTATCTGTTACATTTAAATCTCTGATTCATTTACATGTGACCATCCATTTGTCCAAGCACTGTTTCTTGAAAACACTATTTCCCCATTGAATGGCCTTGGCACTCTTCAAAAATCCATGGACCACAGATGTATGGATTAATTTCTGGACTCTTAATTCTATACCACTGATCTATATGTCTACATGTCAGTACCATACCTTCGATTACTGCAGCATTGTAATAATTTTTGACATCAGAGAGTAGTTGTCCTCTAACTTTGTTCTTGGTTGTTCAAGGTCCCTTATAATTCCATATAAGTTTTAGGATTAGCTTCTTCACTTCTACAAAAGAAAAGGCAGTTGAAGTTTGGATAAGGATCACAATAAATATGCAGATAAATTTGGGGAATATTGCTATACTAACAAAATTGTCTTTCAATACACTAACATGGGATGTCTTTTTATTTGTTTAGGTATCTTTCATTTCAGCAATATTTTGTAGTTCTTAGAATGTACAAGTCTTGCACTTCTTTGATTACATTTATTCTGAAGTATTTTATTTTTGATGCTGTAAATGGATTTTTATTTCCATTTTAGATTGTTCATTGCTAGTGCATAGAAATACAACTGGATTTTGAATATTAGTCTTGTATCTTGTAATTTTGATGAACTCATTTGTTAGATTTCGTAGGTATTTTGAGGATTCTCCAGAGTTTTCTATTTATAAGAACATGTCATCTGCAAATAGAGGTCATTTTACTTCTTTACAATGTGGATATCTTTATCTTTTTCTTTTTTCTTCCTTAATTTCCTTGGTTTCCAAAAGGCTTCACACATATTAAGAATAAAAAGGATATAAACAAATTCAGAAGTTCAGCTTCCAAAGCTTAGACCTCTGTCTCTACCTCTTTCATGGGGCTGACAGGCCCTGCACCATTTCATATCCTGTCTCAAAATTTACTACAATGCAGTAATCAAAATTGACCTAAAAGGGCTGGTTAAATATCTAGGCACCTTGTCTGTATCCCCCCACTTCCTAGTCATATTCCACAACCACAGAAAATGCACTGTCATAACTTCCAATACAGAAACTGGTCTTTTAAACACCCTGGTCCCCTTTATTGTCAAGGCTAAAATAAAAGTAACAATGCTGGTTTTCTCTTTAAAAACACATTCCAGGTAATGGGCAGAAATCTGGTAACGAGTAATTTTAATTTTGTGAAATTCTACCCTCTACATAAGGAAGGTAGCCATCTTCACCTTACCACGTTATTTTTAACTATATAATAAATCATTCATATAACAAGGATGCCATAGTATACTACAGGAGGATCATTCCTTTACACTATGATACAAAGTGAACACTTTACCTGGTCTTATAGGTCTTGTATTGCTTTATTTCTTGATGTTTTAATTGGATCTTACTTTCCCTTTACCATTAAAACTTTGATTCACACCATTTCTCTTCTAGCAGTTTTAAAATTAGTAAGATGTGAAGGGAAAAGTGGAATAGAGGAATTTTAATTTAAAGAGACCACATACTATCACCGTAAGTGAAAGTGGATATAAATTATAAATTTACTATAACAGAACAGTACTTAATAAAGTTGTGGAGAAATAGACAAAAGTATAAAAAATTCTTTAGGGAATACCACAGAGAAAAGTTTTTAAGAAGTGCACTTGGGGGGCATGTGGGGGGCTCAGTCGATTCAGTGTCCCACCCTTGATTTCAGCTCAGGTCATGATCTCACCAGCTTGTGAGATCAAGCCCCATGTCAGCCTCTGCACTGGGCATGGAGCCTACTTAAGATTCTCTCCCACTTCCCCTCCCCACTTTCCCTCTCTCTCTCTCTCTCTCTCTTTTTTTTAAGATTTTATTTATTTATTTGACAGAGACAGCTAGCGAGAGAGGGAACACAAGCAGGGGGAGTGGGAGAGGAAGAAGCAGGCTCCTAGCGGAGGAGCCTGATGTGGGGCTCGATCCCAGAACACTGGGATCACGCCCTGAGCCAAAGGCAGACGTTAATGACTGCGCCCCCCAGGCGCCCCCCTCTCTCTCTTTTTAAAAGAAAAAAAAGTGCACTTGGAGTTTCCTTAATAATATGAAAGATCTTTTGTTAACTATTTCATTGGCAACACAGTTTTCTGTAATATACTGATTTATTACAAGAATTGATTTTCTGATTATACAGTGAAGTTTTAATAAAAAATTCTGTTGTGACTTTAAAGAGTTTGCCCCATTAATAAGCATGATTTTGGCTAGTGATAGCATGTCTCAAAATAAAAATGCTTAATGTGAATAATCTTTGAAATCATATTCTAATTATACAGTAAGGTATAATTCAGTTTTTTGAGGTAGAAAAAAAAGAATAAGAAAAAAATAACTACACAATTCTTCAGGGTATATCTGCTACATAAAGCAAAGCCTGCCCTTAATGCTTGTCCTTAATAACACAAAATATTTCATGATGAACATTATTAATCCTTATAAAAATCCCATGTTTTGGACAGTATCAGCAAAGGGAAACATAGAACTAGAGCATGTCAAAGCTGGAGTCTACTCATAAACCATAATATAATAAGTATTATTAATGCTCTACTGAGGTCACACAGATAAATCTTGACACAATTTTTAAAAATTAGTTTTTGAAAATCTTCAAACAACAATGTTTTTGTCCTAAAATAATTATTCTTCTTCAAGGTACTATTGCAGCAATTTTCCAAAATTAAAAAAACAACTCTTGGAACAAGTTGGTTAACATATAAAGAACAGAGAAAAAGTCCACCAAATCAGCTGCAATTTAGAACCTCTTGTGCTGAAATTCACTTAAATCTAACCATGACAATAGGTAAATTACTTGTGTAAAAGTACTTTGCAGAATACAGAAAAGTTTTTAATGTAATATTTATACAATAAATTTATTTTTAATCTTAAAATACATGGATTTAAGACTATTACCCACTTCTTTTTTTTTCAATGATTTTTTATTATATTATGTTAGTCACCATACAGTACATCTCTGGTTTCCGATATAAAGTTCAGTGATTCATTAGTTGCGTATAACACCCAGTGCACCATGCAATACGTGCCCTCCTTACTACCCATCACTGGTCTATCCCATTCCCCACCCCCATACCCTTTGAGGCCCACAGATTGTTTCTCACAGTCCATAGTCTCTCATGTTTCATAACCCCTTCTGATTACCCCCCCCTTTCTT
>NW_024423319.1:60238964-60241133 GCF_017311325.1 Ursus maritimus
CAGAGTGGCTGCACCAACTTTCATTCCCACCAACAATGCAGGAGGGATCCCCTTTCTCCACATCCTCTCCAACAATTGTTGTTTCTTGCCTTGTCTATTTTTGCCATTCTAACTGGCGTAAGGTGGTATCTCAGTGTGGTTTTGATTTGAATTTCCCTGATGGCTAATGATTTTGAACATTTTTTCATGTGTCTGTTAGCCATTTGTATGTCTTCATTGGAAAAGTGTCTGTTCATATCTTCTGCCCATTTTTTGATTTATTTGTTTCTCGTGTATTGAGTTTGAGAAGTTCTTTGTAGATCTTGGATACCAGTCCTTTATCTGTACTGTCAATTGCAAACATCTTGTCCCATTCCGTGCGCTGCCTCTTAGTTTTTTTGACTGTTTCCTTTGCTGTGCAGAGCTTTTTATCTTGATGAAGTCCCACATGTTCATTTTATCTTTTGTTTCTCTTGCCTTTGGAGATGTGTCATGAAAAAGGTTGCTTTGGCCGATGTCGTAGAGGTTGCTGCCTATGTTCTCCTCTAGAATTTTGATGGATTCATGTCTCACATTGAGGTCTTTCATCCATTTGGAGTTTATTTTTGTGTGTGGTGTGAGAGATTGGTTAAGTTTCATTCTTTTGCATGTAGCTGTCCAATTTTCCCAGCACCCTTTATTGAAGAGACTCTCTTTTTTCCACTGCATGTTTTTTCCTGCTTTATCAATGATTCATTGCCCAAAGAGCCAAGGGTCCATTTCTGTGTTCTTTCTGTTCCATTGGTCTATGTGTCTGTTTCTGTGCTGGTACCATGCTGTCTTTGTGATCACAGCTTTGTAGTACAGCTCGAAATCCGGCATTGTGATGCCCCTAGCTTTGCTTTTCCTTTTCAACACTTCCTTGGCGATTCAGGGCCTTTTTTGGTTCCATACAAATTTAAGGACTATTTGTTCCAGTTCTCTGAAAAATGTCCTCAGTATTTTGATCGGGATAGCATTAAAAGTGTAGAGTGCTCTGGGTAGCATGGACATTTTAACTATGTTAATTCTTCCGATCCATGAGCATGGAATATTTTTCCATCTTTTTATGTCTTCCTCAATGTCTTTCAAGAGTGATTTATAGTTTCTAGGATATAGGTCCTTTGCGTCTCTGGTTAAGTTAATTCCAAGGTAACGGATGGTTTTTGGTGCTATTATAAATGCAATGGATTCCCTAATTTCTCTTTCTTCAGTCTCATTATTCGTGTATAGAAATGCAACTGATTTCTGAGTGTTGATTTTGTATCCCGCCACTTTACTGAATTGCTCTATAACTTCTAATAGTTTGGGAGTGGCTTCTTTTGGGTTTTCCATATAGAGTATCATGTCATCTGTGAAGAGAAACAGTTTGACTTCTTCCTTGCTGATTTGGATACCTTTGATCCCTTTTTGTTGTCTGATTGCTGTTTCAAGGACTTCTAGTACTATGTTGAATAATAGTGGCGAGAGTGGGCATCCTTGTTGTGTTCCTGATCTTCAGGGAAAGGCTTCTAGCTTTTCCCCATTGAGAATAATATTTGCTGTAGGCTTTTCATAGATGGCTTTTATGAGATTGGGAAATGTACCCTCTATTTCTACACTCCGAAGTGTTTTAATCAGGAAAGGATGCTGTATTTTGTCAAATGCTTTTTCTGCATCAATTGAGAGGATCATATGGTTCCTGAGACTTTTCTTGTTGATATGATGTATCATGCTATTCGATTTGAGAATTTTGAACCACGCTTGCATCCCAGGTATGAATCCCACTTGGTCATGATGGATAATCCTTTTAATGTACTGTTGGATTCTATTAGCCAGGATCTTGTTGAGGATTTTGGCAACCATATTCATTAGGGAAATCGGTCTGTAATTCTCCTTTTTGATGGGGTCTTTGCCTGGTTTGGGGATCAAGGTAATATTGGCCTCATAGAATGAGTTTGGTAGCTTTCCTTCTGTTTCTATTTTTTGAAATAGCTTTAGGAGAATAGGTATTATTTCTTCTTTGAATGTTTGGTAGAATTCCCTGGGAAAACCACCCGGGCCTGGAGTTTTGTTATTTGGAAGGTTGTTTATTACTGACTCAATCTCTTCATAATTATTCGGCCTGTTTAAGAAATCAGTTTCTTCCTTTTTCAGTCTTGGTAGTATACAGGTTTCCAGGAAGTCCTCCAT
>NW_024423319.1:60241910-60263071 GCF_017311325.1 Ursus maritimus
TTTATCGAATCATTCTTGAGCAGGATGGTTCTTTGTCTCCAAGTGTTTGAGTTTCTTCCAAATTTTTCCTTGTGGTTGAGTTCCAATTTCAGAGCACTGTGGTCTGAGAATATGCAGGGGATAATTTCAGTCTTTTGGTCTCAGTTGAGACCTGTTTTGTGTCCCAGAACATGGTCTATTCTTGAGAATATTCCATGGGCATTAGAATAGAATGAGTATTCTTTGGTTCTGGGGTGTAGTGTTCTATATATATCTATGAGGTCCAACTCGTCGAGTATGGCATTTAAAGCCTTTGATTCTTTGCTTAGTTTTTGCCAGGGTGTTCTGTCTATTTCTGATAGTGGGGTGTTGAGGTCCCCTACTATTAATGTATTTTTATCTATATGTCTCTTTATTCTGGTTAAGAGTTGGCTTGTATATCTTGCTGCTCCCCTGTTGGCGGCATATATATTTATAATTGTCATATCCACTTGTTGGATACATCCTTTAAGAATAATATAGTGCCCTTCTGTATCTCTAACTATAGTCTTTAGTTTAAAATCCAATCTTTCTGATATGAGAATTGCTACCCTAGCTCTCTTTTGAGGTCCATTTGCGTGAAAGATGGTACTCCATCCCCTTACTCTCAGTCTGAATGCATCTTTGGGATCAGAATGAGTCTCTTGTAGACAGCAAATGGATGGGTCATGTCTTTTTACACGATCTGCAACCCTGTGGCATTATATGGGAGCATTCAAGCCATTTGCATTGAGAGAGATTATTGAGAGATATGATTTTAATGATGCCATGTTGCCAGTAAAGTCTTTGTTTGTATCGGTTGTGACTTTCTGTTCTGTATCACTCTTGGGGCCTTTTTACCTTATAGAACCCCCCGTAATATCTCCTGTAGGGCTGGTTTCGTGGTTACGAAATTGGTTAGTGACTGGCGATTCTGAAATGTCTTTATTTCTCCATCAATTCTGAATGACAGCCTTGCTGGATAAAGGATCCTTGGCTGCATGTTTTTCTCTGAAAGAGCTTTAAAAATGCCCGCCCCCCCCAACCCTTTCTCTCATTCCAGGTCTGTGTAGACAGGTCTGACGTAATTCTGATACCTTTGCCTTGGTACGTGAGAAACTTCTTTGTCCTGGGCGCTTTCGATACTGTATCCTTGGATCTAATATTTGCGAATTGCACTAGAACGTGCCGTGGTGTAGGTTTGTCATGGTTGAGCTTGGGAGGGGTCCTCTCTGCCTCTTGGACACGAATGTTTGTTTCCCTCGCTAGATTAGGGAAGTTTTCAGCTGCAATTTGTTCAAATATCTCTTCTAGTCCTCTGTTTTTCTCCACCCCCTCGGGGATGCCGATGATTCTGACATTGTATCATTTCACTGAGTCAGTAATCTCCCGTAACCTACATTCGTGGGCCTGGATTTTTTAAGTCCAGCTTCTATTTTTGTTTTTTCTTCTACTAACCCATCCTCCAATTCGCTAATACATTCCTCTGCCTCAGTGACCCTGGCCGTTAGAGCCTCTAGTTTTGCCTGCATTTGGCTCATAGAATTTTTAATTTCTGCCAGATTCACTCTCATTTCTGCCCTTAGAGATTCTATATTTTCATTAACATTTTCGTTAATACTTTTGTCAAGTCTACACATCATTTTGACCATTATTACTCTGAACTCCATTTCTGATAATTTGGTTACATCCATATCCATTAGTTCTGTGGCAGAGGCCACAGACTCATTGTCTTTTCTTTTTGGGGGGGATTTCTCCTTCTCTTCAGTCTGATGAGGAGAGGTTGCGGGGCTGTCCAGAGCCCGAATTATTGACTGGGAGCCAGGCCATGCGCCTTTGCTTTATAGGGATCTTAGGGATGTGGGTTTCTTCTTTAACGATTTTATTTATTTATGTGGCAGAGAGACAGCCAGCGAGAGATGGAACACAAGTAGGTAGTGGGAGAGGAAGAAGCAGGCTCCCAGCGGAGGAGCCCGATGAGGGACTCCTTTCCAGAACGCAGGGATCACGCCCTGAGCCGAAGACAGACGCTGAAGGACTGCGCCACCCAGGCGCCCTAGGATGTGGGCTTCTTGATTTTTCAGCCTGCCTTCTGGGGGAGGGGCCTGCCGCGCCGATACTCTGGCAACCCTGTTTGGGGAGAGTCTCCATGTCCCCTGCGAGGGGCGATGGGGATGGGCACGCTATGAGCCGGTATTTCCAGGCTTTTGTTCTCTGGCGGCTTTCCCTGGCGGTTTGCTGTGCCTCTTCTGAGAGTCAGAGCAGCAGTGGCCGAATCTCAGCCTCTGTCTCAGAACAGAGGGATTGCGGACCGTTCTCCACTGATGTTCTGGCCACTTTAACTCTGTTACTGTTGGTGCTGCTCAACCCTGCAGCGTCCCCGGATGTGCGCCCCACACAGCGTCCCAGCCCTCACTTCCAGGGCCTGCACATCTCTGTACTTTGTGTTTCTAACCCCGCCAGCCGCCAGCCGCCCCCGCGGGCTCCAGAGCTCCCGGTCTCAGTCTGCTTCCAGTGAGCACACCGGAGTTCCGGAGTTCTGTGAGAAGTCTGGTGGCACACGCTCCTGGCTCACATTCTCAGTCTGCTGTCTCGCGGGTGCCATCCTCGAGTCTGCCTGCTCCCCCGTGCAGGTGGCTACCACTTCCCGGAGCCCGAACGCGGCAACTCCCTCCCCATTCCGTTTATCTTCCGATATCTGTGCGTGCTTTGTACCTCAATACTCAGCGCTGGAGATGTTCATTTGTAGAGATCCAGATGTATCTTCCTGCATCTCAGGCTGTTTCCGTGGATGTTCAGGCTGGTCTGGTACCTATCCAGCTCGACTCAGGACTCCTCCACCATCTTAACCCTCCTCCTATTACCTAGTTCTAATAATGCTTTATTTGTCTTCCATGAATACAGTAGTGTTTCAGATTATATTGACTTCCTTAAATTGGAAAATAGTAAGTAGACAAAAGTCTAATTTTACATGGAGTAATAATAATTTTCTCTCACCTATTATCTCTCTAACTAGGGTTGTTCATTCTGATTGTTCATTACAGAATTTAAAAATCTTTTATTTTATTAACTTTAGAGAGATATAGAGTGAGGGAAGGGACAGAGGGAGAGAATCTTCAAGTAGACTCCCTGCTTGATCCTAAGACCCATGAGATCATGACCTGAGCCAAAACCAAGAGTCAGATGCTTAACTGACTGAGGTACTCAGGCATCCCTTAAAAATATTTTTAAAATTTTTTTCTCTTGAACTTTTTTTTACATATTTATATCAAGTATCACATAATAGTGTAGCTCAAAATGGTTTTCCTTTCTTTGTTTTTTTTTTGTTTTTTGTTTTTTTTTTAAAGATTTTATTTATTTATTTGACAGAGATGGAGACAGCCAGCGAGAGAGGGAACACAAGCAGGGGGAGTGGGAGAGGAAGAAGCAGGCTCATAGCAGAGGAGCCTGATGTGGGGCTCGATCCCGTAACGCCGGGATCACGCCCTGAGCCGAAGGCAGACGCTTAACCGCTGTGCCACCCAGGCGCCCCAAGGTTTTCCTTTCTTTGAAAGAGTCAAACATTATATCCAGAAAAATTAAATATTCTTTAAGAAACAAAACTGTGATTTAGTATATGTTACCTGATAACGTATGCTTTTAATGTTTTAGGAACTGTATTATGCAGTTCAGGGTTTTACTAAATAATACGAATGAACTCCAGTGTTTATAGAAATTGACTTACAGATTATATAATGGGAAAGGGTGTGTGTGTGTGTGTGTGTGTGTGTGTGTGTGTGTGTGTTTCCAGAGTAGAGGGAAAGGAGTAATTACAAAGTGAAATTGTTGATTTTGAAATATTTTAGTATTAATAGTTTAAAAGGCAATTTTTTCATATAGATTAGGATTTATGACCAAAGATTAAATAATTTTTTCAAATATTTAACACATATGAAAGTGTTTACTATGTGCCACTTTCTTAAGGATTTTATACATATTACACATATATGTGAAAAACACATTTACAGATACTAAACCTATAAGGCAGGTACTATTATTATTCTCATTTTAAAGATAATGAAACAAAGGCACAAAGTCCAGTGGTTTAGTTTACTTGTAGCAAATTCACAATTTTGGGAATTTGAACTAGGTTATGCTGTCTCTCAAATAGGCTTAAACTACAAGCCAATTTTGACCAATAAGATTTTTGTTTTGTTTTATAAAAATAATCTTAAAAATCCAATGTGAAATGACAAGTACTAACCAGTATTACAATTTAAATTCTTTTTTTTAAGTAGTCTCCACACCCAGTGTAGAGCTCAATGTGGGGCTTGAACTCACAAACCTAAGATCAAGACCTGAGCTGACATCAAAAGTTGGACACTTAACTGACTGAGCCACCCAGATGCCCCACAATTTGGATTATTTAATTCATTTAATCAATAAATATTTATTTAGTACATACTATGTGTCAACTAGGTACTGAGGTTACATCTGTGAAAAAATAGAGATCTTCCTTACTGTCCTAAATCTGATAGTCCAGCAGAGGAAACCAATACATTTTAATCATATAAATAATTAGATGATTACAACTTTTTAATGTTATATAAGAATAGTAAGGTAGCTAGAAGACAGTATGACAGAGAAGAATAGTAAGGTAGCTAATGACAGATGCTAACACCTGTAGGAGGTTAGAGGTGCTAATTTTTATATAGAATAGGGTCTAATCCATTCACCCAGACATAGGAGTTAATTGAACTCAGCAGGGAAGTTCTCACTTGAGATTTTATGGGCATGGAAAACTATGTATTACTTCTGCTGCATTTTGTTGGTCAAAAGAAGCCAAAGGTCAGCCCAAATCCAAGAGGAGAGAAATAAACAAGGTACAAATACAGGGTGTATTGGGGAACCATATTTAGAGATTAGCTACTATGAATCTCCATTTTCTTGTAATCTGTTTCCAGAATCCTTACTACATCAACGTTGAATCTTCTAGATTAATCCCCAATTGTAAAAAATCTTTTCTCCTATTTTGCTTCTCTCTGTCATTTTTCATCATTCTGGGATTGTCCTTATATTATTTTTAATATGTCTATTGCATTTTATGTATTTCTTAAATTTTTTTATTTCCATGAACTCTTTTTGTTCTATGCTTTCTTCTTCTTCTTCTTCTTCTTTTTTTTTTTTTTTCGTATCAGGCTGTGCTTATTTCTTAATGTAACATTTTTCTCTCTTCTGTCCTCCAGCATCAATTTTACAACAATTTGCTGTTTTTTGCCTGGTTTGTTTTAACTTTTCTTCTAGTCCCTGGATTGCTATATTTCCTCCAAGGTCCTCCCCTCCAGCCCCACCCCCATTTTGATTTGTTTTGGTAACTGCATTTAATGTTAGGATTTTTCTTTCAAATGCCTCGTGATTTAAGACATTTTACATTTATGTTTAATAATGAGACACTAAAAAGCTAATGGGGACTACTAGTACTATGTTGAAAAACAGTGGTGAGAGTGAACATCTGTGTTGTATTCCTGACCTTAGGGGAAAAGACCTCAGTTTTTCCCTATTGAGAATGACAATTGTTATGGGCTTTTCATATATGGCTTTTATGATATTGAGGTATTTTCTCACTATCCCTACACTGTGAAGAGTTTTAATCAAGAAAGGATGCTGTATTTTGTCAGTTGTTTTTTCTGCATCTATTGAGAGGATCAGATGGTTCTTGTCCTTTCTTTTATTAATGTGATGTATCACATTGATTGATTTGCAGATGTTGAACCACCCTTGCAGCCCAGGAACAAATCCCACATGGTTGTGGTGAATAATCCTTTTGATGTACTGTTGGATCCTATTGGCCAGTATCTTGGTGAGAATTTTGACACCCATGTTCATCAGGCATATTGTCTGTAATTCTACTTTTTGGTGGGGTCTTTGTTTGGTTTTGGGATCAAGGTAATGCTGGCCTCATAGAACGAGTTTGGAAGTTTTCTTTCCATTTTTATTTTTTGAAACAGCTTCAGAAAAATAGGTATTAATTCTTCTTTAAATGTTTGATAGAATTCCCCTGGAAAGCCATCTGGCACTGGGCACTTGCTTTTTGGGAAATTTTTGAATACTGTTTCAATTTCCTTGTTGGTTATGAGTCTGTTCAGGGTCCTAGCCTCAGCAATCAGAAAACAAAAAGAAATAAAAGGCATTCATATTGGCAAAGAGGTCAAACTCTAGCTCTTCGCAGATGACATGATACTTCATGTGGAAAACCCAAAAGACTCCATCCCAAAATTGCTAGAACTTATACAGGAATTCAGCAACATTGCAGGACACAAAATCTGTTCACAGAAATCAGTTGCATTTCTATACGCTAGACAGAAAAAAAGAGAAATTAAGGAATCAATCCCATTTACAATTCCACCAAAAACCATAAGATACTTAGGAATAAACCTAAGCAAAGAAGTAAAGGATCTGTACTCTAAATACTACAGAACACTTATGAAAGAAATTGAGGATGACACACAGAAATGGAAAAACATTCCATGCTCATGGGTTGGAAGAACAAATATTGTTAAAATGTTTATGCTACCCAGAGCAATCTACACATTCAATGCGATGCCTATCAAAATGCTATCAACATTTTTCACAAAGCTGGAACAAATAATCCTAAAATTTGTATGGAAAAAAGAAAAGACCCCAAATAGCCAGAGTTGAAAAAGAAAACCAAAGCTGGTGGAATTACAATGCCAGAATTCAAGCCATATTACAAAGCTACAGTCACCAAGACAGTATGGTATTGGAACAAAAATAGACATATAGATCAATGGAACAGAATAGAGAACCCAGAAATGGACCATCAACTGTATGGTCAACTAATCTTCAATGAAGCAGGAAAGAATATCCAATTGAAAGAAGACACTCTCTTCACCATACGGTGTAGGGAAAATTGGATTGCCACATGCAGAAGAATGAAACTGGACCTTTTTTTTACACCATACACAATAATAAACTCCAAATGGATGAAAGACCTAAATGTGAGATAGGAATCCATCAAAATCCTAGAGGAGGACACAGGCAACAACCTCTTTGACGTCAGCCACAACAAATTCTTGCTAAACATGTTTCCAAAAGCAAGGGAAACAAAAGCAAAAATGACCTATTGGGACTTCATTAAGATAAAAAATTTCTGCAGAGCAAAGGAAATACTCAACAAAACTAAAAGGCAACCTACAGAATAGGAGAAGATATTTGCAAATGACATATTGATAAAAGGCTAGTATCCAAGCTCTATAAAGAACTTACCCAACTCAACACCCCAAAAAAACAAATAATCCAGTCAAGAAATGAGCAGAAGACATGAACGGACATTTCTCCAAACAAGACATACAAATAGCCAAGACTCATGAGAAAATGCTCCACATCACTTGGCATCAGGGAAATACAAACCAAAACCATGAGATACCACCTCACACTGGTCAGAATGGTTAAAATTAATGGGTTATGAAACAACAAATGTTGGTAAGGATGCAGAGAAAGGGAAACCTTCTTACACTGCTGGTGGGAATGCAAGCTGTACAGCCACTTTGAAAAACAGTATGGAGGTTCCTCAAGACTTTAAAAATAGAGCTAGCCAGGACCCTGCAATTGCACTACTAGATATTTACCCTGAAGTTACAAATGCAATGATCTAAAGGGGCACATGCACTCCAATGTTTATAACAATAATGTTCACAATAGATAAACTATGGAAAGAGTCAAGATGTCCATTGACAGATGAATGGATAAAGATGTGAGATATATCTATATATCTATCTATATCTAGATATATCTATCTATATCTAGATATATCTATATATCTATATCTATATCTATATACACACACACACACACTCACAATGGAATATTTTTCAGCCATCAGAAAGGGTGAATACTTACTATTTACATCAACATGGATGGAACTGGAGAGTAGTATGTTGAGAGAAATAAGTCAATCAGAGAAAGACAATTATCATGTGGTTTAACTCATATGGGAATATAAGACACAGTGCAGAGGATCATAGGGGAAGGGAGGGAAAACTGAATAGGAAGTAATCAGAGAGGGAGACAAACTATGAGAGAGTCTTAACTATAGGAAATAAACTGAGGGTTGCTGGAGGGGGGTGGGGGGATGGGGTAATTGGTTTATGGGTTTTAAGGAGGGAACGTGATGTGATGAACACTGAGTTATATGCAACTGATGAATTATTAAACTCTACATCTGAAACTGATAATGTACTGTAGGTTCACTAATTGAATTTAAATTAAAAATGAAAAAAAAAAACCTAATTGGGTGGAGTTCGTGAACTAATGGCATCATGGGATGATGTCTAGGAATCCAGCAATTTAATGAGCAGGATCTACCAATGTCATTCTCTATGAGCCTTTTCTCTTCAGTTCTTGAGTTTCTATAGAGAGGAACCATTCAAACTCCTGTCTGGATATATAATTTTAACTACAGATATTCTGAGAACCCAAGATGAAGGGGAGCTGTAAGCCTCTGTATTAGTCAGGGTTCTCCACAGAGACAGAAACAATAGGAGATAGATGATAGATTGTTAGATGATAGATAGATAGATGATAGATAGATAGATGATAGATAGATAGATAGATAGATAGATAGATAGATAGATAGATGATAGATAGATAGATGATAGATGATAGATAGTTTGATTCATTGTAAGAAATTCGCTTACATGATTAAGGAAACTGGCATGTCTAAATCTGTAGTACGGACCATCAGCCTTAAAATCTAGGAGAGCCAACACTGAAGCTCCAGTCTCAAGGCCAGCAACCTATAGAACCAGGAAAGTCAATGGTGCAGATATAGGCAGTCAGCTACAGAATTACATCTTTTTCAAAGAGATCAGTCTTTTCATTATATTCAGGGCTTCAACTAATTGTATTAAGACAACCAACACTATAGAGGGCAATCTGCTTACTCATCCAAAAATACCCTCCAAGTTGACACATATAATTAACCCTTACAGCTCATTGTTTTTAGTATGTACACTTTTAATTAATTTACCATGACATTTTCAAAAGGCACCTGACGTCTGTCTTTTGTTGTGCTTGGTATCACTGAGTCCAATGCCCTTTTGTTTCATAGTCTCTAGTAACTAAAATTCTAGCCTATGGATGCTTTGACCAATAGCATGTGACAGAAGTGAGACTGTGAGTTATGGGTCTAAACTTTAGGATGGGGTTTCTCAAATTTGACACTATTGACATTTGAGGTTGAATAATGCTTTGCTGCATGAATCTATCCTGTATATTATAAAATGTTTAGTAGCATTCCTGGTTTCTACAAACAGGGTGCCAGTTGCACCCTCCCTCCACTTATAAAAGCTAAAATATCTTCAGACATAGCTAAATATCCACTAGGGTAGGGGCAAAATAACGTTCAGTTGAGAACTACCCATTGGTGGGTTCTGTTTCCTAATTCTTGGAACACTCACTTTTGGAATGTGTGCTTGGGAGAAATCCAATCTCCATGGGAAGAGTCTGACCACCCTGTGATAACCATGCTACAATGAAGTTTATGTATGGAGACAAATGACCAAATGATCCTCAATTGTTTCAGCCATCCCAGCTAAGGTGTCACACACATAAATGAAGAAACCACCTTGAACAGTCAGCCAGTAAAATTTTCAGATCACTCTACTTTTGGCCGCCATTTGACTGCAGTGATATCAGGAACGCCAAATGAGAAGCACTCAGGCCAATCCCTATAAACTCACAGAATCTTGAAAGATAATAATAAATTTTTATTTTAAGCCTTCAGTTTTGGTACAATTTGTTACAAAATAGTAAGTAAATGGAACATAAGTTATCAAAGAAGTAAGGCAAGAACATTTTTAGGACTATAGTACCTGAAATTCTGGATAAAAAGATCTATCAAAAAATATTAGTATCCAAAAATCTGTAAAGAACTTACTAAACTCAATACCCCCAAAACAAACAAACAAACAAACAAACAAACAAACAAACAAAACAGTCAAGAAATGGGCAGAAGACATGCACAGATATATCTCCAAAGGAGACATATAAATGGCTAACACACACATGAGAAAATACTCAACATCACTCATTATCGGGGAAATACAAATCAAAACCACAATGAGATACCACCTCACACTTGTCAGAATGGCTAAAATGAACAACTCAGGAAACAGATGTTGCTGAGGATATGGAGAAAGGGGAACACCCTTACATTGTTGGTGGGAATGCAAACTGTTGCAGCCACTCTGGAAAACAGTATGGAGGTTCCTCAAAAAGTTAAAAAAAAGAACTACCCTATGACTCAGCAATTGCACTAGTAGGTATTTATCCAAAGGATACAAAAATACTGATTCAAGGGGCACATGCCCCCAATATTTATAGCAGCAATGTCCACAATAGCCAAACTATGGAAAGAGCCCAGATGTCCATGGGCAGATGAATGGATAAAGAAGAAGTGGTATATATATACAATGGAATATTACCCAGCCATCAAAAAGAATGAAGTCTTGCCATTTGCAATGATGTGGATGGAACTCGAAGGTATTATGCTAAGTGAAATAAGTCAAGCAGAGAAAGAGAAATACCATATTATTTCACTCACATGTGGAATTTAAGAAACAGAATAGATAGGGAAAGGAAGGAAAAGGGAGGAAAAATAATATAAAAACAGAGAGGGAGGCAAACCGTAAGAGACTCTTAACTATAGGGAACAAACTGAGGGTTGCTGGAGGAAAGGTGGGTGGGGGATGGGGTAATTGGGTGATGGGCATTAAGGAGGGTGCTTGATGTAATAAGCACTGGGTGTTATATGCAACTGATGAATCACTAAATTCTACCCCTGAAGCTAACAGTACATTATATGTTAACTTAGTTGAATTTAAATAAAATTTTTTTTAAAAAAGATCAAGTGCCCAGCACAATAAATTAAAAAGAAAACTGTCAAGGGACATCATCTGGAAGTTTTTTAGAACATTATGGATTAAAAGAATAGCCTAAAAGCCTACAATTTTATTCTCTCTCCCTCTCTCCTTCCCCCCTCCATTGTGTGAGTATACACACACACACACACACACACACACACACACACACACATACACATTGAAATCAGTTCACATTACAAAGGAGAGGAAACAAGAATGACAAAGGAGTTCTCAACAACACTGGAAGCTTGAAGACAATGAATCATGACTTCATAATTATTAATTTACAACCTAGAATTCTATAACTAGACAATTATCATTCAAATATGGGAGAAAAATAAAAATGTTTTTATACATAAAAAGTCTCAAAAATGTTATTTCCTACATACTCGACGAAGAAGATAATATAGGGAAATTAATTATGTCAAGTTTGGGGATTTTATTTTTTAGAAAAAAAATGGAGTCTTTCACTTTATATCTATGGGAATTATTTTATATTACCGCTGTCTTAGAAAGAATTAGGATGCTTGCCAGGCCAAATGAAACATATGGGAGCAGATTTCATGATGAGAGTCAAAGAACCTTCTAGGTTTGGACTGCCTGAGGTAATCCGAGTTCTTAGGTTGCTTCTATAACCATTTGTTAAGACCGCAAGAAAATACCTCTTGTCATCCATATTCATGTTCCATGAATGTAAACAAGTCATAAGTTAAAATTAAAATGATTATCCCAAATCGAATACATCCAAATTAAGAAACAACATGACAAGCACTCCAGAAGACCCTTTCATGCTCACTTTTAGTTATTATGCAGCTCTCTGGCAAGGGTAACTCGAATCATGACTTTTAACATTATGGATTAATTTTAGCTCCTTTTGGATCTTATATAAATGAGATCATAAAGTGTGTTCACATTGGTGTGTGGCTTCTTTCACTCAACATTGTTTGTGAAAATCATATTTTTGTGTGTGAAGTGGTGCTTTGGCCAGTATGTGATTATAGTAGATTACATTATGTGAACATACTATAATTTATTCATTTTACTGTTGATGGAAGCTTAGATAATTTCTAGTTTGAGACCCTCATAAATAAAGCTGCTATAAATATTCGTGCACAAATCTTTGGCGACCTGTATTTCTGTTGAATGTATACATAGTAATGGAATTGGTGGATCGTGGGGTACGTATCCATCCTGCCAACCAATTTTCTAAAGAGGTTTGATTAATTTACATTTCCATCAGAACAGTGTACTTTAGGTGGTGTAATGGTAGATCCTATATATTAAGCTAAAAATCTTGATGAAAGAGATCATTTGGGGGAAAATAGAAATCACTGTATGGAAGATACTGCTATATAGGTATTCTAATATTCATTCTTATTTCCTTTCCTCTTCGCCCACTTCTAATATAGAAGCTAGAAAAGCTAAATGGTTAGGTTCACAGATTTTCTTGCAAGTAACGATAGCCATGTACTCAGTTTTGGCTACTATGATATAATAAATCTGCTGAGGGCTCCTGAGTGTTCTTTTACGTTCCTGGTAATAAAGACACAAATAGAAAGTACCACTTCTTTCCCTGCTTTTTCCTTCCTTGAAGGTGGATGTGATGTCTAACACTACGGCAGCCATATTGCTATCATGAAGTAAAGGACTAGAGAGTTACAGAGACACGCTGCAAGATATTTTTGAGCTCCTGAACCAATGCCAGCATCTATCTACCTCCAAATTTATTGTTAGATGAGAAAAATAAGTGCTTATTTTTTAATAAATTCCTATCATCAATTGTGTCTTCTGTTACTTATAGTAGAACAAATTCTTAAGTGATAAACACTGAAATTTGCTCACAAAGAGAGAATCTAAATAGTAAGATTGCCAGCTTTAGCAAATAAATACATAGAAAACTTTCCAATAAGTAGAATTTGAGATTAAAAACACAATACCATTTACATTAACACTCTCAAAAATGAATTAATTATGTATGCTCTACCAAAATATATGCAAGATTTACTTGAGGAAAACTATAAAACTTTGAACAAAATCAAAGAACTAAATAAAAGGAGAGGTATAGCATGTTCATGGATAGGAATGCTCAATAGTGTCAAGATGTCAGTTCTCATCTTGATCTATGGAATTAATGGAAATCTAATCAAAATCCCAGCAAGTTATTTTCTAGATATTGAAAACTGATTCTAAAGTGTATATGGTAAGGGAAAAGACCCAGCATTGCTAATGTAATATTGAAAGAGAAGAACAGTGTTAAAAATTGATGCTACCAAACTTCAAGAATAACTATAAACTACAGTTATCAAGACAGTGTGGTATTGGTGAAAAAATAGATAAATGGAACAGAATAGAGAATCCAAAAATAGACCCACATAAATACAGTTGGCCCTTGAACAACATGCTTTTGAACTGCATGAGTCCACTTATTGGTGGACTTTTTTTCAATAAATATGTGCAGTACTATAGATGTATTTTCTCTTCCTTATGATTTTCTTTCTATTATGATATTCTCAATTAGTTTATGTTTTTTAAGTTTTAATTTTAATTCTAGTTAGTTAACATACAATGTAATATTAGTTTCAGGTGTACAATATAGTGATTCGATACTTCCAAACTACACACTGTGCTCATCACGGGTGCACGCCATAATCCCCATCACCTATTATTTAAGCCAGCTGCAAACCACCTTCCTTCTGTAATCCATCAATTTCTGCTCTATAGTTAAGAGTCTGTTTCTTGTTTTTTCTCTCTCTTCTTTCCCCTTTGCTCATTTATTTTGTTTTCTAATTCAACATAGTAGTGAAATCACATGGTATTTGTAATTCTCTGACATTTTTCACCTAACATAATGCTCTTTAGCTGCAATCATGTCATTGCAAATGGCAAGATTTCTTTCTTATGGTTGAATAATATTCCACTTTGTATATGTACCACATCTTCTTTTTCTTTTTTCTAAATAGAAAAGAAGACAAAACAAAACAAAACAAAACCAATTAAATCTCAACTGGAGATAATAAAGTACTCAGTGGCTCTTTCCAGGGTATGACAGAGGCCCAGGATCTTGAGGATTTTAGAATAGTGATGCAATAGTTAAATTTATGTGTCAACTTTACTGGGCCAGAGGGTGCTCAGATATTTGGTTCAACATTATTCTGGGTATGTCTGTGAGGCTGTTTCTAGGTGAGATTAACATTTGTTTTTGTTTTGTTTCAAGCTTTTATTCAAATTATAATAATTAACATATACTCTAATATTAGTTTCAGGTATAGAATTTAGTGATGCATCACTTACATACAACATCCAGTGCTCATCACGAAAAATGCCCTCCTTAGTACCCATCACCTATTTACCTCATTCCCCTAACCACCTCCCTTCTAGCAAGCCTCAGTTTGTTCTCTATAGTTAAGACTCTGTTTTCTGCTTTGCCTCTCCCTCTTTTTTTCTTTCTCCTATGTTCAACTGTTTTATTTCTTCAATTTCAAATATGAGTGAAATCATATGGTATCTGTCTTTTTGTGACTGACTGATTTTCCTTAGCATAATACACTCTAGCTCCAAACAAATCATAGCAAATTGCAAGATACATTCTTTTTGATGGCTGAGGAATACACACACACACACACACACACACACACACACACACACACGTACATACACACACCCATCACAAAACTTCTTTACCCATTCATCAGTTGATGGACACATTTAGGATTTTTCAAAAATTTGGTTATTTAGATAATGCTGCTACAAACATCATGGAACATGTGCCCCTTAAAATGAGTATTTTGTATCCTTTGGGTAAATATCTAGTAGTGCAATTGTTGTTCTGTAGGGTAGTTCTATTTTTAACTTTCTGAGGAACTTCCATAATATTTTCCAGAGTGGCTGCATCAGTTCACATTCCCACCAACAGTATAAGAGTGTTTCTTTTTCTCCCCATCCTCACAAACATCTGTTGTTTCCTGTGTTGTTAAGCTTAGCCATTCTGAGAGGGGTGAGGTGATATTTCATTGTGGTTTTGACTTGTATTTCCCTGATGGTGAGTGATGTTGAGCTTCTTTTTATGTGTCTGTTAGCCATCTGTATGTTTTCTTTGGAAAAAAATGTCTATTGCTGTCTTTGGCCATTTCTTAACTGGATTATTTGTTTTTTTGGGTGTTGGGTTTGATGAGTTCTTCATAGATTTTGTATACTAACCCTTTATCACATACATCATTTGCAAATATCTTCTCCCATTCTGAAGGTTGCCTTTTAGTTTTGTTGATTGATTCCTTCACTGCATAAGACCTTTATTTTCATGAAGTCCCAGTAGTTATTTTTTTCTTTTCTTTCCCTTGCCTCAGGACACGTGTCTACTAAGAAGTTGCTATAGCCAAGGTCAAAGAGGTTACTACCTGTGTTCTCTAGGATTTTGATAATTTTTTTCATAATAATATTTTTATTATATTATGTTATTCAAAATACAGTACATCCCTGGTTTTTGATGTAAAGTTTGATGATTCATTAGTTGCATATAACACCCAGTGCACCATGCAATATGTGCCCTCCTTACTACCCATCACCAGCCTATCCCATTCCCCCACCCCCCTCCCCTCTAAAGCCCGCAGTTTGTTTTCAGGTCCATAGTCTCTCATGCTTCATTCCCCCATGATTACACCCCCCTTTCTTTATCCCTTTCTTCCCCTACTGATCATCCTAGTTCTTATGTTCCATAGATGAGAGAAACCATATGATAATTGGCTCTCTCTGTTTGACTTATTTCACTTACCATTATCTCCTCCAGTGCCGTCCATGTTGCAGCAAATGTTGAGAAATCGTTCTTTCTGATAGCTGAGTAATATTCCATTGTATATATGGACCACAACTTCCTAATCCAGTCATCTGTTGAAGGGCGTCTCGGCTCCTTCCATGATTTCACTATTGTGGATAATGCTGCTATGAACACTGGGGTGCATATGCCCATTCTCTTCACTCCATCTGTATCTTTGGGGTAATTACCCAGTAGTGCAATGGCTGGGTCATAGGGTAGCTCAATTTTTAACTTTTGAAGGGACCTCCACACTGTTTTCCAGAGTGTCTGTACCAACTTGCATTCCCACCAACAATGTAGGAGGGATCCCCTTTCTCCACATCCTCTCCAACAATTGTTGTTTCTTGCCTTGTCTATTTTTGCCATTCTAACTGGCATAAGGTGGTATCTCAAGGCGGTTTTGATTTGAATTTCCCTGATAGCTAATGATTTAGAACATTTTTTTTCATGTGTCTGTTAGCCATTTGTATGTCATCCTTGGAAAAGTGTCTGTTCATACATTCTGCCCATTTTATGATTTGTTTATTTGTTTCTTGTGTATTGAGTTTGAGAAGTTCTATGTAGATCTTGGATACCAGTCTTTTATCTGTAGTATCATGTGCGAATATATTCTCCCATTTCGTGGGCTGCATCTTAGTTTTCTTGACTGTTTCCTTGGCTGTGCAGAAGCTTTTTATCTTGATGAAGTCCCACAAGTTCTTTTTATCTTTTGTTTCTCTTGCCTTTGGAGATGTGTCATGAAAAAAGTTGCTGTGGCCGATGTCAAAGAGGTTGCAGACTATGTTCTCCTCTGGGATTTTGATGGATTCCTGTCTCACATTAGGTCTTTCATCCATTTGGAGTTTATCATTGTGTATGGTGTGAGAGAGTGGTCAAGTTTCATTCTTTCACATGTAGCTGACCAATTTTCCCAGCACTATTTATTGAAAAGACTCTCTTTTTTCCACTGGATGTTTTTTCCTGCTTTGTCAGAGATTAGTTGCCCAAAGAGCCGAGGGTCCATTTCTCGGTTCTCTACTCTGTTCCATTGGTCTGTGTGTCTGGTTTTGTGCCAGTACCATGCTGTCTTTGTGATCATACCTTTGTAGTACAACTTGAAATCCGGCGTTGTAATGCCCCCAGCTTTGTTTTTCCTTTTCAACCGTTCTTTGGAGACTCAGGGCTTTTTCTGGTTCCATACAAATTTAAGGGCTATTTGTTCCAGTTCTTTGAAAAATGTCATCGGTATTTTGATCGGGATAGCATTGAAAGTGTAGATTGCTCTGGGTAGCATGGACATTTTAACTATGTTAATTCTTCCGATCCATGAGCATGGAATATTTTTCCATCTTTTTGTGTCTTCTTCAATGTCTTTCAAGAGTGATTTATAGTTTCTAGAATATAGGTCCTTCGCGTCTCTGGTTCAGTTAATTCCAAGGTAACGTATGGTTCTTGGTGCCTTTGTAAATGGGATGGATTCCCTAATTTCTCTTTCTTCAGTCTCTTTATTCGTGTATAGAAATGCAGCTGATTTCTGAGCATTGATTTTGTATCCTGCCACATTACTGATTTCTCTATAACTTCTAATAGTTTGGGGGTGGATTCTTTTGGGTTTTCCATATAGAGTATCATGTCATCTGTGAAGAGAGACAGTTTGACTTCTTCTTTCCCGATTTGGATAACTTTTATCTCTTTTTGTTGTCCATTGCTGTTGCAAGGACTTCTAGTACTATGTTGAATAACAGTGGCAAGAGTGGGCATCCTTGTCCTGTTCCTGATATTAAGGGAAAGGCTTCCAGCTTTTCCCCATTGAGAATGATATTTGCTGTAGGCTTTTCATACATTTTTTTTTATGAGATTGAGGAATGTACCCTCTATCCCTACCCTCTGAAAGGTTTTAATCAGGAAAGGATGCTGTATTTTTTCAAATGCTTTTTCTGCATCTATTGAGAGGATCATATGATTTTTGCCTTTTTCCTTCTGGACACAATCTAAGACACTGATCGATTTGCGAATGTTGAACCACCCTTGCATCCCAGGGATGAATCCCACTTGGTCATGATGGATAACCCTTTTAATGTACTGTTGGGTTATATTAGCCAAGATCTTGTTGAGGATTTTGGCGTCTATATTCATTAGGGGAATCGGTCTGTAATTCTCCTTTTTGATGGGGTCTTTGCCTGGCTTGGGGATCAAGGTAATATTAGCCTCATAGAATGAGTTTGGTAGCTTGCCTCCTGTTTCTATTTTTTGAAATAGCTTTAAGAGACTAGGTATTATTTTTTCTTTGAATGTTTGGTAGAATTCCCCAGGAAAACCGTTCGGGCCTGGAGTTTTGTTTTTTGGAAGGTTTTTTTTATCATTGTTTCAATCTCTTCATAATTAATTGGTCTGCTTAAAAAATCAATTTCTTCCTGTTTCAGTCTTGGTAGTTGATAGGTTTCCAGGAGGTCCTCCCTCTCTTCCAGATTGCTTAATTTATTGGCATAAAGCTGTTGATAAAAGTTTCTAATAATCCTTCCAATTTCATTGGTGTTGGTTGTGACCTCTCCCTTTTCATTCATAATTTTATTAATTTGGGTCACTTCTCTATTCTTTTGGATAAGTCTTGCCAGTGGTCTGTCAATTTTATTGATTCTCTCAAAGAACCAGCTCCTAGTTCTGTTGGTCAGCTCTAATGTGCTCCTTGTTTCTAATTCATTGATTTCTGCTCTAATCTTGGTCAACTGCTTTCTTGTGTGTGGATTAGGCCTGTTCCTCTGTTGCTATTCCATCTTCTTGAGGTGAGAATATAAAAACTGCATTTTAGATTTTTCTATTTCTTTGACTGAGGCTTGGATGGCTATGTATTTCCCCCTTAGGACTCCTTTGCAGTATCCCATAGGTTTTGGACCATTGTGTTTTCATTCTCGTTGGTCTCCATAAATTGTTTAAATTGATTTTTGATTTCCTGGTTTATCGAATCATTCTTAAGGAGAATGGTTCTTAGTCTCCAAGTGTTTGAGTGTCTTCCAACTTTTTCCTTGTGATTGAGTTCCAATTTCCACACATTGTGGTCTGAGAATATGCAGGGAATAATTTCAGTCTTTTGGTCTCAGTTGAGACCTGTTTTGTGACCCAGAACATGGTCTACTCTTGAGAATGTTCCATGGGCATTAGAATAGAATGCGTATTCTTTGGTTCTGGGGTGTAGTGTTCTATATATATCTATGAGGTCCAACTCGTCAAGTATGGCATTCAAAGCTCTTGTTTCTGTGTTGGTTTTCTGCTCCGGTGCTCTGTCTATTGCTGATAGTGGAGTGTTGAGGTCCCCTACTAATAACGTATTTTTATCTATATGTCTCTTTATTGTGGTTAGGAGTTGGCTTGTGTATCTTGCTGCTCCCCTGTTGGGGGCATATATATTTATAATTGCCATATCCACTTGTTGGATACATTCTTTAAGAATAATATAGTGCCCTTCTGTGTCTCTAACTACAGTCTTTAGTTTAAAATCCAATCTGTCTGATATGAGAATTGCTACCCCAGCTTTCTTTTGAGGTCCATTGGCATGAAAGATGGTATTCCATCCCTTTAATTTCACTCTGAATGTATCTTTAGGTTCAAAATGAGTCTCTTGTAGACAGCAAATGGATGGGTCATGTCTTTTTATCCAATCTGCAACCCTGTGGCATCTTATGGGAGCATTTAGGCCATTTACATTGAGACTGATTATTGAGAGATATGATTTTAATGATGCCATGTTGTCTGCAAAGTCTTTGTTTCTATAGATTGTGACTTTCTGTTCTGTACCACTCTTGGGGCCTTTTGACTTTTATAGAACCCCCCTTAATATCTCCTGTAGGGCTGGTTTCGTGGTTACAAAATTGGTCAATGACTGGCAATTCTGGAAGGTCTTTATTTCTCCATCAATTCTGAATGACAGCCTTGCTGGATAAAGGATCCTTGGCTGCATGTTTTTCTCTGAAAGAAAGAGCTTTAAAAATGCGCCCCCCAACCCTTTCTCTCATTCCAGGTCTGTGTATACAGGTCTGACGTAATTCTGATAACTTTGCCTTGGTACGTGAGAAATTTCTTTGCTCTGGCCACTTTCAATACTGTATCCTTGGAACTAATATTTGCGAAATGCACTATGACGTGACGTGGCATAGTTTTGTCGTGGTTGAGCTTGAGTGTGGTCCTCTCTGCCTCTCGAACATGAATGCTTGTTTCCTTTCCTAGATTAGTGAAGTTTTCAGCTACAATTTGTTCAAATATCGCTTCTAGACCTCTGTTTTTCTCCATCCCCTCTGGGATGCTGATGATTCTGACATTGTATCATTTCATTGAGTCAGTAATCTCCCATAACCTACATTCTTGAAATTGGATTTTTTTGAGCCAAGTTTCTATTTTTTCTCTTCTACTAACCCATCCTCCAATTCGCTGATACATTCTTCTGCCTCATTCACCTTGGCCGTCAGAGCCTCTAGTTTTGACTGCATTTGGCTCATAGAATTTTAAATTTCTTCCAGATTCGCTCTCATTTCCGCCCTTAGAGATTCTATATTCTCATTAACATTTTCGTTAATACTTTTTTCAAGTCTACACATTATCTTGACCATCGTTACTCTGAACTCCATTTCTGATAATTTGGTTATATCCATATCCATTATTTCTGTGGCAGAGGCCACAGACTCATTGTCTTTTCTTTGCTGGGGGGGATTTCTCCTTCTCATCATTTTGATGAGGAGAGGTTGCGGGGTTGTCCAGAGCCCAAATTATTGACCGGGACCCAGGCCATGCACCCTTTTTTTATAGGGATCTTAGGGATGTGGGCTTCTTGATTTTTCAGCCTGCCTTCTGTGGCAGGGGCCTGCAGGGCCGATACTCAGGCAACCCTGTTTTGGTAGAGTCTCCATGTCCCCTGCGAGGGGGGATGGGAATGGGCACACTGTGAGCTGGTATTTCCAGCCTTTTGTTCTCTGGCGGCTTTCCCTGGCGGTTTGTTGTTCCTCTTCTGAGAGTCAGAGCAGCAGTGGCCGAATCTCTGCCTCTGTCTCAGAACAGAGGGATCACGGACCGTTCTCCACTGATGTTCTGGCCACTTTAACTCTGTTTCTGTTGGTTCTGCCCAACCCTGCAGCGTCCTGGGATTTGCGCCCCACACCCAGCGTCCCAGACCTCAGTTCCAGGGCCAGCGCATCTCTGTCCTTTGTGTTTCTAACACTGCCAACCGCCAGCCGCCCCCCGCATGCTCTGGAGCTCCCGGTCTCAGTCTGGTTCCAGTGAGCACACCGGGACCTCCGTTTCAGTCTGGTAGCGCGCATTCCCTGGCTCACGGTTTCTGTCTGCTTTCTCGCGGGTGCCGGTCCACGAGTCCCCCCCCCCGTGCAGGTGGCTACCGCTTCCCAGAGCCCGAACTCAGGGGCTCCCTCCCCCTCCATTTATCTTCCGATATCTGTGCACGGTTTCAC
>NW_024423319.1:60263081-60296905 GCF_017311325.1 Ursus maritimus
TGAGGTCCAACTCGTCAAGTATGGCATTCAAAGCTCTTGTTTCTGTGTTGGTTTTCTGCTCCGGTGCTCTGTCTATTGCTGATAGTGGAGTGTTGAGGTCCCCTACTAATAACGTATTTTTATCTATATGTCTCTTTATTGTGGTTAGGAGTTGGCTTGTGTATCTTGCTGCTCCCCTGTTGGGGGCATATATATTTATAATTGCCATATCCACTTGTTGGATACATTCTTTAAGAATAATATAGTGCCCTTCTGTGTCTCTAACTACAGTCTTTAGTTTAAAATCCAATCTGTCTGATATGAGAATTGCTACCCCAGCTTTCTTTTGAGGTCCATTGGCATGAAAGATGGTATTCCATCCCTTTAATTTCACTCTGAATGTATCTTTAGGTTCAAAATGAGTCTCTTGTAGACAGCAAATGGATGGGTCATGTCTTTTTATCCAATCTGCAACCCTGTGGCATCTTATGGGAGCATTTAGGCCATTTACATTGAGACTGATTATTGAGAGATATGATTTTAATGATGCCATGTTGTCTGCAAAGTCTTTGTTTCTATAGATTGTGACTTTCTGTTCTGTACCACTCTTGGGGCCTTTTGACTTTTATAGAACCCCCCTTAATATCTCCTGTAGGGCTGGTTTCGTGGTTACAAAATTGGTCAATGACTGGCAATTCTGGAAGGTCTTTATTTCTCCATCAATTCTGAATGACAGCCTTGCTGGATAAAGGATCCTTGGCTGCATGTTTTTCTCTGAAAGAAAGAGCTTTAAAAATGCGCCCCCCAACCCTTTCTCTCATTCCAGGTCTGTGTATACAGGTCTGACGTAATTCTGATAACTTTGCCTTGGTACGTGAGAAATTTCTTTGCTCTGGCCACTTTCAATACTGTATCCTTGGAACTAATATTTGCGAAATGCACTATGACGTGACGTGGCATAGTTTTGTCGTGGTTGAGCTTGAGTGTGGTCCTCTCTGCCTCTCGAACATGAATGCTTGTTTCCTTTCCTAGATTAGTGAAGTTTTCAGCTACAATTTGTTCAAATATCGCTTCTAGACCTCTGTTTTTCTCCATCCCCTCTGGGATGCTGATGATTCTGACATTGTATCATTTCATTGAGTCAGTAATCTCCCATAACCTACATTCTTGAAATTGGATTTTTTTGAGCCAAGTTTCTATTTTTTCTCTTCTACTAACCCATCCTCCAATTCGCTGATACATTCTTCTGCCTCATTCACCTTGGCCGTCAGAGCCTCTAGTTTTGACTGCATTTGGCTCATAGAATTTTAAATTTCTTCCAGATTCGCTCTCATTTCCGCCCTTAGAGATTCTATATTCTCATTAACATTTTCGTTAATACTTTTTTCAAGTCTACACATTATCTTGACCATCGTTACTCTGAACTCCATTTCTGATAATTTGGTTATATCCATATCCATTATTTCTGTGGCAGAGGCCACAGACTCATTGTCTTTTCTTTGCTGGGGGGGATTTCTCCTTCTCATCATTTTGATGAGGAGAGGTTGCGGGGTTGTCCAGAGCCCAAATTATTGACCGGGACCCAGGCCATGCACCCTTTTTTTATAGGGATCTTAGGGATGTGGGCTTCTTGATTTTTCAGCCTGCCTTCTGTGGCAGGGGCCTGCAGGGCCGATACTCAGGCAACCCTGTTTTGGTAGAGTCTCCATGTCCCCTGCGAGGGGGGATGGGAATGGGCACACTGTGAGCTGGTATTTCCAGCCTTTTGTTCTCTGGCGGCTTTCCCTGGCGGTTTGTTGTTCCTCTTCTGAGAGTCAGAGCAGCAGTGGCCGAATCTCTGCCTCTGTCTCAGAACAGAGGGATCACGGACCGTTCTCCACTGATGTTCTGGCCACTTTAACTCTGTTTCTGTTGGTTCTGCCCAACCCTGCAGCGTCCTGGGATTTGCGCCCCACACCCAGCGTCCCAGACCTCAGTTCCAGGGCCAGCGCATCTCTGTCCTTTGTGTTTCTAACACTGCCAACCGCCAGCCGCCCCCCGCATGCTCTGGAGCTCCCGGTCTCAGTCTGGTTCCAGTGAGCACACCGGGACCTCCGTTTCAGTCTGGTAGCGCGCATTCCCTGGCTCACGGTTTCTGTCTGCTTTCTCGCGGGTGCCGGTCCACGAGTCCCCCCCCCCGTGCAGGTGGCTACCGCTTCCCAGAGCCCGAACTCAGGGGCTCCCTCCCCCTCCATTTATCTTCCGATATCTGTGCACGGTTTCACAGCTCCCCGCTTTGTACCTCAATACTAAGCGCTGGAGATGTTCATTTGTAGAGATCCGGATGTATCTTCCTGCATCTCATGCTGATTCCTTGGAATTTCAGGATGGTCTGGTACCTATCCAACTCGAGTCAGAGGACCGGCTGAAAAAGGGGTCCCCTACTCCTCCACTATCTTAACTCCTCCATTGGACCACATCTTCTCAATCCAGTCATCTGTTGAAGGGCATCTCGGCTCCTTCCACGATTTAGCTATTGTGGACAAGGCTGCTGTGAACATTGGGGTGCATATGGCCCTTCTCTTCACTGCGTCTGTATCTTTGGGATAAATACCCAGTAGTGCAATGGCTGGATTGTAGTGTAGCTCAATTTTTAACTTTTGAAGGGACCTCCACACTGTTTTCCAGAGTGGCTGTAGCAACTTGCATTCCCACCAACAATGTGGGATCCCCTTTCTCCACATCCTCTCCAACCATTGTTGTTTCTTGCCTAGGATTTTGATAATGTAATACACCACGTTTAGGTTTTTCATCCTTTTCAAGTTTATTTTTGTGTATGGTGTAAGGAAGTGATCTGGTTTCATTCTTCTATGTGTGGCTGTACAGTTTTCCCAACACCATTTGCTGCAGAGATTCTCTCTTTTCCATTGAATATTCTTTCCTGCTTTGTTGATGATTCAGTGACCATATAGTTGTGGGTCCATTTCTGGGTTTTCTATTTTTTCCATTGATGTGTGTGTCTGTTTCTGTAACAGTACCATGCTGTCTTGTTGACTACAGCTTTGTAATATAGCTTGAAGTCTGGAATTGTGATGCCTCCAGCTTTTTATTTCCTTTTCACGATTGTTTTGGCTGTTCAGCATCTTTTGTGGTTCCATTCATATTTTACGATTGTTTGGTCTAGCTCTTTGAAAAATGCTGTTGGTATTTTGATAGGGATTGCATTAAATGTGTAGATTGCTTTGGGTAGTATAGAAATTTCAACAATATTTTTTCCAATCCATAAATATGGAATGGCTTTCCATTTCTTTGTGTTAACTTCAATATCTTTCATAAGTGTTCTATAGTTTTCAGAACACAGAAATTTTACTTCTTTTGTAATGTTTATTCCTAGGTGTCTTATTATTTTTTGATTCAATTGTAAATGGGGTTGATTCCTTGATTCCTATTTCTGTTGCTTCATTATTGATGTAGAGAATGCAATGGATTTCTGCACATTGATTTTGTATCCTCAAACTTAACTGAATCTGTGTATCAGTTCTAGCAATTTCTTGGTGGTGTCTTTTGGGTTTTCTATATAGACTATCATGTCCTCTGTGAACAGTAAAATTTTGACTTCTTCCTTGCCTATTTCTATGCTTTTTGTTTCTTTTAGTTGCCTGATTGCTGAGGCTAAGACATCCACTACTATGTTAAATAACAATGGTGAGAGTGGACATTCCTCTCCATAGAGGAAAAGTTCTCAGTTTTCCCCCACTGAGGATGATATTAGCTGTGAGTCTTTTGAATATGGCCTTCAAGTTGTTGAGGTACATTCCCTCTATCCATATTTTGTTGAGGTTTATTTTTTTTAATCATGAATGGATACTGAACTTTGTCAAATGTTTTTCTGCATCTATTGAGAGGGTTGTATGGTTTTTCATCCTTTCTTTTATTAATGTGGTGTATCACGTTAGTTGATTTGTGAATATTGAACCAGGTTTGCAGCCCAAGAATAAGTCCCAGTTGATCATGGAGAATGATTTTGTCAATGAATTGTTGGATTGGGTTTGCTAGTGTTTTATTGAGAACTTTTACATCCATATTCATCAGGGATATTGGGCCATAGTTTTTGGGTTTTTTTGTTGGTTGTTTTGTTTTGTTTTTAGTGCAGTGTTTATCTGGTTTTTGTATCAGTGTAATGTTGGCCTCATAGAATGAATTTATAAGTTTTCCTTCAATTTCTATGTTTTGGAATAGCTTGAGAAGAATATGTCCTAATTCTTTTTTAAATGTTTGATAATATTCACTAATATTCACGTATAAAGACATCTTGCTCTGGACTTCTGTTTCTTAGGAGATTTTTGATTACTGATTCAATTTCTTTGCTGGTTATCAGTCTCTTCAAGGTTTATATTTCTTCCTATTTCAGGTTTGGTAGTTTTTATGTTTCTGCGAATTTATCCATTTCTTCCAGTTTGTCCAATTTGTTGGCATATTGTTTTTTTAATATGTTGTTATAATTATTTGTATTTCTGTAGTGTTATTTCCTCTCATTTGTGATTTTATTTATTTGGGTCCTTTCTCTTTTCTTATTGATAAGCCTGGTTAGGGGATTTATCAATTTTATTAATTTTTTCAAAGAATGAACTGGTTTCATTGATCTGTTCTGCTTTTCTTTTGGATTCTATATCATTTATTTCTGCTCTAATCTTTATTATTTTCTTCCTTCTTCTGGCTTTGGGGTTCATGTCTTGTTCTTTTTCTAGCTCCTTTTGGTTTAAGATTAGGTTGTTTATTTGAGGTTTTTTTTTTTTTTTTTTTTTGCTTTTTAAGGTAGGCTTATATTGCTATATTCTTCCCTCTTATGACCTCTTTTGCTGCATCCCAAAGGCTTTGGACACTTGTGTTTTTATATTCATTTGTTTCCATGCATTTTTCATTTCTTTTTTGATTTCCTGTTTGGCTTATTCATTATTTAGTAGCATGTTGTTTAACTTCCATATATTTGTGGTCTTTTCAAATTTTTTCTTGTGATTGACTTTAGTTTTCATGAATTTTTAAAGCACATTTTTTATTCTCTAGCTTACTTCATAATAAGAATGCAATATATATATATAATATATATTATATATACTTAATTATATATGTATATGTATAATGTTTTACTTGATGAATTCATTAAAGTCTCTGGATACAAAATCAATCTACAGATATCTGCTGTTTTTCCATTCATCAATAATAAAGCAGCAGAAAGAGAAATCAAGGAATTAATCCCATTTACAATTGCACCAAAAAACAATAGGATACCTAGAAATAAACCTAACCAAAGAGGAAAAAGATCTGTGCTTTGAAAACTACAACACACTGGATTGGAAAAACAAATATTGTTAAAATGTCTATGTTACCCAAAGCAATCTACACATTGAAAGCAATCCCTACCAAAATATCAACAGAATTTTTCAAAGAGCTAAAATAATCAATCCTAAAGTTTGTATGGAAGCACAAAAGACACCGAATATCCAAATGAGCTTTAAAAAAGAAAAACAAAGCTGGAAACATCACAATTCCAGACTTCGAGCTATATTACAAAGCTGTAGTCATCAAGATGGTATGGTACTGTTACAGAAACACATACATCAATGGAATAAAATAGAGAACCCAGAAATGAACCCACAAGTATATGGTCACTGAATATTCAACAAAGCAGGAAATAATGTCCAATGGAAAAAAAAGACAGTTTCTTCAACAAATGGTGTTGGGAAAACTGGACAGCAACATGCAGAGAAATGAAACTGGGATACTTTCTTACACCATAAAAAAAATAAATCCAAAATGGGTGAAAAACCTAAATATGGTACAGAGATCCATCAAAATCCTAGAGGAGAGCACATGCAGCAACCTCTTTGACCTCAGCTGCAGCAACTTCTTACTAGACATGCCTCCAGAGGCAAGGGGAAAAAAAGCAAAAATGAACTACTGGGACTTCATCAAGTTAAAAAGCTTGTGCACAGCAAAGGAAATAGTTAACAAAACTAAAAGGCAACCTACGGAATGGGAGAAGATGTTTGCAAATGACATATCAGATAAAGGCCTAATAACCAAAATGTATAAAAAACTTATTAAACTCAATACTCCTAAAACAAAAATCCAGTCAAGAAATGCACAGAAGACATGAACATATATTTCTCCAAAGAAGCTATACAAAGAGCTAACAGACGGATGAAAAAAATGCTCAACATCATCAACATCTGGGAAATACAAGTCAAAACATCAATAAGATACCACCTCATGCTGGTCAGAATGACTAAAATTAACAACTCAGGAAACAATAGATATATGTGAAGAAAGGGGAACTCTCTTACACTGTTGATGGAAATGCAAATTGGTGCAGCCCTTTGGAAAACAGTATGAAGATTCCTCAAAAAGTAAAAAAAAAAAAAAAAAAAAAAAGAACTACCCTATTACCCCTTAATTGCACTACTAGGTATTTATCCAAAGAATACAAAAGTAGTGATTTGAAGGGGCACATGCCCTCCCCCAGTGTATATAGCATTAATGTCCACAATAGTCAAACTATGGAAAGAGCCCAGATGTCCATAGACAGATGAATGGATAAAGAAGTGGTATACTTATACAGTGGAATATTACTCAGCCATCAAAAAGAATGAAATCTTGGCATTTGTAATGATGTGGATGGAACTAGTGGGTATTATGCTAAGTGAAATAAGTCAGTCAGTGAAAGACAAATGCTGTACGATTTCACTCACATGTGGAATTTAAGAAGCAAAACTGAAGAATATAGGGAAAGAGAAGGAACAATAAAAAAGATAAAAACAGAGATAGAGGGAAACCATAAGAGACTCTTGACTATGGGGGACAAACTAAGGGTTGCTGGCGGGGATGTGGGTTGGAGAATAGGATAATTGGGTGATGGGTCTTAAGGAGGGCTCTTGTTGTAATGAGGCTTGGGTGTTATATGCAACTGATGAATCACTAAATTCTACCCCTGAAACTAATAATACACTATATGTTAACTACTTGAAATTAAATTAAAAAAATAAAAATAAATTTAAAAAAATTTTAAAGGATAATTGTGTATCTCCAAATAAATAGTAGAGATGATATCATGCAGGTCATCATTTTGTTGGAAAAATTAGTGTCCTGCTCCCATATTAACACTTGATTCATTGTACGAATACATCTTTGAGTTTAATTATGATCACTTTTATTAAATATAAGATAAAATATATTTACTTTTATAATTTACTATTTTATTTTCAAAATAAAGTCCCAACTCAACAATTTTTCTTTACTATTTACTTTGGCAGTTTTAATTGCCTTTCTGACACCAATAATTCTTAAATAGTAAGAAATCCTGTGTCATTTCTCACTTATCAGATTAGGCAGATTTTTTTTTTTAAATGATAACATTCTTTGTTAGTGAGAGTATGTAAAGAAGCCAGAATTTCTATGGAACTCTGATGAGAGGGTAAAACTACAAGTTCACTGAGGGCAATGTGACACTATCAAAAGCTTTACAATTTTATACTGTTTGATTTAGTGATTCCACTTCTAAGAACTTAATCTTTAGGAATAGAGATATGAGAGGCACCTGCATGGCTCAGGTGGTTGAGTGGCGGACTGATTCTTGATTTTGACTCAGGTCATGATCTTGGGCTCCTGGGATCTAGCCCCACATTGGACTCTACACTCAGTGGGAAATCTGTTTCAGGATTCTCCCTCCCTCTGCCCCACCCCCTCTCTAAAATGAATAAATAAATCTTTAAAAAAAGAAATAAAGATATGTATAAACATGCTTGCATAAGAATGTTCATCATGCTATTGATAATAGATAAATGAAGTCAACAACATCAATGTCTGATGACAATTCTAAGTTCTTTACCTGAATTATTTTATTTACTCCTCAAATCAAATCTATGAGATAGACACTACTATTGACTCCATTTCTTTCAGATGAGAAATAAGAAGCACAAAAAATTTTAATATTTTAATGTCATATATATGCAGGTATTTTTCTTATTTCAGCTATATTATTTTTTGTAATGGATGAAATGTAATGCAAATAAAATATTTGTCTAAAGATCTCTGTGTGTCCCAAGATATGCATATTCCCATGCATCCTTAAATACCTAAAAGTTTTAAAACATTTTTTTTGCTTTAAGTATTTTTTAGTTTTCATTTCAAAGATGTTCTAATGATTTCCTGGATTACCTGGATATCTGCCTTGAGATTTCAATGCCCAGTTTAGTAGTTATGTTTATGACCATATTAGTGCCCAATGATCACATAAAGTGAAGGTGTTTAACATTCTTTAAGAGTGTATGGCTATTAGTTTGGAATATCCCAATGTCAAAATTTTGAGTCCTGCAACGATAGAACTCACACTAAATCTTTTTACCTTCATTGTACTTCTCAGTATCTGCAATTTTTATTTTTATTTACTTGGTTGTTTGTGTATTTTCTGTCTCCAAACACCAGGAGTGCAGGAGTCTTGTCACTACATCCCAGATCCTAAAATGTGCCTGACATACAACAAGTGTTCAACATACTTGAAGTTCAATGGATAAATAAAAAACAGATCCTGATTTCCTACTGGATTTCAGTGAAGACTGAATGCTAAATATTGCTCTTCAACTGACCATATGACCTAACTGTCCATCATGAATTAAGTGCAGATTCATGTCGCTATAAGGTACTCCATCATCAAGTGGAGATATTACATAGAATACTCATCCTAAGTTCACCCTGAAGGCCCAAATAAGTGGCATTGGCAGTTTGCTTACACTCTGTGGAATGTCTTCTGTAACACTGTTGTAACTGTCTTGATTTGCACCATGTACCCATGAGGTGTTGACCTAAGTTGAGACTGATTTCAGATATATGAGTCTTCACAGTAATACCTGCCCAAAGTGGACAGATATGGCATCAGAGCCAGGAAAATGGGAAGACCAAGAGAGGTGAGAAAGACCCACAGAGGGCAGAACTTTCTTTAAGCAGGATATATTCCTGACTACTTTGCCTAGAAGGAAGAACAGCCTAAGGTCAGAATATACACTGGTTCATAAGTAGTAACAGATGATCTAGTCAGAAAGTTAGGAATTTGGAAGGAACACAATTGATTGGAAGGAACAATTGATTAGAATAGTTAAAGAAGGGACAGTGGATGAATTTTTCCAAATGGACCCAGTACCATAATATATTCAAGTCCCATATACATGCTCATCTGAAAAGTTACCACTGTAGTAAAAAAAAAAAATCAGGTGGACAAAATGGTCTTCTCAGTAGTCCAGTGCTAGTTTAAGTGAGGTACCTATTTCTCATACATGGTATATGTAGTGAGAAAGGTATCAGAATTTGGGAAATTTGCAATTTTCCAAATCTTCTAAAGTCAAGTAAATTCTATTATTTTTGTCAGGAAAGCAGTCTTTTCCAAGTAGTACTCTAACTTTTATTCAAGAAATCAACCAGGGCTAAGAATTCAACCAGCATTTTATTTTTTTTACAATTTTTATTTAAATTATAGCTAGTTAACATACAATTAATTCAGGTATAGAGTTTAGTGATTCATCACTTGCATACAACACCCAGTAATCACAACAAGTGTCCTCCTTAATCCCCATCACCTATTTAACCCATCCCCCCACCCACCTGCCCTCCAGGTACCATCAGTTTGTTCTCTATAGTTAAGAGTCTTCAACTAGCATTTTAATTTAACTACACAAGCCATCTTGGAGTTTGATTGTCAGCTATCTCATTCTTACAGTTTCATCCAGTCAGAAAAACACTGAATTTTATTCTGTTCATTAAGTTAAGAATTTCAGGATGTAAGTTTTTAGTTCTCTTGCTTTAAATTATCTATGCCATCATAAATGACCACAAAATTGTGAGATCTCAGTGTTTCTCTTTTGCTTTATGTTGTTCCATGGCAAAAGTCTCCCAGATATTTACCACCAATGGGCGCTTGGTCTTAAGCCACCACATGCAATAAATTAAGTAGCTTCTTTATCACTGCATACTGTGAGCTGAAATATAAATGAATGTTTCACAACTTTGTTTCTCATCTTGGCTAGATAACCAATTCCAAATAATCTATATTTCCTTGACATTCTGCTTCCTATAAGCCACTGTTTAGGATAATTTTATATATCAACTTGTGTTCCTTTGTTACAAATAACAGAAATTAACTCTGGCTAACTTGAGCCAAAGAAGGACTTCTTGCAAAGATGATGGGCCTCTCACAGAATCAAATGAAAAGCTGAACAAACAAACCTCAGAGAGTGCAGGTACAAGGGAAGTTCCCAATATCTAAACAATAAAATTTCTATGGCACTTTGCCATGAAACAATGTAATAATGTAGACTCAAATCTAACTGATTAATTCTTGTGTCCCCCTACTTAAGAGTCAAATTCTCAAAGAGACACCTGGGTGGCATAGTCAGTTAAGTGTCATACTGTTGGTTTCAGCTCAGGTCGTGATCTCAGGGTTGTGATATCAAGCCCTGCCCCAGGTTCTGCACTGAGCATGAAGTCTCCTTGGGATTATATCTCCTTCTTCCTGTGCCCCTTCCACTTGTGCTCTCTCTCTCTCTCAAAATAAATAAGCCTAAAAAAGGGGGTCAAGTTCTCAGAAAATCAAGGCTCATTGGTCTATCTTGTGTCATTTGTCCATCCCATGATCAGCAGCCCTGAGACACTATGATTGACAGTCCCATTCAGACCACATAGATGGAAGAGCATTCTTCAAATTAAAATCAGTATGCTGTTACAAAAAAAAAAAATAAGGCAAGGAGAACAATAAATATTCAACAAAATACCAATGACTCAAAATCAATGCACAAAATCAGAAGACTGGAGATAACAGGTGAAAGACAAAAAACCACAAATACATATTTCTTTCATTAAGTTTACTATAAGAAATTTACTTTCAGCCAAATAATATCATCCATCATAACAAATTGTTTTCTAATTTGAATTCCAATGGTTTTGTTATTTTTATTTTATTTTTAAATTTGATTTGATTTTATAGAGCTATAAACATAAGGAACATATGGGGTTCTGGTTCAAGATGGTGAAGTAGGAAGATCCTGAACTCAACTCCTCCCACAGACACACTGAATCTAGAGCTACCTATAGAACAATTTCCTCTTTAAAGAATGTAAAGGCTGGCTGAGTGATAATACACATTGGGCAGATGAGAAGAAAACATCAAAGCAGTTAGGAAAGTCTGGGACACAATCTCACCGTAAATCCCACCCTTGGTGTGGTGACCCATAATTGGGAGGGGCCTCAAAACCCAGAGCTTCTCCCTGAAGAGTGAAGGGCTCATACCGAAATCAGATGCCTCAACTTTTAAGACATGCACTTTAGAGATGAATCCCCCACCAAAAAAAAACATCTAATTTTGGAAGACAGTAGAGTTTACATTCCAACACCCAACCAATACTCAGATGGTAACAATCTGAGAAATGCCTCTTAAAGAGCTCACATGCTCAGGCTTACCTGCCTGAGGACCCAGTTCAGAGGCAGCTGTTCATACAGAAACTTAAGTAAAGGAGGCACACTTGCTTATATTAAAACCTTGGCCTGAGGAGTAGGCATCTAATTTAACACGCACATCTAAGAGTCTGCTGGAACACTCTCTGGGGATGGACACTGGCAGATGTCGTCTTTACAAACTCTTTTTGCCAAGTTTCAGATCACCAGAATCTTCTGGAAGGGAGCCTTTACATGTGTCTGGTGCCCTGATTTTTGTGGTTGACACCCAAAGGATGCCTCTTGATCACCTTGCTTTGAAGGTCAGAGGAGCTTATATTCCTCATCACGTGGGGATGTAATAATTGGTGTCACACAGAAAGGAGATTATAAATCTGTCTAGTGCCCCAATTGTTGTGCTGCAGAGAATATCTCTACATTGCCTGACACTGGTGGCCTTGGGGCATATGCTCATGGATCCCACAAGGCTGTAGCCAATGGAGAAAGAGTTCTCTTTTTTCAAGTAGGCTCCATACCCAACGTGGAACCCCAAGTAGGCTTGAACTTGTGACCCTGAGATCATGACCTAAGCTGAGATCAAGAGTCAGAAGTTTAACCAACTGAGCCACCCAGGAGCCCCAATGGAGAAAGAGTTCTTCAACAACTACCACAGCAAGAGGAAAGAGCCAGAAACTCACTCTTTCTGTGAAGAAGGCCTATTAGCTAATTATGATTACTGTGGCCTGAGGAGCAAGCCACACAAATCAAGGGGCTGACTGTTATCCTTTCCAGAGACCTCAGAGGTCAGGCATTATCTTCATGGTCACCCCCTACAATGTTCCACAGTGCCAGTGTCTCCTGGAATAAAGCTTTACACACATCAGATTCCTGGTTTTTATGGGTGATGCCCAGGGGAACGCCCCTATATTGCCTGGCTTTGGTGACCAAGAGCTTACATTGTTAGGTGTCAGAAGACTGTGGCAATCAGAGGAATGGTTCTTGCAGGTTATCACTCCCAGGGCACTGCACAGACAATGGACTGAGGCACACCCCCAGTCTTTCTGTAAAGGAGGCCATGTGGCTTGTCATAGATCTTTGAGCTGAGGTGGAGGCTTCATGTTTGGCACACATATAGTAACCTATGAAGGTACTCTCAAAGAATGTAGGCTATGGATGCCATCTTAGTGTTCTCCCTCTGTTTGTTCCAGCTCACTGTTATCTCTGAGAAAGGAGTTTGTACAATCATTTAGATCCCTGAATTTTTTTATGATTGCCACCTAGGGGATACCTCAGGATGGCATGACCCTTGTGGTCAGTGAGGCTTATGCCCAGTCAGTCTGAATCTAGGTGCTGAGATCCTCCCCATTGTGACACTTACAGGTCTTGGCATATCTTGAACTACTATGATTAAAAATATAATAGTCTAGCACACAGGTTTTAGACATGACCAAGAACTGGGGCAAGGACTAGGGCAAGGCTAAAGAAAAATTTTCATCCCCTACACAAGGCCACTCCTTTAAGACTGGAGAGGGGGTTGTTTCATCTACTATACAGAAACCAACATAGAAAGACAAGAAAAATGAAGAAACAGAGGATTATATTCTAAATTAAACAAGACAAAAACTCAGAAATCAGTCTTAATGAATGGAAATCAGTAATTTACCTGATAAACAGTTGAAAGTAATGGTCATAATGATGGTAATTGAACTAAGGAGAAAAATAGATGAACACAGTGAGAATGTCAACAAGGAAATTTAAAATTTAAGAAAGTACCAAATAGGGGCACCTGGGTGGCTCAGTTGTTTAAGCATCTGACTCTTGATTTCAGAAAAGAGGATCAGTGAACTCAAAGACAAGACAGTGGAATTCACCCGATCAGAGCAACATTTCAAAAATGAATGAAAAGTAAAGATCACTTAGGGTACTCTTGGAACAACATCACATTGACTAACATCCACACTATAGGGAATCTGGAAGAAGAGAAAGAGAAAGAGAAAAGAGAAGAAATCTTATTTGAAGAATTAATGGTTGAAAATTTCCATAACCTGAGGAAGGAAACAGACATCCATTTCCAAGAAGCCCAAAAAGTTCCAAATAAGATGAACCTAAAGAGACACACACCAAGAAAAATTATACCTAAAATTTCAAAAGTTAAAGACAGGTAGAAAATATGAAAAGCAACAAGAGTAAAACAAATTGTTAAATACAAGGGAACCCCCATAAGACTATCAGCAGATTTTTCAGCACAAACTTTACAGACCAGAAGGGAGTAGCATAATATATTCAAATTGTTGAAAAAAAAAAAACTTTCAGCCAAGAATACTCGACCCAACAAAGTTATCATTCAGAATGGAAGGAGAGATAATTTCCAGATAAGCAAAAGCTAAAGGAGTTAATCACCATTACACTGGATTTACAAGAAATTTTAAAAGGACTTCACTCAGTTGAGAAGTAAAGGTGATAATTAGTAACAAGAACACATAGGAAAGAAGAAATCACTGGAAAAGTAAATATACAGTAAAGGTAGTGGATTAATTACTTATAAAGTTAATATAAAGGTTAAAGGCAAAATCAGTAAAAAGAACTATGATTAAAATGATTAGTTAAGGGATGCATAAGACATCCCTTAGGCATGTGACAGACATAAAAAACGTAAAATGTGTGTGTGGTGTGGAGAATGCTAAAATGTTTAGCTTTAGAATGAGAACAAGCTTAAATTGTTACCAACCTAGAATAGACTGTTAGAGAAATAAATTGTTATATGTAAGCCTCTGCTTAAAGGAGACTCACTTCAGACATAAGGACACATACAGATGAAAGCTAGGGGATGGAAAAAGTTATTGTATGTAAATTCAAACCAAAAAAGAGTGGGGGTAGCAATAGTTATATCAGACAAAATAGATTTTAAAACAAAGACTATAGTAAGAGACAAAAAAAGACATTACATAATTATGAAGGGGTCAATCCACCAAGGGGCTCTAACATATGTAAATACTTATTCACCCAACAAAGTAACACCCAAATACAAAAGGTAATTTACAGAAATAAGGGATAAATAGACAGCAATACAATCATAGTAGGGAACCCTAATACCTCACTTACATCAATGGATGGAGCATCCAGAGAGAAAATCAATAAAAATATCAGCTTTTAACAATGAATTAGACCATCTTTTTGTGTTTTCTTCAACGTCTTTCTAGAGTGATCTTCAGTTTCTAGAATATAGATCCTTTACCTCTCTGGTTAAGTTAATTCCAAGATACCGTATGATTTTTGGTGCTATTGTAAATGGAATTGATTCCCTAATTTCTTTTTCTTCAGTCTCATTGTTCGTGTATAGAAATGCAACTGATTTCTGAGTATTGATTTTGTAAATCAAAACCACATTGAGATATCACCTTATGCCAGTTAAAATGGCAAAAATGGACAAGGCAAGAAACAACAAATGTTGGAGAGGATGTGGAGAAAGGGGATCCCTCTTACATTTTTGGTGAGAATGCAAGTTGGTACAGACACTTTGGAAAACAGTGTGGAGGTCCCTGAAAAAGTTAAAAATAGAACTACCCTATGACCCAGCCATTGCACTACTGGGTATTTACCCCAAAGATACAGACGCAGTGAAGAGAAGGGCCATATGCACCCCAATGTTCATAACAGCGTTGTCCACAATAGCTAAGTGGGGGAAGGAGCCGAGATGTCCTTCAACAGATGACTGGATTAAGAAGATGTGGTCCATATAAGCAATGGTATATTACTCAGCCATCAGAAAGAACGATTACCCAACATTTGCAGCAACATGGACAGGACTGGAGGAGATCATGCTAAGTGAAATAAGTCAAGCAGAGAAAGACAATTATCATATGGTTTCACTCATTTATGGAACATAAGAAATAACAGGGAGATCAGTAGGAGAAGGAAGGGAAGAATGAAGGGGGTAAACAGAAGGGGGAATGAACCATGAGAGACTGTGGACTCTGGGAAACAAACTGAGGGCTTCAGAGGGGAGGGGGTTGGGGAATTGGGATAGGCCGGTGATGGGTATTAAGGAGGGCATGTATTGCATGGAGCACTGGGTGTTATACACAAACAATGCATCATGGAACACTACATCAAAAACTAAGGATGTACTGCATGATGACTAACATAACATAATAAAGTATTTTAAAAAAGAATATATTAGACCAGATGGACTTACAGATATTTAAAGATTCCATCCAAAAGAAAATGAATGTCATTCTTTTCAAGTGCACATAGAACATTTGCAAAGATAGATCATAAGATTGTCCACAAAAGAAGTCTTAATAAATTCAAGAGAATTGGGGTGCCTGAGTGACTCAGTCAGTTAAGCATCTGCCTTTAGCTTGGGTCATGATCCCAGAGTCCTGGGATAGAGTCCTCCCTCAGCAAGGAGCCTGCTCCTTCCTCTGCCTGCCACTCCCCCTGCTTGTGCTCTCTTGCGCTCTATCAAATAAATAAATAAAATCTTAAAAAATAAATTTAAAGTACTGAAATGATATTGAGCATCTTTTTTTCAACCATAATAGCATGGAAATAGAAATTTATACAAATAAAACTGGAAAATTTAAATACATTGAGATTAAACAACATGCTACTGAACAACCCATGTGTCAAAGAAGAAATCAAAACAGAAATTTTAAAAATACTTGAGACAAGCAAAAGTAGAAATGTAACACAACAAAATTTATGGGATACATCAAAAGCAGTTCTAAGAAGGAAGATTACGGCAATAAATGCTTACCTTGAGAAACAAGAAAAGTCTGAAATTAACAACCTATCTTTATCTCTCAAGGAACTAGGAAAAGAAGAAAAAAGAAACAAAGTTAGTTGGAGGAAGGCAATAATAAAGATGAGAGCAGAAATAAGTAGATACTAAAAGGACAATAGAGAAGATTATTAAAACTAAGAGATGGTTCTTTGAAAAGCTAAATAAATTTGACAAATCTTTAGCTAGACTCAACAAGAAAAAAGGGAAAGTATTCAAAAATCAGAAATGAGGGGCGCCTGGGTGGTGCAGTCATTAAGCGTCTGCCTTTGGCTCAGGGCGTGATCCCGGCATTCTGGGATCGAGCCCCACATCAGGATCCTCCGCTGGGAGCCTGCTTCTCCCTCTCCCACTCCCCCTGCTTGTGCTCCCTCTCTCGCTGGCTGTCTCTCTCTCTCTGTCAAATAAATAAATAAAATCTTTTAAAAAATCATAAATGAAAGAGATGTTACAAGTGATACCACAGAAATAGAAAGGATCATGAAACTACTATGAACAAGTGTAAACCTACAAACTGGACAACCTAGAAGGAATGGATAAAGTTTTTATAAACACAGAATCATAAGGAAATAGAAAATCTGAATAGACCAATTACTTGTGAGGAAATTGAGTCAGTAATCAAAAACCTCCCAACAAATGAAAGCTCAGGACCAGATGGCTTTGCTAGTGAAATCTACTAAACATTAAAAAATGAATAAATTCCAATCCCCTCAAACTTCCAAAAATAGAAGATGGTGTAATTCTTCCAAACACATTTTACAAGGTCATCATTACTGTTACCCAAGCCACACAAAGATGTCACAAAAAAAATTGCAGGCCAGTATCCCTGATGCAAAAATCCTCAATAAATATCAGCAAACCAAATTCAACAATGCATTTAAGAGATCATCTAACATATATACAATTCAGACATAAATAAAAGTAAAATCTTGCCATTTGCAACAACATGGATGGAGCATGAGGGCATTATGCAAAGTGAAATAAATGAGACAGAGAAAGACAAATATATGGTCTCTCTTATATGTGGAATCTAAAAAAAAAAATCCAAGCTCATATATACACGGAGCAGATTGGTAGTTGCAAGAGGTGTTTGGGGGAGGAGGGATGAATGAACTGTTTGTTTCTTTGTTTTTAACTTAAATAAACAGTAAAAATCACAAAAATAACAAAATCAGTTTTATTTTTTATATTTGTCATATAATTATAAAAATCAATTATGCTAACACTGAGGGTCTGTGAAAGCTATTTGTTCTTTTTAAAAGTGGTCATTTAAGGAGGAGGCTGGGAAGATGACTGAGTAGGAGGATCCTTTTTTAAAAAAGATTTTATTTATTTATTATGTCAGAGAGAGAGAGAGCACAACCAGGGGGAATAGCAGACAGAAGCAGGGTCCCCACTGAGCAAGGAGCCTGATGTGGGACTTGATCCCAGGATCCTGGGATCATGACCTGAGCTAAAGGCTGATGCTTAACTGACTGAGCCACCCAGGTGTCCCTGAGTAAGAGGATCCTAAGCATGTCTCCATCCACTGATACAAACTAGGTAACACTCAAATCATAACCCAGGAAACTACCTGAAGAATGTCAGAATAATTTCCACAACTAAAGAGGAAAGGCCAAGTTAAAGAAAGTAGGAAGGGCAGAGATCTAGTTTGGGAATAAAATGGACCATGGCCCTCCATAACTCGGAGGGAACTAAGATCATGGAGAAGGGTGAAAAACAGAATATCACATCAGGGAGCCCAAATAGGGAAGCTAAATCCCCATAACATTTGCCTTTGAGAGTGAGAGTGGTTAAATTTTATGAGTTTTTACAATCAGCAGGACTTAAAGCCTAAAATTGTAAAAAATCAATAATCTCAGCTCTGGGAGAAACCAGAGGGTTTAGGGAGTGGAATCCCTACCCTTAAAGACAGCACAACAAATAGCTCTCGCAGATACACACAAGTTTGAAAAACACCTGGGACATAGGAAAGTGAGAGTTATTTATTCATCTCAGAGCATGTCATAGAGGTAGGGATGGCAGGGACACTCCTCCCAGAACAAAGGAGCTGGTAGGTGCCATTTCCATCCCCTGCCCCCAGACATTAACACAAGGCCACCTGTAGGAACCAGCGAGTTGCTGATACTCTCTAACTCGCTTACACCAGGCCTGTCTCCCTTACCCCATGTTTTGGTGGATCCATCCTTTTCAGCCATGCTTACCTCATTCTTGGTGCTGTGGGTATACTTGCCCAGAAGACAAGCACAAACCACTGCCAATACCAGTTCTGTTGATCTGTGCATTTTGTGGGCCATTGATTCCAGTGACGGCAGCAGTGGCAGGTTTCATTCCATAAGAAGACCAGTGCGTACCTTGTTAAAATATACCCCATCCCTGAAGGAGACCAAACACAGCCCACAACAGGCAAAAAGAGCCTCTGTAGATGAGTAGACTGAAAAAAAAGTGGCCAAGACACAACAGCAGAGCACACACAACATGCATAAGAAACACCAGGCCCTGGGGAACAGTAGATACTCAAAGCAGGGCACTATAGGACTCCCTCTTCATAAGGCAATTACCTTCAAGAGCAGGAGACATAGCCGACATTCCTAACACAGAGAAACAGACACAAAGATGTGGATAGAATGAGGAGAAAGGGGAAAATTTCCCAAATGAATGAACAGAACAGAACCACAGCAGGAGACCTAAACAAAAACAGTTATGAGTAATATGGCAGAGAGAGAAATTAAACTGATGATCATGAAGATACTCACTGGCCTTAAGAAAAGAGTGGAAGATATCAGTGAGATGCTTAACAGATAAAAAATTAGTAGACATGAAGAACAGAGTACATGAAGTTAAAAACACATTTCATGGGATAAACAGCAGGCTAGATGAAACAAATAAATGAATTGGAAGACAGTAATGGAAATTAGTCATGCTGAGCAAATGAGAGACAAAATAATCATGCAAAACAAGAATAGATTCAGGGAATGCAGTGAGTCCATCAAGTGTAATAACATTCACATTATAGGGACCACAGAAGAAAAAGAAAAGGGGGCAGAAAATTATTTCAAGAAATAATAGTTGAAAACTTCTGTAATCTGGAGAATGAAACAGATATCCAGATCTAGGAGTCATAGAGATCACCCAACAAAATCAATGCAAGGAGGTCCATATCAAGAAACATAATAATTAAAAGGGAAAATGTATTGATAAAGAAAAAAGTGTTAAAGCAGAAAGAAAAAAGAAGACAGTTACATACAAGGGAAACCCCATAAGGTTATCAGTGGATTTTTCAGCAGAAACTTTGAAGGCCAGAGGGGAGTGGCACAATATATTCAAAGTCCTGAAAGGGAAAAATCTGCAGCTAAGAATGCTGTGTCCAACAAGGCTATTAGTCAGAATACAAGGAGAGATAAGTTTCTCACACAGACAAAAACTAAAGGAGTTCACGACCACTAAACCAGCCTTACAGGAAATATTAGAGGGTACATTTTGAGTGGAGAGGAAATACCATAAGAGAGAGAATGAAAAGTAAGTAACACAAAATCAGTAAAAAATAAGTACATCTGTAAATATCAGTAAGAAAATCACAAAATAAAAGGATATAAAATATGAAACAACATGCCTAAGACATGGGGGGTTAGAAAATAGTAAGGAATGGGTTCAAATTTAAATGACCATCAACTTGGGACACCTGGGTGATTCAGTCTGTTAAGCATCCAACTCTTGATTTGGGGTCAGATCATGATCTCAGAGTCATGGGATCAAGCTCTGTGCCAGGCTCCAACCTCAGTGCAGAGTATTCTTGAGATTCCCCCTCTCCCTCTGCTCTCTCTCTGCCTCAAATAAATACATACATACAAAAATACATACATACATACGTACAAAATGGTCATCAACTTCATAGAGACTGCTATATGAAGAAGATGTTATGTAAAACATAACGATAGCCACAAATCAAAAACCAGAAATAGATATACAAAAAACAAAGGGAAAGGAATCCAAGTATATCACTAAAGAAGTCCAGCAAACCATGAAAGAGAGGAAGAAAAACAGAAAAACTACAAAACAACCACAAAATGAGTAACAAAATGGCAATAAATACATCTCTATCAATAACTGCTTTGAATGCAAATGGACTAAACCCTCCAATCAAAAGAAATAGGGTGATAGAATGGATAAAAAACCACAACCTTCTATATGTTGCCTAAAGAGACTCATTCCAGACTGAAAGGCACCTGCAGATTGAAAGTGAGAGAATGGAGAAAGCTTCATCATGCAAAAGGATTTCAAAAGAAAACAAGAGTAGCAATGCCTACATCAGAAAAAATAGACTTTAAAGCAAAGACTGTAACAAGAGACAAAGAAGGACACTATATGATAATAAAGGGAACAATCCAACAAGATGATATAATAATTGTAAGTATTTATGCATCCAACATAGGAGCACACAAATACATAAAGTAATTAATAATAATCATAAAGGAATAATTAATAATAAGATAAAAATTGGGGACTTTAACACCTTATTTATATAGATGGACAGATCATCAAAACAGAAAATCAACAAGTAAATATTGGCTTTGAATCACACATGGACCAGAAGGATTACAGAGATATATTCAGCACAGTCTATCCTAAAACAGCACAATACACATTCTTTTCAAGTGTACGTAGAATATTTTCCAGATTAGACAACATATTAGACCACAAAAATGTCTCAGCTAACTAAAAAATAGAAGGCACCATGCATCTTTTCTGACCAAAATGTGATGAAACTAGAAATCAACCACAAGAAAAAAATCTAGAAAGACCACAAATACACAAAAATTAAATAACATGTTACTAAACAATGAATGGTTCACCCAAGAAATCAAAGAAGAAATTTAAAAGTACATTGAACCAACTAACATGAAACACGAGTGGTTCAAAATCTTTGGGATTCAGCAAAAGGGGTTCTAAGAGGAAAGTTTAGAGCAATACAGGTCTACCTCAAGAAGCAAGAAAAAATATCAAATAAACAACCTAACCTTATACCTAAAGAAACTATAGAGAGAAGAATAAAATCCAAAGCCAACAGAAGAAAGGAAATAATAAAAAACAGAGCATTAATAAATGATATAGAGCTAAGAAAAAACAGTAGAACTAAACATTGAAACTGGGAACTGTTCTTCGAAAAGATCAACAAAATTGATGAACCTCTAGCGAGATGTATTAAAAAAAAATAGGATTCATACAAACAAAGTAACAAAGGAAGAGAAATAACCAACACCACAGAAATACAAAAAATTGTAAGAAAAACACATAACCTTGATGAAGTTCCAATAGTTCATGTTTGCTTTTTTTCCCCCTTGCCTTTGGAGACATGTCTAGCAAGTTGCTGCATTCAGGTCACAGAGGTTGCTGCTAATTTTCTCCTCCAGGATTTTGATGGATTCTTGTCTCAAATTGAGGTCTTTCATCCATTTTGAGTCTATTTTTGTGTATGGTATAAGGAAGTGGTGCAGTTTCATTCTTCTGCATGTGGCTGTCCAATTTTCCCAGTACCATTTATTGAAAAGACTGTCTTTTTTTTTCCTTTACATATTCTTTGCTGCTTTGTCGAAGATTAGTTGACCATAGAGTTGAGGGTCCATTTCTGGGTTTTCTGTTTTGTTCCATTGATCTATGTGCCTACTTCTGTGCCAGTAACATGCTGTCTTGATGATTACAGCTTTATAATAGAGCTTGAAGTCCAGAAATGTGATGCCACCAGCTTTGGTTCTTCAACATTCCTCTGGCTATTCACGGTCTTTTCTTGTTCCATATAAATTTTAGGATTATTTGTTCCAACTCTGTGAAAAAGGTTGATGGTATTTTGATAGGGATTGCATTGAATGTATAGAATGCTCTAGGTAGCATAGACATTTTCTTTTGCACAGCAAAGAAAACAGTTAACAAAACCAAAGGACAACTACCAGAATGGGAGTAGATATTTGCAAATGTCTTATCAGATAAAGGGATAGTATCAAAAAATCTATAAAGAATTTATCAAACTCAACACCCCTAAAACAAAAAATCCAGTCAGGTCGTGGGCAGAAAATGTGAATAAACATTTCTCCAAAAACATAAATGGCTAACAGATACATGAGAAAATGCTCAACATTACTCAGCGTCAGGAAAATACAAATCAAAACCTCAATGAGATACCACCTCACACCAGTCACAATGGCTAAAATTCACAAGTCAGGAAATGATAGTTGGTGGTGAGTATGTGGAGAAAGAGAACACTGTCACACTTGTGTTGGGAATGCAAACTGGTGCAGCCACTTTGGAAAAAGTGTGGGGGTTCCTCAAAAAGTTGAAAATAGAGCTACCCAGAACCCAACAATTGGACTACTAGATATTTACCCCAATGATATAAATATAATGATCTGAAGGAGCACCTGCATCCCAATGTTTATAGTAGCAATGTCCACAATAGCTAAACTATGGATAGAGTCCAGATGTCCACTGACAGATGAATGGATAAAGATGTGATATATATATATATATATATATCCACAAACACACACAATGGAATATGACTCAGCCATCAAAAATTGAAGTCTTGCCATTTGCAATAACATGGAGGGAACTAGAGGGTATTACACTGAGTCAAATAAGTCAGTCAGAGAAAGATAATTATCATATGGTTTAACTCATGTGGAATATAAGAAATAGCATACAGGATCATAGGAGAAGAGAGGGAAAAATAAAACAAGATGAAATCAGAGAGGGAGACAATCCATGAGAGACTCTTAATCATAGGAAACAAACTGAGGGTTACTGGAGGGGAGGTGGGTGGGGGTATGGGGTAACTGGGTGATGGACATTAAGGAGGGAACTTGATGTAATGAACACTAGGTATTATATAAGAATGATGAATCACTGGGGCTCCTGGGTGGCACAGCGGTTAAGCGTCTGCCTTCGGCTCAGGGTGTGATCCCGGCGTTCTGAGATCTAGCCCCACATCAGGCTCTTCTGCTATGAGCCTGCTTCTTCCTCTCCCACTCCCCTGCTTGTGTTCCCTCTCTCGCTGGCTGTCTCTCTCTCTCTCTCTCTGTCAAATAAATAAATAAAATCTTTAAAAAAAAAAAAGAATGATGAATCACTGACTTCTACCTCTGAAACTAATAATACATTATATGTTAATTAATTGAATTTAAATTAAAAAAGAAACATATAACCTACCATAATGGAAAAAAGAAAAAGCAGAAAATTTTAACAGACTGATTTCTGGCAAATGAAGTCAAAAAACCCCCAATAAATGAAGTCCAGGACAAAATGGTTTCACAGTTGAATTCTACCAAACATTAATGATTTAATGAATTACTTCCCCTACATCTCAAAATATTAAAAAAAAAATAGAAAAAGGAAGGAAAACTTTCAAACTCATTCTAAGTCTCCAGCATTACACTGATAACAAACCAGATAAAGACTCCACAAAAAGATAGAGATAGAGAGAGAGGGAGAAAGAACTATGGGCTAATATCTCTGATGAACATAAATGCAAAAATCCTTGACAAAAGACTTGCAAAACGAATCCAACAATACATTAAATAAATCATACATCACAATCAAATGGGATTTATTCCTGGGATGCAAGGGTGGTTCAGTATTTGCAAATAAATCAATGTGATACATTACTTCAATAAGAGAAATGGTAAAAACCATATGGTCATTTCAAATAGATGCAGAAAATGCATTTGACAAACTATAACATCCATTCATGATAGAAACCCTCTGCCAAGTAGGTTTAGAGGGAACATACACCAACATAATAAAGGCCTGATATGAAAAACCCATGGTGAACATCATACTCAATGGGGAAAAACTAAGAACTTCCCCACTAAGGTCAGTAACAAGACAAAGATGTTCACTCTCACCACTTATTCAACATAGTACTGGAATTCCTAGCCACAGCAGTCAGATAGGAGAAAGATACAAAAAGCATCCAGATTAGTAAGAAAGATGTAAAGCTTTCCCTATTCCCAGATTATATGATACTACAGATAGAAAAACCTAAAGACTCCAACAACAACAAAATAAACTACTAGACCTAATAAATGAATCCAGTAAGGCCGCAAGATAAAAATCAATGCAGACAAATGCATTTCTTTTATTTATTTTTAAAAAGGCTTTATTTATTTACCTGAAAGAGGCAAAGCGAGAGAGAAATCACAAATGGGGAGGGAGCAGAGGGAGGGTAAAAAGGAGAAGCAGGCCCCCCAGTAAGCAGTAAGCCAACATGGGGCTAGATCCCAGGACATTGGTATTATGACCTGAGCCAAAGGCAGATGTTTAACCAATTGAGGCACCCAGGTGCTGAGCAAATATTTATACACCAATAATAAAGTAGCATAAACAGAAATTAATAAAACAATCCCATTTAAAATTGTACCAAAAATAAATCCTTGGGAATAAACTTAATCAAAGAGGTGAAAGACCTCTACTCTGAAAACTAAAAAACACTGAAAAAGAAATTAAAGACAACACAAGAAATAGAAAAACATTCCTTGCTCATGGATTGGGAGAACAAATATTGTTAAAATATCTATACTACCCAAAGCAATCTACACATTTAATACAATCCTTATCAAAACACCAACACAATTTTCACATAACTGAACCAAACAATCTTAAAGTTTGTTGGGAACCATAAAAGACCTCAAAAAGTAAAATAAATGTTGAAAAAGAAAAACAAAACTGAAGGTATCACAATTCGAGACTTCAAATTACACTACCAAGCTGTAGTAATCAATACAGTATTGTATTGGCATAAAAATAGACATGGGGGGAGGGGGAAAGATGGCAGAGGAGTAGGGGACCCTATTTCAATCAGTACCCTGAATCGAGCTGTATATCTACCAGACCATTCTGAACACACATGAAATCAGCCTGAGATGTAAGAAGATATATCTGGATCTTTCCTAACAGAATATCTCCGGCTGTTAGTCTCAAGGTATGAAGTGGGGAGCCGAGATTTTATGGGCAGTTATCAGAAGATAAATGGAAGAGGGAGGGAGCTTCCATGCTCTTGGCTCCAGGGAGGCAAAGGCCTCCTGCACTGAAGACGAGGCAGGACTCACAGACCAGTAGTGGCAGCAAAGGGTCATTAGGGCAGGCCCCCAGATAGAAACCTGGAGCTTGGGGGCATGCGTGCAAATCGGGGGTGGCTGGCAGTTTTAGAAGCATGAAGGGCAGTGACGTGCCTGGCTCTGGGAGCGAGGACTGAGATAGTGGCTGTGGGGCCCACAAACCAGAATGCTGGGAGTTTTTAGCAGCACCCACAGAAACCAAGTCAATGTGGCCTGGAGAGCTCAGTGAAGAGCAGACTGTGATCTCTCTGTTCTGAGACAGAGATTTGGATACGGTCACTTTTGCTCTGATTCTCAGGAGAGGCACTGAAAGCCACCAGGAAAAGCTACCAGAGAACAAAAGCCCCCAAAACTGGTTCTCAGTGAGCTCATGCCCCCCCAGGGGGCTGGACAACTCTTTCCAAACAGGGTTGCCTGAGTATCAGCGTGGCAGAACCTTCCCCTAGAAGGCAGGCTGGAAGAACAAGAAGCCCACATCCCTAAGGTCCCTATAAAACAAGTGCGCCTTGCTTAGGTCCTGGTCAATAATTTGGACTCTGTACATTCCCCCGAACACACCTCATCAGAATGACAAAGAGGAAGACCCCCCCAAAAAAGGAAAGAAACAGAGACTGCAGCCTCTGCCACAGAACTACTGGATATGGATATAACCAAGATGTGAGAAATGGATTTCAGAGTAACAATTATGAAGATGATATCTAGGCTTCAGAAAAATAGTAGCAAAAATATAGAAACTCTAAGGGCTGAAATGAAATCTAATCTGGCCAAACCAAAAAATGCTATGAATATTTATGCAGTCTAAACTAGATACTCTGACTGCCAGGGTAAATGAGGGAGAAGAACAAATTAGGGAGTTAGAGGGTAAGATGACAGAAAAGAAGGAAAAAGAGGTGGCATTGGAAAAATAAATCCAATTTCAAAAATTAAGTGAAACGCTCTAATATCAGAATTATCAGGATCCCCGAGGAAGTGGAGAAAGAGAGAGATCTAGAAGATATATTTGAGCAAATCATAGCTGAGAACTTCCCTAATCTGGGAAAGGAAACAAGCATTCATATCCAAGAGGCAGAGAGGACCCCTCCAAGGTCAATGAGAACAGACCGACAACACGACACATAATAGTACAATTTGCAAATCTTAGATCCAAGAAAACAATCTTGAAAGTAGCAAGGGGGGGAAAGAGATTTCTTACGTACAGAGGGAGGAACATCAGGATAATGTAAAACCTGTCCAGAGAGACCTGGCAAGCCAGAAAGGGCTGGCAAGACATATTCAGGGTACTAAATGAGAAGAACATGCAGCCAAAGATACTTTATCCAGCAAGGCTGTCATTCAGAATGGATGAAGAGACAAGGACCTTCCAGGACTGGCAGAAACTGAAAGAACATATGACCACCAAGCCAGCCCTGCAAGAAATATTAAAGGGGTTTCTATAAAAGAAGAAAGACCCCAAGAGTGATACAGAACAAAAATTTACAGAGACAATCTATAGAAACAAGGACTTCATGGGCAACATGATGACATTAAAATCATATCTCTCAATAATCACTCTGAACGTGATAGGCCTAATGCTCCCATAAAGGGCCACAGGGTTGCAGATTGGATAAAAAGACATGACCAATCCATTTGCTGTCTACAAGAGACTCATTTTGAACCTAAAGATACACCCAGACTGAAAGTGAGGGATGGAGAACCATTTTTCAGGCCAATGGACCTCAAAAGAAAGCTGGGGTAGAAATTCTCATATCAGACAAATTAGATTTTAAGCTAAAGAGTGAAGTAAGAGATACAGAAGGACACTATATCATTCTTAAAGGGTCTATCCAACAAGAGGATCTAACAATAGTAAATAAATATCTATGCCCCCAACATGGGAGCAGCCAACTACATAAGCCAACTGTTTGCCAAAATAAAGAGACATAAAGATAGTAATACATTAATAGTAAGGGACCTCAACACTCGACTCTCAGCAATACATGGATCAACTAAGCAGAAAATCAACAAACAAACAGCTTTGAATGAGACACTGGACCAGATGGACATCATAAATATATACAGAACATCCCACTCTAAAAAAACAGAATACTCATTCTTCTCAAATGCACATGGAACTTTCTCCAGAATAGAACACATACTGGGTTATAAATCAGGTCTCAACTGACACCAAAAGATTGAGATTATTCCCTGCATATTCTCAAACTACAATGCTTTGAAACTGGAACCCAAACACAAGAAAAAATTTGGAAGGAATTCAAACACTTGGAAGGACCATCCTGCTTAAGAATGTTTGGGTCACATTGAGAGTGATTACTGAGAGATATGATTTTAAAGATGTCATGTTGCCTGTAAAGTCTTTGTTTCTATAGGTTGTAAATTTCTGTTCTGTATCACTCTTGGGGCCTTTTTACTTTTGTAGAACCCCCTTAATATCTCCTGTAGGGCTGGTTTTGTGGTTATGAATTTGGACAGTTTCTGCCAATCCTGGAAGGTCCTTATCACTCCATCAATTCTAAATGACAGCCTTGCTGGATAAAGGATCCTTGGCTGCATGTTTTTCTTCGATAGAGCTTTAAAAATATCCTGCCAACCCTTCCTCTCATTCCAGGTCTGTGTAGACGGGTCTGATGTTATTCTGATATTTTTGCCTCTGTACGTGAGAAATTTCTTCTCCCTGGCCGCTTTCAATACTGTATTCTTGGATCTAATATTTGCAAATTGCACTATGACGTGACATGGCGTAGGATTCTGACATTGGAACGTTTCATTGAGTCAGTAATCTCCTGTAATCTACATTCTTGAGATTGGAATTTTTTTGTGCCAAGTTTCTGTTTTAACTTTCTCTTCTACCATCCCATCATCCAATTCACTAATTCTTTCTTCTGCCTCATTTACCCTGGCCATCAGAGCATCTAGTTTTGACTGCATTTGATTCACAGCATTTTTAATTTCTGCCAGATTCACTCTCATTTCCTCCCTTAGAGAATCTATATTCTTGTTAATATTTTCATTAACATTTTTTTCAAGTCTACACAACATCTTGACCATTGTTACTCTGAACTCCATTTCTGACAATTTGGTTATATCCATATCCATCAGTTCTGTGGCAGAGGCCACAGACTCGTTATCTTTTCTTTGCTGGTGGGGGGGGATTTCTCCTTCTCGTCATTCTGATGAGGAGAGGTTGCGGGGTTGCCCAGAGCCCAAATTATTGACCAGGACCCAGGCCATGTGCTCTTGTTGTATAGGGGCCTTAGGGATGTGGGCTTCTTGATTTTTCAGCCTGCCTTCTGGGGGAGGGGCCTGCTGCGCTGATATTCAGGCAATTGTGCTTCTGATATTCAGGCAAAAGAAAAAATGAACTTGTGTGACTTCATAAGATAAAAAGCTTCTGCACAGCCTAGGAAACAGTCAAAAAAACTAAGAGGCAGCCCACAGAATGGGAGAAGTTATTTGGAAATGACACTACAGATAAAAGATTAGTATCCAAGATCTACAAAGAACTTCTCAAACTCAATACATGGGAAATAAATAATCGAATCAAAAAATGGGCAGAAGATATGAACAGACACTTTTCCAATGAAGACATACAAATGGCTAACAGACACATGAAAAAGTGTTCAAAATCGTTAGCCATCAGGGAAATTCAAATCAAAACCACATTGAGCTACCACCTTATGTCAGTTAGAATGGCAAAAATTGACAAGGCAGGAAACAACAAATGTTGGAGAGGATGTGGAGAAAGGGGATCCCTCTTCCACTGTTGGTGGGAATGCAAGTTGGTACAGCCACTCTGGAAAACAATGTGGAGGTCCCTTAAAAAAGTTAAAAATTGAGCTACCCTATGATCCAGCCATTGTACTACTTGGTATTTACCCCAAAGATACAGACATAGTGAAGAGAAGGGCCATATGCACCCCAATGCTCATAGCAGCTTTGTCCACAATAGCTAAGTTGTGGAAGGAGCCGAGATGCCCTTCAGCAGCTGACTGGATTAAGAATATGTGGTCCATATATACAATGGAATATTAGCCATCAAAAAGAATGATTTCTCAACATTTTCAGCAACATGGACGGGACTGGAGGAGGTAATGATAAGCAAAATAAATCAAGCAGAGAAAGACAATTATCATATTGTTTCACTCATTTATGGCACATTCATATACTTTATATGTTAATTCACATCCTTTGATTTTTGCTTGAAAAAAGTGCCTTTTAGCAACTCTTATAAATTTTGACTAGAGGTGATGTATTCCATCATTTTTTTTTCCTTTGGAATGTTTTTATTTCTCTTTCATTTTTGAAGAAAAGCATTGCTGATCATATTTCTTGGTTGACAATTTTTTTCTTTCAATATTTTTTACATATTATCCCACACTTTCCTGGCCAGAAAAGTTTTTGTTGAGATAACCAATGATATTGTTATAGGGTTTTCTGTGTATGAGATGAGTCGCTTTTCTATTCCTGCTCTCAAAACTCTCCTGTGGGGGGAGTTGACAATTTCATTAAAATGTGTCTTAGTGTAGTCCTTTTCATATTCAACACACTTGGTGGGTTTTGGACCTCATGAATTTCAATGTCCATTTTTATCCCCATGTTTGGGAACTTTTCAGCGATTATCACTTTACATATACTTCCTACCTCTCTCTCTTCCTATTAGATTTCTGGGATTCCTGTAATATATATATTGTTTCTTTTGATGGTGTCATATAACTCCTGTATGCTTTCTTCACACTTTTTCACTTCTTTTTTTCTTTTTGTTATTCTGGATAATTTCAAATTATTTTTTTCTAATTATCTATCTCTCTCTCTCTCTCTCTTGCTCTCTCTTTCTTTTTTCTTTTTTTCCTTAAAATTTATTTAAATTCCAGTTAGTTAACAAAAAAATGTAATATTAGTTTCAGTTATACAAATAGTGATTCAACACTTCCACATATCACCCCGTGCTTATCACAATTGCCCTCTTTAATCTTCAATACCTATTTAACCCCTCTCTCCACCAACTACCTTCTGCTAACCATCAGTTTGTTCTCTATAGTTAGGCATCTGTTTCCTGGCTTGACTCACTCTCTTTTATTGTCAATTTGCTCGTTTGTTTTGTTTCTTAAATCCCACATTTGAGTAAAATCATATGGTCTTTGTCTTTCTCTGACTGCCTTATTTCCCTGAGCATAATACTCTTTATTCCCATCCATGTCATTGTAAATGGTAAAGTTTCATTCTTTCCTATGACTGAGTAGTATTCCATTGTGTACACTTCTTCTTTATCCATTCCTCATTCAGTGGAAACTTGGGCCATTTCCACCATTTGGGTATTGTAGATAGTGCTGCTATAAACATTGGAGTGCATGCTTCCCTTTGATTAGTATCTTTGTATTCTTTGGGTAAGTACCTAGTAGTGCAATTGCTAGATCTTAGGGTAGGTCTATTTTTAAATTTTTGAGGAAACTCCATATTGTTTTACAGAACGGATGCACCAGTTTGCATTCCCATTGGTAGTACAAGAGTGTTTCCCTCTCTCCACATCCTCACCAATACCTGTTGTTACTTGTGTTGTTGATTTTACCCATTCTGACAGGTGTGAGATATATCATTGTAGTTTGGATTTTCATTTTCCTGATAATGAGTGATGTTGAACATCTTTTCATGTGTCTATTGGCATTTTGTATATCTTCTTTGGAAAATGTCTCTTCATGTCTTCTGCCCATTTTTGAATTGGATTATTCATTTTTGGGGTGTGAGTTTTAGAAATTCTTTATATAATTTGGATACTAACCTTTTATCAAATATGTCATTTGCAAATCTCCTCCCATTCCATAGATTGCCTTTTAGTTTTGTTGATTGTTTCCTTCAACACATAGAAGCTTTTTATGTTGATGAAGTTCCAATAGTTTATTTTTGCTTTTGTATTCCACACCTGAAGAGACATAGCTAGAAATAAGTTGCTAGGGCTAATGTCAAAGAAGTTACTGTCTGTGTTATCATCTAGGACTTTTATGGTTTCTTGTTTCACATTTAGGTCTTTCACCCATTTTGAATTTATTTTTGTGTATGGTGTAAGAAAGTGGCTCAGTTTCATTCTTTTGTGTGTTGCTGCCCAGCGTTCTCAACACCATTTGTTGAAAAAAGTATGTGTTTCTCTTTGGATATTCCTTCCATCATTGTCAAAGTTTAATTGACCATATAGTTGTGAGTTCATTTCTGGGTTTTCCATTCTGTTCCATTCTGTGTTTATTTTCATGACAGTACCATACTGTTTTGATCACTACAGTTTGCAATATAACTTGAAGTCCAGAATTGTGATGCCTATAGCTTTGCTTTTGTATTTCATGGTTGCTTTGATTATTCAGGGTCTTTTGTGGTTCTATACAAAGTTGAGGATTTTTTCTAGCTCTGTGAAAAATGCTGTTGGTATTTAATAGGGATCACATTAGATGTGTAGATTGCCTTGGGTAGTATAGACATTTTCACAATATTTATTCTTCTAATCCATGAACATGGAATGCTGTTTCATTTCTTTGTGTCATTTTCAATTTCTTTCTTCAGTGATTTATAGTTTTCAGAGTACAAGCCTTTCACCTCTTTTATGAGGTTTCTTCCTGGGCATCTTATGGTTTTCAGTGCAGTTGTAAATGGGATTGATTCCTTAATTTCTCTTTCTGCTGCTTCATTATTAGTGTATAGAAATACTACAGATTTCTGTGTGTTGATTTTGTATCCTGCAACTTTAGTGCATTCCTGTACCAGCTCTAGCAATTTTTTGGTGGAGTCTTTCATATTTTCTATGTAGAATATCATGTCATCTGCAAACAGTGAAAGTTTGACTTCTTCCTTGCCAATTTGGATATGTTTTATTTCTTTTTGTTGTTGGATTGCTGTTGCCTAGACTTCCAGTACTATGTTAAGTAACAGCGCTGAGAGTGGACATCCCTGTCTTTTCCCTAATTGTTGAAGAAAATTCTCAGTTTTTCCCCATTGAGGATGATATTTACTGTGGGCTGTTCATATGTGGCCTTCAACACATTAAGAAATGTTCCCTCTAAAGCTATTTTTGTGAAAATTTTCATCTTGAATGGAGATCAAACTTTGCCTGATGCTTTTTCTGAATATATTGAAAGGGCCATATAGTTTTTTTAGATTTTATTTATTATTTGAGAGATGGAGAGAGATAGATCACAAGCAGGGGGAGTGGCAGGCAGAAGGAGAAGCAGGTTCCCCACTGAGCAAGGAGTCTGACATAGCACTTGATCCCAGGACCCTGGGATCATTACCTGAGCTGAAGGCAGACGCTTAACCAGCTGAGCCACCCAGGCATCCCAGGGCCATACGATTTTTATCCTTTCTTTTATTAATGTGGTGTATCTCATTGATTGATTTGTGAATATTGAACCACTATTGCAACACAAGAATAAATTTCACTTGATTGTGGTGAATGTTTTTTTATAATATATTGTTGGATTCTGTTTGCTAGCATTTTATTGAGAATTTTTACTTCCGTGTTTATCAGGGATTTTGACCTGTAGTTCTCTTTTTTTAGTGATGGTTCTATCTGGTTTTGGTATCAGGGTAATGCTGGCCTCATAGAATGAATTTGGAAATTTTCCTTCCCTTTCTGTTTTTGGAAAAGTTTGAGAGGAATAGATGTTGACTTCTTTAAATGTTTGATAGAATTCACCTTTGAAGCCATATGACCCTGGGCTTTTGTTTGTTGGAAGTGTTTGGATTACTGACTCAATTTCTTTGCTGGTTACCAGTTTGTTCAAGTTTTCTATTTCATTCTGTTTCAGTTATGGTAATATATGTTTCTACTAATTTCTCCATTTCTTCTAAGTTGTTCAACTTGTTGGCAAATAATTTTTCATAATATTCTCTTATAATTGTATTTCTTTTTTTTTTAAAGTTTTTATTTTAATTCTGGCTAGTTAGCATACAATGTTATATTAGTTCCAGGCAGAGTGATCCAACAATTTCATACATCACCCAGTGCTCACCATGATGAGTGCCCTCTTTAAGCCCCATCACCTATTTCACCCTTTCCCCCACCCACCTCCCCTCTGCTAACCATTAGTTTGTTCCCAGTAGTTAAGAGTCTGTGTCTTGGCTTGTCTCTTTTTCCCTTTGCTCTTTTGTTTTGTTTCTTAAATTCCACATATAAGTGAAATCATACGGTATTTCTTTCTCTGACTGACTTATTTCGCTTAGCATTATACTCTCTAGCTCCATCCATGTCAATGCAAATGGCAAGATTTCATTCTTTTTCATGGATGCATAATATTCCTTTGTAGATATATACCACATCTTCTTTATCCATTCATCAGTCAATGGATACTTGGGCTGTTTACATAATTTGGCTGATGTAAATAATGCTGCTATAAAAATAGGGTTGCATGTATCCCTTTGAATTAGTGTTTTTGTATTCTTTGGTTAAATACACAGTAGTGTGGTTGCTGAATTATAGGGTAGCTCTATTTTTAACTTTTTGAGGAACTTCCATACTGTTTTCC
>NW_024423319.1:60302292-60315005 GCF_017311325.1 Ursus maritimus
TGGGCTCGGCACCACGAAACAGCAGACTGAGACCCTGAACCGGGTGCGCGCGCCACCAGGCTTCTCCCGAAACTCCGGAATAGTGTGCTCACCGGGCATAGACTGAGACCGGGAGACCCGGAGCGTGCAGGGCGGCGCAGTGGCTGGCGGCATTAGAAACCAAAGGACGAGACGCGCCGGCCCTGGAAGTGAGGGCAGGGTCGCCGAGCTGTGCGCACATCCCTGGACGCTGCAGGCTGAGCAGCACCAACAGTAATAGAGTTAAAGTGGCCAGAACATCAGTGGAGAACGGGCCGCAATCCCTCTGTTCTGAGACAATGCAGCCTCTGCTGCTCTGACCCTCAGAAGAGGCATAGCCGGCCGCCAGGGAAAGCCACCAGAGAACAAAAGCCTGGAAATACCGCTCAGAGAGTGCCCATCCCCATCCTCCCTCGCAGGGGACACGGAACTCTAACCAAACAGGGGTTGTCGAGTATCCGGCAGGCCCCCTCCCCAGAACACAGAAGGCAGGCTGAAAAATCAAGAAGCCCACAACCGGAGGCGCCTGGGTGGCGCAGTCTTGAGCGCCTGTCTCCGGAGGGGCGTGATCCCAGCGCTCCGGAAAGGAGTCCTCAACGGGCTCCTCCGCTGGGAGCCTGCTTCTTCTCTCTCCCACTCCCCTGCTAATGTTCCCTCTCTCGCGGTTGGCTGCCTGCCGACCGCGAGTCCGCCCGCTCCCCCGTGCAGGTGGCCCGCCAGCCGCCAGCCGCCCCGCGCGCGTGCTCCGGGAGTTCCCGGTCTCAGTCTGGATCCCGTGAGCACACCGGGATTCCGGTGTTCCGGGAGATGCCTGGTGGCGCGCTCGTTCACGGCTCACCGGTCTCAGTCTGCTCTCTCGCGGGTGCCCTCTGTGAGTCCGCCCGCTCCCCCGTGCAGGTGGCTGCCGCTTCCCGGCGCCCAAACGCGGCGGCTCCCTCCCCCTTCCGTTTATCTTCCGATATCCATGCACGGTTTACAGCTCCCCTCTTCGTACCTCAATACTCAGCGCTGGAGATGTTCATTTGTAGAGATCCAGATGCATCATCCTGCGTCTCAGGCTGATTCCGTGGTTATTTAGGCTGGTCTGGTACCTATCCAGCTCGACTCAGGGGACCGGCTGAAAAAGAGGTCCCCTACTCCTCCGCCATCTTAACTCCCCCCTCCAATTGTATTTCTGTAGTGTTGGTTTTTATTTCTCCTCTCTCATTTGTGATCTATTTATTTGGGTCCTTTCTGTTTTTTTCTTGATAAGTCTAGCTAGGGAGTTTATTTTTTCAACAAAGCAGCTCCTGGTTTCTTTGATGTGTTCTATTGTTCTTTTAGTTTCTATACCATTTATTTCTGCTCGCATCTTTATTATTTCCTTCCTTCTTCTGGTTGAGATTTTATTTGTTATTATTTTTCCTGCACATTAAGGTGGGTGGTTAGGTTGTTTATTTGAGATTTTTCTGGCTTCTTGAGGTAAGCCTGCATTGCTACATACTTCCCTCTTTAGACTGCTTTTGCTACATTCCAATGTTTTGGACTGCTGTGTTCTCATCTTCATTTGTTTCCATGTATTTTTATTTCTTCTTTGATTTCCTTGTTGACCCATCCATTGTTTAGTACCATGTTGTTCAACCTCCATGTATTTTTGAACTTTTCAGATTTGTTTCTTATGGTTAAGTTCTAGTTTTATAGCATTGTGTTCAGAAAGGTACATGGTATGATTTCAATCGTTTTGTATTGTTGAAGCCTGACTTGTGACCTAATGTGTTATCAAGTCTGGACAGTGTTCCATGTGCACTTGAAAAGAATGTGTATTCTGCTGTTTTAGGATGGAATGTTCTGAATATATCTGTTAAGTACCTCTGGTACAGTGTGTCATTCAAAGCCATTGTTTCCTTGTTGATTTTCTGTTTAGATCATCTATTCATTGATCTTAGCTAAGTGTTAAAGTCCCCTGTCATTGAACTATCATCAGTTAATTCCTTTATGTGTATTATTATTGTTTTATTATTTGAGTGCTCCCTTGTTGGGTGTATACATATTTACAATTGTTAGATCTTGCTGGATTGTCCCCTTTATGGTAATATTTTGCCCTTCTTTGTCTCTTGTTACAGTCTTTGTTTTTGCTAAATTTCCAAATGAAGTGTTGAAGAAGCAGCTTACCTTCGTTTGAATTCTTATAGTAAAGTATAAGAAAGAAACAAATTAAAAATGAAAATGTTAATCAGGAAACAGAACTTAAAAATTTGGAAATATTTCAGCCTCTCTATATCAAAATGAATGAAAAGGGTTGTTAAGAAGATAATCTTAGAGGATTATCCTTAGAGGATTATCTTAAGATAGAGCTGCTGAGGTTTGGGCGCATGACCTAGGCAGAGGGTCACTATGATGGTGAGACCACCACAGAAAGTCCTAACTAAAACAATGCCCAGTGGAGATCTGAGAGTGGGGCTTCTCAAAAAAATCACAGATCAGGCAGGCCACTGGAACACAACTCCAGCCCATGAGAGCAACCAAGTGGGCTGCATGCAGCAATGCAATGAAAATGTAGATATGCAATGTGTTAGAAAGTCAGGACACTCATCCCAGTGTATCCAGAAGGTGGGAACTCCACCCCAGTGGACCTGAAGTGTAGAGCAGTAAATTGATAAAATTATTCTCAAGACAAGATTTTATGTTGTTTGTTCTGTTGGGTTTTGGACTTGCTTGAAAGCTCTCATCCTTTTCTTTCCTATTTCTCTCTTTTTTGAATTTGAGTTTTCAACCTATGCTTGTACCATCATTGCATTTTGGAAACACATAATACGTTTGATTTCTTAGGTTTAGATCAGTTTGCTTCAGGATGAAGTACACTTTCAGTGTCACTCATACTTGATTTAGATATTTATTTATTTATCTATTTATTTATTTTTAATTACGTAATGTCAGTCATTATACAGTACATCATTAGTTTTTGATATAGTGTTCCATGATTCATTGTTTGCATATAATACCCAGTGCTCCATGCAATACATGCCCTCCTTAATACCCATCACCGGGCTGGCCCATGCCCCCACCCCCTCCCCCCTGAAACCCTCAGTTTGTTTCCCAGAGTCCACAGTCTCTCGTGGTTTATTTCCCCTTCTGTTTACCCCCTCTTCATTCTTCCCTTCCTTCTCCTACTGATCTTCCTGCTATTCCTTATGTTCCACAAATGAGTGAAACCATATGATAATTGTCTTTCTCTGCTTGACTTATTTCACTTAGCATAATCTCCTTCAGTCCTGTCCATGTTGCTACAAATGTTGGGTAATCATTCTTTCTGATGGCTGAGTAATATTCCATTATATATATGGACCACATCTTCTTTATCCATTCGTCTGTTGAAGGGCATCTCGGCCCCTTCCCCAGTTTAGTTATTGTGGACAATGCTGCCCTGAACATTGGGGTGCATATGGCCCTTCTCATTTAGATATTTAGATCAGACCATGGGCTTGGACTTTGAGTTGTGGCTGATATGAGTTAGAAATTTAGGGACTATAGGGGTGTAATGGATGTATTTTCCATGAAAAAATGACACAAATTTGGGGGGCCAGGGGTGGAATGCTATGGTCTGTTTGTGTTGTCCCAAAATCCATATGTGAAGTCTTAACTCCCAAGCTGATGGTATTCGGAGGAAATTAGAGCATTTGGGAGGTGAATAGAGCATGAGGGTGGAATCCTCATGCATGGGATTACTTCCTTCATAAAAGAGACACCACAGAGATTCCTAGTGCCTTCTGCCATGAGGGGACACAGTGAAAAGATAACTATTTATGAACCAGGAAGCTCTCACTGGACACTGAATCTTCTGGCACTTTGATCTTGAACTTCTCAATGTCCAGAAGTGTGAGAAATAAGTTCCTGCTATTTATAAGCCACCTTATAAATACTTCATATGTATGTGTTATTTTATTATACCTGTCTATATGTATTACTAAAAAAATACTAAGTTCAAGACCTTTTTGAAGATTTCTTTATTTATTTGAGAAATAGAGTGGGGAGGGAAGGGGCAGAGGGAGAAAAGAAAGAGAATCCCAGGCAGACACCTTGCTGAGCATGGAGCCCAACATGTGGCTTGATCCCATGGCCCAGATCATGACCTGAACTGAAAGCAAGAGCCAGACACTTAACCAAGTGAACCACACAGGCATCCCAAATTCAACATTTTATTTTCTATCTTTTTTTAATTTAAATTCAATTTAGATAACATGTAGTGTATTATTAGTTTGGGGGGTAGAATTTAGTGATTTATCAGATGAATAAAATACCCAGTGCTCATTATATCAAGTGCCCTCCTTAATGTCCATCATCTACTTACCCCATTCCCCACCCATCCACTCCTCCAGAAGCTCTTTTGTTCCCTATAGTTAAGAGTCTCTTATCGCTTGCCCCCTTCTCTGTTTCTTTTTTTTTTTATATTCAATTAGATAACATAAAATACATCATTAGTTTTTGATGTAGTGTTCAAGGATTCATTAGTTGCATATTAACACCCAGTTCTCATCACCACACATACCCTCCTTAATGCCTAGCACCCAGTTACCCCATCTCCCCACTCCCTCCCTTCTGTAACCCTGTTTGTTTCTTGGAGTCCACAGTCTTTCATGGTTTGTATCCCTCTCTGATATGTTCCCTTTTTCTCTCCAGTTCCCAGTTTTCTCTCCCTTCCCCTGAGGTCCTCCACTCTATTTCTTATGTTTCACATATGAGTGAAATCATATGAGAACTGTCTTTCTATGCTTGATTTATGTCACTTAGCATAATCCCCTCCAGTTCCATCCATGTCGATGCAAATGGTGGGTATTCATCCTTTCTGATGGCTGAGTAATATTCCATTGAATATATGAACCACATCTTCCTTATCTATTCATCTGTTGAAGGGCATCTCAGCTCCTTCCACAGTTTCACTATTGGCGATATTGCTGTTATGAACATTGGGGTGTATGTGCCCCTCCTTTTCACTACATCTGTATTTTTGGGTTAAATACCTAGTAGTGCAATTGCTGGGTGATAGGGTAGCTCTATTTTTAAGGTTTTGAGGAACCTCCACACAGTTTTCCAGAATGGCTCTATCAGCTTGCATTCCCACCAATAGTGTAAGAGGGCTCTCCTTTCTCCACACCTCCCCAACACTTGTTGTTTCCTGTCTAGTTAATTTTGGCCATTCTAGTTGGAGTAAAGTGGTATCTCTTTGTGGTTTTGATTTGAATTTCCCTGATGGCTAGTGATGTTGACCATTTTTTCAGGGGTCTGTTAGACATTTGTATGTCTTCTTTGGGGAGTGTGGGTTCATGTCTTCTGCCCATTTCTTGATGGGATTATTTATTTTTGGGGAATGAGTTTGATAAGTTCTTTATAGATTTTGGATACTAGTTCTTTATCTGTAATCATTTGCAAATATCTTCTCCCATTCTGTGGGTTGCCTCTTAGTTTTGTTGACTGTTTCCTTTTGCTGTACAGAAGCTTTTTATCTTGATGAAGTCCCAAAAGTTCATTTTTTCTTTTGTTTCCCTTGCCTTTAGAGACATGTCTTGAGACAAGTCACTGTGGCCATTGTCGAAGAGGTTACTGTCTATGTTCTCCTCTAGGATTTTGATGGATTCCTGTCTCAAATTAAGGACTTTCATCCATTTTGAGTTTATTATTGTGTATGGTGTAAGAGAATGGTCCAGTTGCATTCTTCTGCATGTAGTTGTCCAATTTTCTAAGCACCATTTATTAAAGAGACTGTCTTTTTTTCTATTGGATATTCTTTCCTGATTTGTCAAAGATTATTTGACCATACAGTCGAGGGTCCATTTCTGGGTTCTCTATTTTGTTCCATTGATCTATGTGTCTGTGTTTGTGCCAGTACCATACTGCCTTGATGATTACAGCTTTGTAATACAGATTGAAGGCCAGAATTGTGATGCTTCTCACTTTGTTTTTCTTTATAAACCTTTTTGCTATCCAGGGTCTTTGGTGGTTCCATACAAATTTTAAGATTATGTGTTCCAGCTCTCTGAAAGATGTTGATGGTGATTTGATAAGGATTGCATTGAATGTGCACATTGCTTTAGGTAGCATAGACATTTTAACAATATTTGTTCTTCCAGTCCATGAGCATGGAATGTTTTTCCATTTCTTTCTGTCTTCTTCAATATCTTTCATAAATATTCTATAGTTTTCAGGGTACAGATCTTTTACCTCTTTGGTTAGGTTTATTCCTAGGTATCTTATGGTTTAGGTCCAATTGTAAGTGGGATCAATAACTTGATTTCTTTTTCTTCTTCTTCATTGTTATTGTACAGAAATGCAACAGACGTCTGTCCATTGATTTTATATCCTGCAACTTTGCTGAATTCCTGTACAGTTCTAGCAATTTTTTTGATCGAGTCTTTTGGCTTTTCTACATAGAGTATCATGTCATCTGTGAAGAGTGAGAGTTTGACTTTGCTAGTGTGGATGCCTTTTATATCTTTTTCTTGTCTGATTGTTGAGGCTAGGACTTCCAGTACTATGTTGAACAACAGTGGTGAGAGTAGACATCCCTGTCATGTTCCTGACCTTATAGGAAAAACTCTCAGGATTTCCCCATTGAGGATGTATTCATTGTGCATTTTTTGTATATGGCTTTTATGATATTGAGGTATATTCCTTCTATCCCTACACAATGGAGAAGTTTTTATCAAGAAAAGGTGCTGCATTTTGTCAAATGCTTCTTCTGCATCTATTGAGAGTACCATATCTTTCTTGCTTTTTTTATTATTATTAATGTGGTGTATCACATTGAATGATTTGTGGATGTTGAACCACCCTTGCAGCCCAGGAATAAATCCCACTTGGCTGTGGTGAATAATCTTTTCAATGTACTATTGGATCTTATTACCTAGCATTTTGGTGAGAATTTTTGCATCCAGGTTTATCAAGGATATTGGTCTATAATTCTCCTTTTTAGTGGGGTCATTGTCTGGTTTTGGGATCAAGGTAATGTCGGCCTCTTAGAATTAGATTGGAAGTTTTCCCTCCATTTCTATTTTTTGAAAGCGTTTCAGAAGAATAGGTATCAATTCTTCTTTAAATATTTGGTAGAATTCCCCTGGGAAACCATCTGGCCCTGGACTCTTGTTTGTATGGAGATTTTTTATTATTGCATGAAAGTGGACCACATTCTTGCACCATACACAAAAAAATAAGCTCAAAATGGATGGAAGACCTAAATATGAGACGGGAATCCATCAAAAACCTACAGGAAATCTCAGGCAGCAACCTCTTTGATTTAGGCTACAGCAACTTCTTGCTGGAAATATTTCCAAAGGCAAGGGAACCAAAAACAAAAAAGGAACTGTTGGGACTTCATCAAGATAAAAAGCTTTTGCACAGCAAAGGAAACAGCAAAACAAAAGACAGACTACAGAATGTGAGAAGATATTTGCAAATGTCTTATCAGTTAAAGGGCTAGTATCCAAAATGTATAAATAACTTATGGTTGAATGCTACATCAAAAACTATGTTGGCTAATTGAACATAATAATAAAAAAGAACTTATCAAACTCAACACCCCAAAAAATAAAAAATCCTGTCAAGAAGTGGGCAGAAGACATGAACAGACATTTCTCTAAAGAAGACATACAAATGGCCAATGGACACATGAAAAAAATGTTCAACATCACATGGCATCAGGGAAATACAAATCAAAACCACAATGAGATACCACCTCACACTGGTCAGAATGGCTAAAATATACAACTCAGGAAACAAAAAATATTGGTGAGGAGGCAGAGAAAGGGGAAACTTGTTACACTTGTGTTGAAAATGCAAACTGGTGCAGCTACTTTGGAAAACAATATGGAGTTTCCTCAAAAAATTCAAATAGAGCTATCTACAACTCAGCAATTTCACTTCTAGGCATTTATCCAAAGGATGCAAAAATAGTGATTTGAAGGGGCACATGCACCCCAATGTTTATAGCAACAATGTCCACAATAACCAAACTATGGAAAAAGCCCAAGTCAGTCAGAGAAACACAAATACCATACAATTTCACTCATATGTGGAATTAAAGAAACAAAATAGATGAATATAGGGTAAGGGAGGGAAAATAAAATAAGATGAAAATAGAGAAGGAGGCAAACCATAAGAGATGCTGAAATCTAGATAGAAACTGAGGGTTGTGGGAGGGGAGGTCTCTGGAGGAAAGGGACAATTGGGTGATGGGCATTAAGGAGGACACTTAATGTAATGAACACTGAGTGTTATATGCAACTGATGAATCACTAAATTCTACCCCTGAAACTAATAATACAGTATGTTATCTAAATTGAATTTAAATAAAGAATTTTTTTTAAGATTTTTGGCTGCACTTCCCTGCTCCATATAATTTAGTAAAGCAGTTTAGTCTTTTAATGCAGCTTTCCCTAGAAAGGGAGTATATTCTTTTGACCACTTCTTAAAATTCTTAGGTAATGATTAGATATGGGGTGCCAGAGAGGAAGAGAAAAGATGGTGGAGGACTAGGGGAGCCCTTTCTCAGCTTGTCCCCTAAGTCGAGCTGGATATCTACCAGACCATCCTGAACACCCACAAAATCAGCCTGAGACACAGGTAGATACATCTGGATCTCTACAAATGAACATTTCCAGCGTTGAGTATTGAGGTACGAAGCGGGGAGCTGTGAATCCACACAGATATCAGAAGATAAATGGAAGGGGGAGGGAGCTGCCACACTCAGGCACCAGGAAGCAGTAGGGGAGGTGCCCAGCGAGAAAGCAGGCTGAGACCCTGAGCCTGGGAATGCGCGTGCGACCAGACTGAAAACTGGGGCTCTGGAGTACTCACTGGAACTGGATTAAAACCAGGATCTCAGGAGCGTGCGCACATGCAAACTGAAAAATAAAGCTCTGGAAAGCACACTCAAACTAGACTGAAACTGAGAGCTCAGAGCAAGCACACGACCAGACTGAAAACCAGTGTTCTCGAGCATGCATGAACCATACTGAAACAGGGAGCTTGGGAGCACGCATGGGAACTGGGGGCAGCTGGCAGTGTTTGAAGCACAAAGGACAGAGACATTCTGGACCTGGAAGTGAGGGATAGGAGAGTGGCTGTGGGGCGCACAACCCGAGACACTGCGGGGTTTTTAGCAGTACCGTCGGAAACAAGAGTTGGAGTGGCCAGGAGAGCTCAGTGGAGAGAGGACTGTGATCTCTCTGTTCTGAGACAGAAGCTAGGATACGGCCGCTGCTGCTCCGACTCTCAGAAGAGTCACAGAAAACCAACAGGGAAAGCCACCAGAGAATAATAGCCCAGAAATACCAGCCCACATTGTGCCCATCCTTATCCCCCCTCGCAGGGGACAGGGCGACTCTACCCAAACAGGATTGCCGGAGTATCAGTGCGGCAGGCCCTTCCCCCAGATGGCAAGCTGAAAAATCAAGAAGCCCACATCCCTAAGGTCCCTATAAGACAAGAGCACACTGCCTGGGTCCTGGTCAATAACTTGGACTTTGGGAATCCCCACAACCTATCCTCATCAGAATGATGAGGAAAAGAAAACCTCAGCAAAAAAAGGAGACAGACACTGTGGCCTCTGCCACAGATTTGATGAATATGGATATAACCAAATTGTGAGAAATGGAGTTCAGAGTAACAATGGTCAAGATGATGTTCAGGCTTCAAAAAAATATATTAAAGAAAATATTAATGAGAGTATAGAATCTCTAAGGGTGGAAATGAGAGTGAATCTGGCAGAAATTAAAAATGCTATGAAACAAATGCAGTCAAAACTAGACGTTGTGATGGGAAGGGTAAATGAGGCAGAAGAATGAATTAGTGAATTGAAGGATGGGATGGTAGAAGAGAAAGTTAAAACAGAAACTTGGCACAAAAAAAAATCCAATCTCAAGAATGTAGATTATGGGATATTACTGACTCAATGAAATGTTCCAATGTCAGAATCATTGGTATCCCCAAGGGGGTGGAGAAAGAGAGAGGTCTAGAAGACATATTTGAACAAATTGTAGCTGAGAACTTTCCTAATCTGGCAAAGGAAGCAAGCATTCATGTCCAAGAGGCAGATAGGACCCCTCCCAATGTCAACGACAACAGACCTACAACACGTCACGTCATAGTGCATTTTGCAAATATTAGATTCAAAGATACAATATTGAAAGTGGCCAGGGGGAAGAAAATCCTTATGTACAGAGGTAAAAATACCAGAATAATGTCAGACCTGTCTACAGAGACCTGGCAGGCTAGGAAGTGTTGGCAGGGTATTTTCAAAGCTCTATCTGAGAAGAACATGCAGCCAAGGATCCTTTATCCAGCAAGGCTGGCATTCAGAATTGATGCAGAGATAATGACCTTCCAGGATCAGCAGAAACCGATGGAATTCGTAGCCACCAATCCAGCCCTATAGTATATATTAAGGGGGTTCTGTAAAAGTAAAAAGGCCCCAAGAATGATACAAAACAGAAATTTACAATCTATAGAAACAAAGACTTCACAGGCAACAGGACATCATTAAAAACATATCTCTCAATAATCACTCTCAATGTGAATGGCCTAAATGCTCCCATAAATGCCATAGGGTTTCAGATTGGATAAAAAGACATGACCCACCCATTTGCTGTCTAAGAGACTCATTTTGATTCTAAAGATACATCCAGACTGAAAATTAAGGCATGGAAAACCATTTTTCATGCAAATGGACCTCAAAACAAAGCTGGGGTATCAATTCTCATATCAGACAGATTAGATTTTAAAGTAAAGACTGAAGTTACACATACAGAAGGACACTATATCATTCTTAAAGGATGGATCCAAGAAGTGGATATGACAATTATAAATATCTATGCCCCCAACAGGGGAGGAGCTAGATATACAAGCCAACTCTTAACCAGAATAAGGAGACATATAGATAATATTATGATAATAGTACAGGACCTCAACACTCCACTCTCAGCAATAGACAAATAACCTAAGCAAGAAATCAACAAAGGAACAAGAGCTTTGCATGACATACTGGACCAGATGGACCTCATAGGTATATACGGAACACTACACCCCAGAACAACAGAATACTCATTCTTTTCAAATGCACATGGAACTTTCTCCAGAATAGACCATATACTGGGTCACAAAACAGGTCTCAACTGACACCAAAAGACTGAGATTATTCCCTGTATATTCTCAGACCACAATTCTTTGAAACTGGAACTCAAGCACAAGGAAAAATTTGGAAGAAACTCAAACACTTGGAAACTAAGAACCATCCTGTTCAAGAATGTTTGGGTAAAAAAGAAAATTAAAATCAGATTAAGCAATTTTTGGAGACCAATGAGAATGAAACCACAACAGTTCAAAACCTATGGGACACTGAAAAGGCGGTACTAATGGGAAAATACATAGCCATTCAAGCCTCACTCAAAAGAACAGAAAAATCTAAAATGCAGTTTTTATATTCTCAACTCAGGAAGCTGGAGCTGGAAAAAAAGAACAGACCTAACCTGCACAAGAAGGCAGTTGATCAAGATTAGAGCAGAGATCAATGAATTAGAAACCAGGAGCACAGTAGAGCAAATCAACAGAACTAGAAGCTGGTTCATTGAAAGAATAAATAAGATTGATAAGCCACTGGCCAGACTTATTTAAAAGAATAGAGGAAGGACCCAAATTAATAAAATTATGAATGAAAGGGGAGAGGTCACAACCAACACCAATGAAATAGGAAGGATCATTAGAAATTTTTATCAACAGTTTTATGCCAATAAATTAAACAACCTGGAAGAAATGGATGCCTTCCTGGAAACCTATAAAATACCAAGGTTGAAACAGGAAGAAATTGATTATTTAAACAACCGATTATTTATGAAGAGATTGAAGTAGTGATCAAAAACCTCCCAAAAACAAGAGTCTGGGGCCTGAAGGATTCCCCAGGGAATTCTACCAAACATTCAAAGAAGAAATAATACCTATTCTCCGAAGCTGTTTCAAAAAATAGGAACAGAAGGAAAACTACCAAACTCATTCTATGAGGCTAGTATTACCTTGATCCCCAAACCAGGCAAAGACCCCATCAAAAAGGAGAATTACAGACTGATAGCCCTGATGAATTTGGACGCCAAAATTCTCAACAAGATCTTAGCTCATAGGATCCAACAGTACATTAAAAGGATTATCCATCAAGACCAAGTGGGATTCATCCTTGGGATGCAAGTTTGGTTCAACACTCACAAATTGATTAGTGTGATAGATCATATCACCAAGAGTCAAGAACCATATGACCCTCTCAATAGATGCAGAAAAAGCATTTGACAAAATACAGCATCCTTTCCTGATTAAAACCCTCAGAGTTTAGTGATAGAGGGTACATTCCTCAATTTCATAAAAACTATCTATGAAAAGCCTACAGCGAATACCATTTTCAGTGAGGGAAAGCTTAAAGCCTTTCCCTTAAGATCATTCTCACCATTATTGTTCAACATAGTACTAGAAGTTCTTGCAACAGCAATCAGACAACAAAAAAGAGTAAAAGGTAATCAAATTGGCAAAGAAGAAGTCAAACTCAATCTCTTCATATAAGAAATGATACTTTATATGGAAAATCTAAAAGACTCCACCCCCAAATTACTAGAACTCATACAACAATTCAGTAGTGTGGCAGATACAAAATCAATGGTCAGAAATCAGTTGCATTTCTATACACA
>NW_024423319.1:60315015-60358855 GCF_017311325.1 Ursus maritimus
CAACAGGACATCATTAAAAACATATCTCTCAATAATCACTCTCAATGTGAATGGCCTAAATGCTCCCATAAATGCCATAGGGTTTCAGATTGGATAAAAAGACATGACCCACCCATTTGCTGTCTAAGAGACTCATTTTGATTCTAAAGATACATCCAGACTGAAAATTAAGGCATGGAAAACCATTTTTCATGCAAATGGACCTCAAAACAAAGCTGGGGTATCAATTCTCATATCAGACAGATTAGATTTTAAAGTAAAGACTGAAGTTACACATACAGAAGGACACTATATCATTCTTAAAGGATGGATCCAAGAAGTGGATATGACAATTATAAATATCTATGCCCCCAACAGGGGAGGAGCTAGATATACAAGCCAACTCTTAACCAGAATAAGGAGACATATAGATAATATTATGATAATAGTACAGGACCTCAACACTCCACTCTCAGCAATAGACAAATAACCTAAGCAAGAAATCAACAAAGGAACAAGAGCTTTGCATGACATACTGGACCAGATGGACCTCATAGGTATATACGGAACACTACACCCCAGAACAACAGAATACTCATTCTTTTCAAATGCACATGGAACTTTCTCCAGAATAGACCATATACTGGGTCACAAAACAGGTCTCAACTGACACCAAAAGACTGAGATTATTCCCTGTATATTCTCAGACCACAATTCTTTGAAACTGGAACTCAAGCACAAGGAAAAATTTGGAAGAAACTCAAACACTTGGAAACTAAGAACCATCCTGTTCAAGAATGTTTGGGTAAAAAAGAAAATTAAAATCAGATTAAGCAATTTTTGGAGACCAATGAGAATGAAACCACAACAGTTCAAAACCTATGGGACACTGAAAAGGCGGTACTAATGGGAAAATACATAGCCATTCAAGCCTCACTCAAAAGAACAGAAAAATCTAAAATGCAGTTTTTATATTCTCAACTCAGGAAGCTGGAGCTGGAAAAAAAGAACAGACCTAACCTGCACAAGAAGGCAGTTGATCAAGATTAGAGCAGAGATCAATGAATTAGAAACCAGGAGCACAGTAGAGCAAATCAACAGAACTAGAAGCTGGTTCATTGAAAGAATAAATAAGATTGATAAGCCACTGGCCAGACTTATTTAAAAGAATAGAGGAAGGACCCAAATTAATAAAATTATGAATGAAAGGGGAGAGGTCACAACCAACACCAATGAAATAGGAAGGATCATTAGAAATTTTTATCAACAGTTTTATGCCAATAAATTAAACAACCTGGAAGAAATGGATGCCTTCCTGGAAACCTATAAAATACCAAGGTTGAAACAGGAAGAAATTGATTATTTAAACAACCGATTATTTATGAAGAGATTGAAGTAGTGATCAAAAACCTCCCAAAAACAAGAGTCTGGGGCCTGAAGGATTCCCCAGGGAATTCTACCAAACATTCAAAGAAGAAATAATACCTATTCTCCGAAGCTGTTTCAAAAAATAGGAACAGAAGGAAAACTACCAAACTCATTCTATGAGGCTAGTATTACCTTGATCCCCAAACCAGGCAAAGACCCCATCAAAAAGGAGAATTACAGACTGATAGCCCTGATGAATTTGGACGCCAAAATTCTCAACAAGATCTTAGCTCATAGGATCCAACAGTACATTAAAAGGATTATCCATCAAGACCAAGTGGGATTCATCCTTGGGATGCAAGTTTGGTTCAACACTCACAAATTGATTAGTGTGATAGATCATATCACCAAGAGTCAAGAACCATATGACCCTCTCAATAGATGCAGAAAAAGCATTTGACAAAATACAGCATCCTTTCCTGATTAAAACCCTCAGAGTTTAGTGATAGAGGGTACATTCCTCAATTTCATAAAAACTATCTATGAAAAGCCTACAGCGAATACCATTTTCAGTGAGGGAAAGCTTAAAGCCTTTCCCTTAAGATCATTCTCACCATTATTGTTCAACATAGTACTAGAAGTTCTTGCAACAGCAATCAGACAACAAAAAAGAGTAAAAGGTAATCAAATTGGCAAAGAAGAAGTCAAACTCAATCTCTTCATATAAGAAATGATACTTTATATGGAAAATCTAAAAGACTCCACCCCCAAATTACTAGAACTCATACAACAATTCAGTAGTGTGGCAGATACAAAATCAATGGTCAGAAATCAGTTGCATTTCTATACACAAACAATGAGACTGAAGAAAGAGAAATTAGGGAATCCATTCCATTTACAATAGCAGCAAAAGTCATATGTTATCTCAGAATTAACTTAACCAGAGACATAAAAGATCTATATTCTAGAAACCACAAATCACTCTTGAAAGACATTGAAGAGGACACAAAGAGATGGAAAAATATTCAATGCTCATGGATCGAAAGAAGAAACATAGTTAAAATATCTATGCTACCTGGACCAATCTACACTTTCAATGCCATCCCACTCAAAATACCAATGACTTTTTCAAAGAACTGGAACAAACAGCCCTTAAATTTGTGTGGAACCAGAAAAGACCCTGAATCGCCAAGGAATTGTTGAAAGGGAAAAGCAAAACTGGGGGCATGACGTTGCCTGATTTCAAGCTATACTACAAAGCTGTGATCACAAAGACAGCATGGTACTAGCACAAAAACAGACACATAGACCAATGGAACAGAATAGAGAACCCAGAAATGGACCCTCAGCTCTTTCAGCAACTAATCTTTGATAAAGCAGGAAAAAACATTCAGTGGAAAAAAGACAATCTCTTCAACAAATGGTGCTGCGAAAATTGGTCAGCTACATGCAAAAGAATGAAACTTGACCACTCTCTCACACCATACACAAAGATAAACTCTAAATGGATGAAAGACCTTGATGTGAGACAGGAATCCATCAAAATCTTAGAGGAGAACATAGGCAGCAACTTCTTTGACATCGACCACAGCAACTTTTTTCATGACACATCTCCAAAGGCAAGAGAAACAAAAGCAAAAATGAACTTGTGGGACTTCATCAAGATAAAAAGCTTCTGCACAGCCAAGGAAAGAGTCAAAAAGAAAACCTAAAGGCAGCCCAGGAATGGGAGAAGATATTTGCAAATGACCACTACAGATTAAGTGCAGTATCCAAGATCACAAAGAAGAACTTCAAACTCAATACATGAGACACAAATAATCAAATAAGAAATGGGCAGAAGATATGAACAGACACTTCCAATGAAGACATACAAATGGGTAATAGACACATGAAAAAATGTTCAAAATCATTAGCCATCAGGGAAATACAAATAAAAACCACAATGAGATACCACCTTACACCAGTCAGAATGACTACAATTAATAATTCTGGAAATGACAGATGTTGGCAAGGATTTGGAGAAAGGATAACCCTCTTACACTGTTGGTAGGAGTAAGCCGATGAAGCCACTCTGGAAAACAGTATGGAGATTCCTCAAAAAGTTGAAAATGGAGGGGCGCCTGGGTGGCACAGTGGTTGGGCGTCTGCCTTCAGCTCAGGCGGAATCCCCGCCGCGTTAATGGGATCCGGAGCTCCCACATCAGGCTCCTGCTATGAGCACTGCATTCTCACTCCCTCCGGCATTCTCCTGCTCCGCCTCGCTCATATCTCATCTCTGTCAAATAAATAAATAAAAGTACTTTAAAAGGTTGAAAATGGAGCTACCCTATGACCCACAATTGCACTGCAGTAGTATTTACCCCAAAGATACAAATGTAGTGATCTGAAAGGACACCGCATCCCAGTGTTTATAGAAGCAATATCCATATAGCCAAACTGTGGAAAGATCTCCAGATGTCCATCAGACATGCAATGGATAAAGAAGAAGAAGTGATATATATATATATATATATATATATATATATATATATATACACATACAATGGAGTATTATGCAGCCATCAAAAAAAGAAACGTGGGCCATTTACAACCACGTGGATGGAATTAGAGGGTATTATGCTAAACGAAATAAGTCAGTCAGGAAAGACAATTATCATATGATCTCACTTATATGTGGAATTTAAGAAACAAAATAGAGGATCATAGGGGAAGAGAAGAAAAAATAAAACAAGACAAAGTCAGAGAGGGCGACAAAGTGTAAGAGACTCTTAATAATAGGAAACAAACTGAGGGTAGCTGAAGGGGAGGGAAAGGGATGGGGTAACTGGGTGGTAGACATTAAGAAGGATATGTGATGTAATGAGCACTGGGTATCATATAACACTGATGAATCACTGACCTCTACCTTCAGAAACCAATGATACATTATATGTTAATTAATTGAATTTAAATTTTAAAAATGGGGAAAAAAGATTCAAGCCTCTATGCAACTGCTTTTCTGGGACAGAACAGAGTAGGGAACTGAGTTGCACACAAATGGAAGAACCTGGTTGAATCTTTTCTCTGTGCATCACAGTAAATTCTAGGCTCCATGTGTGAACTGTGAGGCTGCAGTGCTGGGCATGCCGTGAGGCTCTCCTCCAGGGGAAGGTAGTGAGTCCACACCTTGTAAGGTCCTTTAAAACTTGGAGTTTTGAATCCCAGCCACCAGCCAGAGACAATACAGGAGATCTGGTGGTGCTGGGCACACAGATGGCCTGGCAACACAGGTTAAGGGCAGGGAACTGATGAAAGCCTGGGACACAAGAGATTGTCTGCTTTTCTGAGAGAGCCTCCTGAAAAGTAGTGGCCAGGAGTTCCCTCCCTGGGGACAACAGAGTGGAGTGACACCATATTCTTCCTCCACCAAGCCTGCCTCCCCGTCCATCAGCATGGTTGGACTCCACAGAGAATCACAGCAACTCCAGTGGAGTCTGGAGTCCCCTACACTAAACCCCCACCCTGTGCCTGGCATGGGCATGTTTACAAGGGGAAGTTGGCTTATGAGCTAGCCTAGCAGGCCTTTCTCTCAGAAGACCAATGCAGGTTTCCCACATGTACCAAGTCTACTGATTAAAGAGCGTTCCAAAACATCTGGTGGAAAGAGGACCAGGCTTGCTTCTTTTTTTTCCTCAATCTTTTAAGGGTTCATATTTTTAAAATTTTTTCTATTTCTTATTTTTCATTTTTAATCTTTTATTATATACATATTTTTTATATCAGGCTTATAACTTTTTGTTCATATGTTGGTTTATTTGTTTCTTCTCTTATTTTTCAGATCAGACTTTTTTTTTCTTTTCTCTTTTTCTTACTTTTTTCCTTCCTTATATCTTATTCTTTCAAATCAGGCTTATAGTTTTTTGCTTTTCTGTTTGTTTGCATTTTTGTCACTTTTCCTTTCATTTTGTCTTGGATCAGAATTTTTTTTCTTTTCCAGGCTTATCTTAATAAACATATCAAAGCACATGTAGCTAAAGGTCCAAACACTCCCCACTACAAGCAAGGAGAAACTCTGTGGAGGACAGACCAGTGGGAAAGAGCAGTCAAAACACAAGAGCAGAGCGTACACAGCATGCACCAGAAAGACTTCATACTTGTGGTGGTCGTGGTAGTGGTTATTGTTGTTTTTGCTGTTGTCATTGTTTTCTGTGACTTTCTTCTTTTCTGTTCTGTACCAAATGATGAGACAGAGAAATTCACCCCAAAAGAAAGAACAGGCAGTAGTACTCACAGCCAAGGATATAATAAATATGGCTATAGGTAAGATGTCTGAATTAAAATTTAAAAGAACAATTCTAAAGATACTAGCTGGGCTAGAAAAAAGTATAGAAGACACTGTAGAGATAAAAGAACTAAAATCTAGTCAGGTTGAAATTAAAAATGCTATAACTGAGATGCAGTCCCAAGTGGAGACCATAAGAATGAGGATGAATGAAGCAGAAAAGCAAATTAATGATATAGAAGATAAACTTATGGAAAATAAGGAAGCTGAAAAGAAGAGGGAAAAAAAACCTATTAGATCATGAAGATAGATTTCAGGAACTCAATGATTCTATAAAGCAAAATAATATTCATATTAGAGGAGTCCCAAAAGATGAAGAACAGGAAGAAGGGGATGAAGGTTTATTTGAACCAATTATATCTGAGGACTTCCCTAATCTGGGGAAAGAAACAGGCATTAAAGTCCTATAGTTACAGAGAACTCCCCTCAAAATAAAAAAAAAATAGCTCAACACCTCAACATATTATAGTGAAACTTGCAAATTATCACAACAAAAAGATAAAGAGAATATCATGAAAGCAGTTTGGGACAAGAGGTCCTTAACCTACAGGGGTAGAAACATAAAGCTGGCAGCAGACTTGTCCACAGAGGAAAGGACTGGCATGATATATTCAATGTGCTAAATGGGAAAAATATGCAGCCAAGAGTACCTTATCCAGCAAAGCTGTCATTCAGAATAGAGGGAGATATACAGAGTTTCCCAGGCAAACAAAAACTAAAGGAATTTGTGAACACTAAACCAGCCCTGCCAGAAATATTAAAGGGAAACCTTTGAGGGGAGAGAGAGACCAATATTAACAAGTATCAGAATGGAAGAGAGACAATCTATAAGAACAGCCAATTTATAGGTAATACAATGGCACTAAATTCATAACTTTCACTAATTACTCTGAATGTTAATGAACTAAATGTTCCAATCAAAAGACATACGGTATCAGAATGGATATAAAAACAAGACCCATCGATATATTGCTTATAAAAGACTTATTTTAGACCCAAAGGCACCTCCAGATTGAAAGTGAGGGGATGGAGAAGCATTTATCACACCAATGGACATCAAAACAAAGCAGGAAGTAGCCATACTTATATTAGGCAAGTGAGATTTTAAACCAAAGAATGTGAGATGAAAGACACTATATCATAATAAAAAGATCTATCCAACAAGAAGATCTAACAATTGTAAATATTTATTCCCCTAACTTTGGAGCAACCAAATATAAAAAACAATAACAAACTTAAAGAAACACATTGATAATAATACAATAATAGTAGGGGACTTTAACACCCCACTCACAGCAATGGATAGATCATCTAAGCAGAAGATCAGCAAGGAAATAAGGGCTTTGAATGACATACAGGACCAGATGGACATAACAGATACACTCAGAGTATTTCATCCTAAAACAGCAGAATACACATTCTTCTCAAGTGCACATGGTACATTCTCCAGAATAGATCACATACTGGGTTATGAATCAAGTCTGAACTGGTACAGATGATTGAGATGATACCATACATATTTTCAGACCACAATGTTATGAAAGTTTGAGTAAGTCACAAGGAATTTGGAAGGACCACAAATACTGGAGGTTAAAGAATATCCTATGAATAATTAGGTCAACCAGGAAATCAAAGAAGAATTTTAAAAATACATGGAAGCAAATGAAAATGAAAACATGACAGTCAAAACCTTTTGGATCCAGCAAGGCAGTCCTAAGAGGGAAATAGATAGCAATACAGGCCTTCCTTGAGACACAAGAAAAGTCTCAAATACACAACCTAAACTTACACCTAAAGGAGCTAGAAAAAAACATTTGAGAAAATATAGCATTCTTTCTTGGTAAAAACCCTCCACCGTGTAGGGATAGAGGGAGCATACCTCAACATCATAAAAGCCATATACAAAAGATACACAGTGAATATCATCCTCAATGGGGAAGACCTGAGAGCTTTTCCCTAAGGTCAGGAACACGACAGGGATGTCCACTCTCACCGCTGGTGTTCAACATAGTAATGGTAGTCCAAGCCTTAACAATCAGACACCAAAAAGAAAAAAAAGACATTCAAATTGGCAAGGAAGAAGTCAAAATGTCATTCTTCACAGACAATGTGATACTGTGTATAGAAAACCCAAAAGACTCCACCCCTAAATTGCTAGAACTGATAGAGGAATTCTGCGAAATTGCAGGATATAAAATCAATGGGCAGAAGTCTGTTGCATTTCTATACACTAACAGTGAAGCAAAAGAAGGAGAAATCAAGGAATCCATCCCATTTACAATTGCATGAAATCCATAAGATACTTATGAATAAACCTAACCAAAGAGGTAAAGGTTCTGAACCTTGAAAACTATAGAACACTTATGAAAGAAATTGAAGACACAAAGAAATGGAAAAACATTCCATGCTCATGGACTGGGAGAACAAATATTGTTAAAATGTCTATGCTACCCAAAGCAATCTACACATTCAATGCAATCCCTACCAAAATGTCACCAACATTTTTTCAGAGAGCTGGAACAAACAACCCTAAAATTTGTATAGAACCAGAAAAGACAATGAATACCCAAAGTAATGTTGAAAGAGAAAACCAAAGCTGGAGGCATCACAATCCTGAATTTGAAGCTGTATTACAAAGCTGTAATCAAGACAGCATGGTAGTGCCACAAAAACAGACACATAGATCAATGGAACAGAATAGAGAACCCAGAAATGGACCCACAACTCTATGGTCAACTAATCTTTGACAAAGCAGGAAAGAATATCCATTGGAAAAAGACAGTCTCTTCAACAAATTGTGTTGGGAAAATTGAACAGCCACATGCATAGGAATGAAACTGGGCTACTTCTACAGCATACACAAAAATAAGATCAAAATGAATGAACGACGTAAATATGAGACAGGAATCCATCAAAATCCTAGAGGAGAATAGAGGCAGCAACCTCTTTTACCTTTGCCCCATCAACTGCTTGCCAGATACATCTCCAAAGGCAAGGGAAATGAAACAAAAATGAATCATTGTGATTTTCTTTTGTACAGCAAAGGGAACAATCAACATAAGGAAGAGGCAACCTATGGAGTAGGAGAAGATATTCAAAAATGATTTATCAGATAAAGGGCTAATATCCAAAATTTATAAAGAACTTACCAAACTCAACACCCAGAAAACAAAAAATTCAGTGAAAAAATGGGCAGAAGTTATGAACAGATATTTCTCCAAATTAGAGATATGAGGGACACCTGGTTGGCTCAGTCAACATCATTTGGCATCAGGGAAATACAAATCAAAACCACAATGAGATACCACCTCACGCCAGTCAGAATGGCTAAAATTAACAAGTCAGGAAACAACAGATGTTGGCAAGGATGTGGAGAAAGGGGAACCCTCTTACACTGTTGGTGGGAATGCAAACTGGTGCAGCCATTCTGCAAAACAGTATAGAGTTTCCTCAAAAAGTTAAAAATAGAACTACCCTATAACCCAGAAATCGCACCATTAGGTATTTATCCAAAGATAAATGAAGATAAATAAGAAGATGTCCTTTATCCATTCATCTGTCGATGGACATCTAGTCTCTCTCTCTCTCTCTCTCTCTCTCTCTCTCTATATATATATATATATATATATATATATATATTCCTTAGCCATTAAAAAGAATGAAATCTTGTCATTTGCTGTAATATGGATGGAACTAAAGGGTATTATGCTAAGTGAAATAAGTCAGTGAGAGAAAGACAAATGTCATATGATCTCACTCATACATGGAATTGAAAAAACAAAACTAATGAACATAGAGGAATGGAAGGAAAAATAAAATAAATCAGAGAGGGAGGCAAACCATAAAATACTCTTAACTACAGGAATCAAACTGAGGGTTGTTGGAGGGGAGGTGGGTTGACGATGAGGTAATTTAGTGATAGGCATTAAGGAGGGCATTTGGTGTATTGAGCACTAGGTATTATATGCAACTGATAAATCACTAAATCTACCCCTGAAACTAATAATGCACTATATGTTAACTAAATTAAATTTAAATTTAAAAAATTAAGAACAAAACCAAAAACATATAAAAAGAAAAAGCAGTTATGCCTTCTGCCCCTAAAAGCAATGGCCTTATGAAGAAAAGGTCATGTAGTGCCCAGGGTCTGGCACTTCAGGGAGTGTCTCTAGTGTGTCCTGTGTGCACTTTGCTGTTGTGTTGTGGCTGCTCTATCCTTCAGGCCTTCTGCAGAGGCTCTCCTTGCCTCATATAGGCAGTGTTTTTTCCCTAGCCTAAATGTGGTGAGTTTTAACTAAGTGTTCTCTAATCTGCTTGTGAAATGAGGCCTGACACCAACTCTACCAGAACTGAGGCCCTGAAGAACTCTCTGGTCAGAGAGTGGTGTGGGCAGGGGTTGGTGCTCCTCTTTTGGAAGAGGGGTCTACAGCACTGGGACGGAGGCACACTTGACTGAGAAAGGCAGTCCAATCAGAACACAGGGCTGTGGGAGTTGGTGAAAGCAATTTAGGCAGCTAGTGTTTGTGCTGAACTGTTCCCCTCTGGTTGTTTTGTATTTATGCTGAGGGGCAGGGAAGTGAAATGGCATCAGACAGCTCCTTTGTTTCTGGAATGTTGCCTTCATGAATGTTGCATCTCAAGGAAGTGTTTTTAGACTAGCAAATAATCTCCCCACTGTGTGCTACCAGAAGTTTTCAGCTCATGTTTCCATACTATCTGCCTCCAGGTTTCCTTCACGTTGGTTTCTGGGGTATGGAGAATAATTTGATAGTTAATCTAGTTATGTTGGTGGGATGAGAGGAGTCCTCCTACTCCACCACCATCTTCCTTTCATCTGTAATACAGTTTTACATCAGGAAGAGTGATGTTACCAGCTTTGTTCTTCCGTCTGATGATTGCTTTGGTTATTCAGGGTCTTTTGTGGTTCCACATGAATTTTAGGATTGTTTTTTCTCTTTCTGTGAGAAATGTTATTGAAATTTAGATAGTGATTATATTAAGTCTATCAATAGTTTTAAAATTATTTATTCTCATCCATGAACACAAGATCTATTTCCATTTATCAGTGTCTTCTTTCATTTATTTTATCAATATGTTATAACTTCAGGGTACAGCTTTTCTTTTTCTGGTTAAATTTATTCCTATGAATTTTATTGTTTTTGATATTTTTGCAAATGGAGCTGTTTTCTTATTTCTTTTTCAGATATTCATTGATAGTGTATAGAAGCACAACTGATTTTTTATGTTGATTTTGAATCATTCAACTTTACTGAATTCATTTACAAGTTATGTTTCTTTTGGTGGAGTCTTTGGGGTTTATCTCTATATTAGTCAATGTCATCTGTAAACACAATTTTACTGCTTTCTTTCCAATTTGGATTCCTTCTATTCTTTTTATCTTTCCTAATTGCTCTGGCTAGGACCTCCAGTACTGCGTTGAATAGAAGTGGCAAAAGATGACATCCTTGCATTTTTCCTGATCCTAGAAGAAAAATTTTTTTGTTTTGTTTTTCACCATTAAGTATATTTTAGCTGTGGGATTGTCATATATAATCCTCATTAAGTTGAGGTTCACTTCTTCTCTACCTAATTTGTTGGGACTTTTTATGGTGAAAGAATGTTGAATTTTACCAAATACTATTTCTGCATCTATTCAGATGGCATATGATTATTATCCTTAATTTTGTTATTGTGGTATATCACTTTTTTTCTGATTTCTTGAGGTGTAAAGTTAGGTTATTTATTTGAGATCTTCTTTTGGCTCACTGTGTTTATCACTATAAACTTCCCTGTTAGAACTGCCCTTTCTGCATCCCATAAATTTTGGTATGCTATGTTTCCATTATTTTTATTTGACTCAATTTTTAAAATTTTCCTTTTGATTTATTCTTTCACCCATTGGTGAAAGAATTATTGGTTGTTCAGGAGTGTGTTTTTAAATTTCTACATATTTGTGAATTTTCCAGCTTTCATTCTATTAATGATATCTACTTATTTACCTTTGTGGTTGGAAAAGACACTTCATATGATTTCAATCTTTTCAACTGTGTTGAGACTTATTTTATAAACTAACATATGATATATCCTGGAAAATGTTCTGTGTGTGCTTGAAAAGAATTTATATTCTGATATCATGGGATGGAATGTTCTGTGCTTTTCTGTTAGGTCTGTTTGGTCAAAAATTTAGTTCTAGTCTTGTGTTTCCTTATTGATTTTCTGTCTTGATGACTGAAAGTGCAGTATTGAAGCTCCCTACTATTTATTGCATTGCTCTCCATTTTCTATTTATATCTATTAATGTTTTCTTAACATATTTAGTTGCTCCATTGATGGGTACATATATATTTTGCAATTATATCCTATTGATGAATTTACCCCTTTATTATTATATAATAATAATATTTTTAATGTAAAATATATTTTGTATAAGTATACTTATCTCTGCTCTCTTTGGATTCTATTTGCATAGAATATTTTTTTCATTTCTTCATTTTTAGTCTATGTATGTCTTTAAAGCTACAGTGAGTGACTTGAGGCAGCATATACTTGGGTCTTCTTTTTTTAGCCATTCAATCATTCTATGTCTTTTGATCAGAGAATGTTTTGTAATTCCTTTGTTCTTTTGTTTCTGTCTTGCTGTCTTCCTTCGTGATTTGATTATTTTTTGCTCTGCTATGCTTTGATTTCTTTTTATCCTTTGTGAATCTAATATAGCATTTTGGTTTATTGTTTTCATGAGGCTTACCTGAACTATTTCATAACAGTTTAAGTTGATTGATGAAACTTAACTTTGATTTCACACAAAAAACTCTACCATTTTACTACCAGTCCTGCAGTGTATAATTTTTATGCCACATTTTACATCTTTTTATATTATGTATCTATTAACAAATTATTATAGCTATAGTTATTGATAATACTTTTGTCTTTTTGTTCTGTATGATCCTGTCTGCTATTGATACATTCTATTGCATTCTTCATTTTATTCTTCAGCTCCAGAATTTCTCTTTTCTTCTTTTATGATTTCTAGCTCTCTATTGACACTATCATTTTCATGTATTGCTTTCCTGATATCATTGAATTGTCTACTTGCGCACTCTTGTAATTTACTGAGCTTCCTTAAAATAATTATTTTGAATCCTTTGTCAGGAAGATTGTAGATCTCCATTTTTGAGGCATTTGTTACTAGAAAAATTCATTTTTTATAATAATTTTTTTATTATGTTATGTTAGTCACCATACAGTACATCCTTAGTTTTTGATGTAGTGTTCCATGATTCATTGTTTGCGTATAACACCCAGTGCACCATGCAATATGTGCCCTCCTTAATACCCATCACTGGCCTATCCCAGTCCCCCACCCCCTCCCCTCTGAAGTCCTCAGTCTGTTTCCCAGAGTCCATAGTCTCTCATGGTTTATTCCCCCTTCTATTTACCCCTCCTTCATTCTTCCCTTCCTTCTCCTACCGATCTTCCTGCTATTTCTTATGTTCCATAAATGAGTGAAACCATATGATAATTGTTTTTCTCTGCTTGACTTATTTCACTTAGCATAATTGTTACTAGAAAAATTCTGTGTTCCTTCTCTTGATGGTGTCATGTTTTTCGATTTTTCATGTTCCTTGAAATCTTGCATTGCTGTCTTTGCATTTGAAGAAGCAGATAACTCCTCCAGGTTTTACTGCCTGGCTTTGGGATTGAAATACCTTGCCAGTTAGTCTAGCTACAGATTCTGAGGTTTCCTTAGACATTTCCTATGACTTAAACTACTCCACAATTTTTGTTCAGTCTTGTGTAAGCATATTATGTGCCTTCTTTTGATTCTGCAAAACTAGGCTGAGTGCTGAGTACCTCATTTTTTTTCTAGTGTGATGCCCAGAAATGCTGAAGTTAGGCTGGCTTTATGATCATTAGCATCTATAAAATCCTGAAATTACCATCCACAAAAGTGGTTGTTGGAAGCCAACCATGCAGATGGAGTGAGGCATGTGGAGAGTTGGGTGGATCCACAGGTGAGATATCCCCAGAAGCTTGTGGTAAGGCTTTCTAATAGAGTCCACAAAGCAGTTAGTAGGACAAACCATGAAGATTCTAGTAATGCCTCTTTGATGAGTCCTCAAACTTACTTGCTATGCTCTCAATCTTTCTCCAACCCCTGAACAATCCAGATCACCTCAATATTCTGAGTGGGTCATGGATGAGGTATGCCTCTTGTGCAGCACCCTGAACAGCTGTGAAACCTTTGTACTCACTTACATGCTTTCACTTTTCCCCAAGGGAGAAATCACTGGCTGAAGAGATCCTTCTTGCACTGAACTGTGCTGCCTTGGGTTAAGGGTAATGCAGACAAAATGAAACAGCTTTTCTTACCCTTTTCAATATGTATATTTTTGCTCTAAGAGTGTCCTGAAACTTCTCCACTGGAATCCTGGACTCTCACAAAGGTATTCTTATCCACACATGACTGTCAAAATAATGTTCTATTGGGGGATAAAGGTAGAAAATACTTATTCCGCTGTCCTGCTAATGTCACTTATCACACATCTATTTCTACAGACTTCTTAAGTAATTTAAATTTACAATTAAGTGCCTTTCCACATAAAAAATGCAGGGCCACACAACTTTTCTTGGGAATTCTACCACTTTTACCAAAAATAATACCAATACTATAAAGATTATTCTTTTTTTAAAAAATATTTTATTTATTTATTTGACAGAGATAGAGACAGCCAGCAAGAGAGGGAACACAAGCAGGGGAAGTGGGAGAGGAAGAAGCAGGCTCATAGCAGAGGAGCCTGATGTGGGGCTCGATCCCATAATGCTGGGATCATGCCCTGAGCTGAAGGCAGACGCTTAACAACTGCGCCACCCAGGTGCCCCTATAAAGATTATTCAGGACTATTCAGATTATACTACAAAGAGAAGAAAATAACTTCATGAACATATTACAAGAAAGGAAACCTACAATCAAATATTCCACATGAAAATAAATGTAAAATTCTAGAATTATCAGGGCGCTTGGGTGGCTTAGTGGGTTAGGTGTCTGCCTTCAGCCAAGTCATGATCCCAGGGTCCTGGGATTGAAACTTGCATTGGGCTCCTTGCTTAGCAGGGAGCCTGCTTCTCCCTCTCCCTCTGTCTGCTGCTCCCCACTGCTTGTGGTCTCTCACAAGTGACTAAATTAAATCTTTTTAAAAATTCTATAATTATCATAAACGGAATTCAGGAGTATGATAAAATAGACATCATAAGAAAATGGGGTTTATCTTAAAAATTAAATGATGGTTTAATAATTGAAAATCATTGTATTTAACCATACTAATATACTAAAAGTGTAATGCCATATGATAATTTCAATACACGCAAAGAAAAGCATTTGAAAAAAATCCAATACCCATTGCTGACTAAAAAAAAAAAACTTATAAAAATATGAATAGAAAGAAATTTCCTCAATTTAAGAGCACATATGAAAATTTTACAGCTAACATCATGCTGAGTGACTAAGGGATTTACATCTCATATCTTAAGCATGATAAATATAACCATTCTTTTTTTATGTCATCATTTTTAATAATATTTTTAAATTATATTGTTAGTCACCATAGAGTACAACCCCAGTTTTTGATATAAAGTTCTGTGATTCATTATTTGTGTATAACACTCAGTGCACCATGCAATACTTTCCCTCCTTAATACCCAACACCAGCCTATCCCATTCCCCCACAACCTCCCCTCTGAAGCCCTAGGTTTGTTTCCCAGAGTCCATAGTCTCTCATGGTTCATTCCCCCTTCTGTTTACCCCCCTTTCTTCTTCCCTTTCTTCTCCTACCGATCTTCCTAGTTGTGTTCCATAGATGAGAGAAACCATATGATAATTGTCGTTCTCTGCTTGACTTATTTCACTTAGCATTATCTCCTCCAGTGCTGTCCATGTTGCAGCAATGTTGATAAATCGTTCTTTTTGATAGCTGAGTAATATTCCATTGTATATATGGACCACATCTTCTTAATCCAGTCATCTGTTGAAGGGCATCTCAGCTCCTTCCGCAACTTAGCTATTGTGGACAATGCTGCTATGAACATTGGGGTGCATATGGCCCTTCTTTTCACTACATCTGTATCTTTGGGGTAAATACCCAGTAGTGCAATGGCTGGATCATAGGGTAGCTCCATTTTTAACTTTTTAAGGGACCTCCACACTGTTTTCCAAAGTGGCTGTACCAACTTGCATTCCCACCAACAATGTAGGAGGGATCCCCTTTCTCCACATCCTCTCCAACAATTGTTCTTTCCTGCCTTATAATTTTTGCCATTCTAATTGGGGTAAGGTGGTACCTCAGTGTGGTTTTGATTTGAATTTCCCTAATGGCTAATGATTTTTAACATTTGAAGAAATGGATGCCTTCCTGGAAACCTATAAACTACCAAGACTGAAACAGGAAGAAATGGATTTTTTAAACAGACCGATTAATTATGAAGAGATTGAAGCAGTGATCAAAAACCTCCCCAAAAACAAGAGTCCAGGGCCTGATGGATTCTCCAGGAAATTCTACCAAACACTCAATGAAGAAATAATACCTATTCTCCTGAAGCTGTTTTAAAAAATAGGAACAGAAGGAAAACTACCAAACTCATTCTATGAGGCCAATATTACCATGATCCCAAAACCAGGCAAAGACCCCATCAGAAAGGGGAATTACAGACCGATATCCCTGATGAATATGGATGCCAAAATTCTCAACAAGATCCTAGCTAATAGGATCCAACAGTACATTAAAAGGATTATCCATCATGACCAAGTGGGATTCATCTCTGGGATGCAAGGGTGGTTCAACATTAGCAAATCAATCAGTATGATAGACCATATTAACAAAAAGAGTCAAGAACCATATGATCCTCTCAATAGATGCAGACAAAGCATTTGACAAAATACAACATCTTTTCCTGACTAAAACCCTTTAGAGTGTAGGGATAGAGGGTACATTCCTCAATTTCACAAAAACCATGTATGAAAAGCTTACAGAAAATATCATTCTCAATGGGGAAAGGCTAGAAGCCTTTCCCTTAAGATCAGGAACACGACAAGGATGACCACTCTCACCATTATTATTCAACATTGTACTAGAAGTCCTTGCAACAGCAATCAGACAACAAAAAGGGATAAAAGGTATCCAAATCGGCAAGGAAGTCAAACTCTCTCTCTTCACAGATGACATGATACTCTATATGGAAAACCCAAAAGAATCCACCCCCCAACTACTAGAAGTTATAGAGCAATTCAGTAATGTGGCGGGATACAAAATCAATGCTCAGAAATCAGTTGCATTTCTATACACGAACAATGAGACTGAAGAAAGAGAAATTAGGGAATCCATTTCATTTACAATAGCACCAAAAATCATATGTTATCTCGGAATTAACTTAACCAGAGATGTAGAGGATCTATATTCTAGAAACTACAAATCACTCCTGAAAGTCTTTGACGAGGACACAAAAAGATGGAAAAATATTCCATGCTCATGGATCAGAAGAAATAATATAGTTAAAATGTCTATGCTCCCTAGAGCAATCTACACTTTCAATGACATCCCAATCAAAATACCAATGACATTTTTCAAAGAACTGGAACAAACGACCCTTAAATTTTGTGGAAGCAGAAAAGGCCCTGAATCGCCAAGGAATTGTTGAAAATGAAAAACAAAGTAGGGGGCATCACGTTGCCAGATTTCAAGCCATACTACAAATCTGTGATCACAAAGACAGCATGGTACTGACACAAAAACAGACACATAGACCAATGGAACAGAATAGAGAACCCAGAAAAGGACCCTCGGCTCTTGGGCAACTAATCTTTGACAAAGCAGGAAAAAACATCCAGTGGAAAAAAGACAGTCTCTTCAATAAATGGTGCTGGGAAAATTGGACAGCTACATGCAAAAGAATGAAACTTGACCACTCTCTCACACCATACACAAAGATAAACTCCAAATGGATGAAAGACCTCTATGTGAGACAGGAATCCATCAAAATTCTAGAGGAGAACATAGGCAGCAAACTCTACGACATCAGCCAAAGCAACTTTTTTCATGACACATCTCCAAAGGCAAGAGAAACAAAAGAAAAAATGAACTTGTGGGACTTCATCAAGATAAAAAGCATCTGCACAGCCAAGGAAACAGTCAAACAAACAAACAAACAAACAAACAAACCTAAGAGGCAGCCCACGGAATGGGAGAAGATATTTGCAAGTGACACTACAGATTAAAGACTGATATCCAAGATATACAATGAACTTCTCAAACTCATTACACACGAAACAAACAAATAAAAAAATGGACAGGAGATATGAACAGACACTTTTTCAATGAAGACATACAAATGGCTAACAGACACATGAAAATATGTTCTAAATATAACCATTCTTATCAGTTCTATCTAACATTTTGCTGGAGGAGCTTCATGATGCAATTAAGCAGGAAGAATAAAAGTCACTTTGATCTGAAGAGAAAAAGAATAAAGCTGACTTTATTTGAAAATGAAATGATCAGGATTTTAGAAATTTCTATGGAAACTACCAAAAACTATTAGAATTTACAAGTGTATTCAGCAAAGTAGTGGGAAACAATATGAATATGTATAAATTAATTGTATTTCTAAATATTTGGAACAAATAATCCAAACCTTGACTAATACAAATTTTGGTTTGGAGAGTGGTTGTTTAAGAACAGAATTTTAAGGACAAATCATCTGATTCAGTTTTGTGGCTTCTTGAATTCCTTGTCTAATTTTATTAGATTCAATGGCACTAATAACTCTATTTCCAATAGTAGAAGGAGCACTCACAATCCATGTCATGAACCATTTAGAGAGATACACAAAATATTTTCATTTTATGCTCCTAATCAACACATCTAAGAAGCAAGAAGCTATGTAACTTTCTATATAATACTTTTGAACATGTTTTTAAACTAAGGAATATAATAACGTTTGTTAGTTGCTCCTAATGTTTCTGGAAAAGGTAGTGAAAGAAAATGATAAACTTGGGGATTTGAATTCCCAGCTCAAGCAGGAATGACATAAAATTTTCTAAATGTGCCCTGAAGGAGAACCTTATCTCCAGTAGCTGGACGTCTGAAATTGTTGAAAATCTAATGCAGGACCTCATCTTAGGACCAGATGAATTACCACACAAGTTGAATTCCCAACCTCCCAGGTGTCTATTGTAAAAGTGAGGTCACCAATGGGAAAATAATGGGATTATTGGGATTATATTAAATTGAATGGGGATTGTGGGAAAACTTCAATGAAGCTGGAGATGTTGGTCCCCCAAATCTGGCAAGTGTTCTTTGTCAGTGGAAGAAGTCTCTTTACTCCAAGTGGAAAAGTTCCCCCCAGTGCAGCAAAAGTGGCATCCCTAAACCCCAGTAGAAGTGGCCAGTCCACTCTCAGTGGAAGTGGCATCCATAGTCTTGATGGTAGTGCAATCTTCAACCACAATAGTATCAGTATTTTTCCCTCTAAGGACATTAACCCTGCGTTCTTTGAGGAAATTGTAATGCCTTGCCCTGAGGAAATTGCCAAGTAAGACATTGCTGATTCTCCTCAGCACCCACCCCCACTATCTCTCTTTGTATTCAGACTTATACTCTTGTCCCACCAGGCCCCTAAAGGTGAGGTACAAAGTATGACCTATGAGGATGTGTAGTACACTCCAAACTAACTGCTTGAGTTTTCTAATTTATACAAGCAGAAATCTAAGTGACATGTAAGGATATGGTTATCAAAGTTGTGTATGTGATGAAAGGAATATACAGTTATTTGGATCAGGCAGACTTTATTGATATGGGTCTACTAAGCAGAGATTCTCCATTTAATATTTCAGTTCAGAAAGTTAGGAAAAGCTCTAATAATTTGATTTGTTGGCTGAAACCTGGATCAAAATATGGCCCACCATCAGCAAATTGGAAATGACTTGTCTCCCTTGGTTTAAACTAGAGAAAGGTATTCAAAACTTAGGTAGATTGGAATGTTAGAGTGGATTTGTCATTTAAGCCCCATTTACCCAAACTGGGAAAGCCCAGAAGATGTACCTTTCAGCAATACTGAGAGGAATGAATTTGTGAGGGGTGACCCACATTCTTGAAGACTGCTATGGCCAGTTTTCTTTGCACATCAGATCCTATACTGGGAACCACAGCCACTTAATTGGAAAAACCTAAATGCAATGGGAATAATTAGATTCCTGGGTGGTAAGGACCAAGGAGAAGTACTCAAATGCCAGACAAATAGATGGTATGCTCAAAAATCAATAGGAATGGTCTCACTCATGCATATCTATGGCATTGACAAGTTAATTATGATGTTGCTAGAGGTGAAATAGATACAGAGCTTACTAAATTCTTATTTGATGTATGTAAGGAGAAAAGTTCTAGGTTAAGTGAAAAATCTAACTCAAATCATAGAAAGAGTCATGGCCCCTCAATTAATTCCCAGACTTGAGCCAGTTGATAGGCCCAAACACTCTTTCAATAGAGTGTCCTTTGATAGCTGAATGGATAAAGATGTGGTATGTATGTACAGTGGAATATTATTCAGCTATAAAAATAGTGAAATAATGAAGATTGATTGCTATTTGCAACAACATGGATTGAGCTACAGAGTATAATGCTAAGTGAAATGAGCCAGAGAAAGACAAAAGCCATATGATTTCACTCATATGTGGAAATTAAGAAAGAAAACAAATAAACAAATGGAAAAAAGAGACAAAACAAATAACAGACTCTTAACTATAGAGAACAACCAGATGGTTACCAGAGGGAGTTTGGAGGGGAGATGAGTAAAATACATGAAAGGGATTAAGAGTGCACTTATCTTGATGAGCACTGAATAATACATGGAATTGTTGAATTATTATATTACACACCTGAAACTAATATAACACTATGTTAACTACACTGGAATTAAAATAAAATAATAAAAATTTTGAAAAGGCAACTTTGTCAGAATGTGGAAAATAAATCCAACTAAAATTCATGGGCTTTTTACCTGAGTGAAATTTGCAGGATTCCATTGGTGGGCTTATGTCAAGGTATTCCTTCTGCTTATATGCCTGAAGCTAATGTAACATTGTGTGTCAACTATACTAAATTTAAATTATTTTATAAGATATTCCTTCTATGTGAAGAGTAAGTAGTTGCATCTGGCCCCTCCTACAAGAAAGAGGCACAACACCTAGAGGAACTCTTTGGATTTTGGAGACAAAACATTCTTCATTTGGGTGTTTCTGTGACCAATTTACTGAGTGACTCAAGAAGCTGCTGGCTTTGAATGAGGCCCAGAACAAAAGAATGTTTCACAACATGTCCAGGCTATGATGCAGGCTACTCTGTCATGTGGGCCATATGATCTTGCATATTCAATGGTCCTTAAAGTATCAGTGGCAGGTATAGGTGCTGTTTAGAGGCATTGGGAGGCCCTTATAGGCTAATCACAGTGCTGGACTTTAAAATTTTGAAGAAAAAACTGCAATCATCCACAGGTATCTATTCACCATTTGAGAAATTACTCTTGACCTGTTATGGGGCTTTAGTAGAGACCAAATATTTGACCATGAGCCACCAAGTTACTGTGCAAACTGAGCTGCTTATAATGAATTAGGAGTTATCTGTTTCACGAAGCTATGAAGTTGTACTTGCAAAACCATACTTCATCAACAAATGGAAGTGGTATACACATGATCAGGTCTAGACAGGCCCTAAAAACACAGATAAGTTACATGAATAAATGGATCAAGCCCCCATGTTCTTCACTTCTGTTACATGGTCTTCTCTCTCCCGATATGCACCTATGACCTTATGTGGAGGCAAGTCTGAGCTAAAGCTCCTTCGGTAATAGAGTACGCACTCTTCCAGATACAACCCATTTTATTTACGCAGCACTTAGATTTTTAGAAAAGTATTATTTATATTCAACATCTTCCACCTATGTCTTATGTTCTTTTAATCCATCCCTCTGTTTTCTGCCTCCTTCAGAAATTCAGATTAGCTTGAATATTTTTGACACATAATAGACATGCTTAGTCTCATACTTTTGGAGATATATACTGAGCAATTGTGAGAACATCTGCATTTTGTGTTATGATTTTTTCTTAAGAATATATTCATTTATGTGATGTGCTAGTACTGAAAAGAATTTTATAATTAAGAGAGATGGGATAGGGTTGGCAGAATAAGAAGACAGAGGACAATGAACATTCCAGTTAATTTTTGGAGAGCATTCAATTAATTCCAGTACTTTTAAGTAAGGAAGGCCTTGTATTTCATTTTCTGCTTACTCTCATTAGCATCTGAGGAAGATGGAAGTACAGTTGAGGTTTTGGTGAGGGATGATTAAGAACGGAAAAGGTGGCATGCAAAGAAAAAAACCCAGAAAAACCTTCCTTGTTCATTTTTTCTGCACTCAAATTCTAGAGAAAATTTTTCAAGCTGTTAATGGACCACAAGACCAAGGACATGTCTATGTTTACATAAAGGTTAATGCTTCAACCTGACCAAATCTGTGATTTATAAAATGCATTGTCTATTTGCCCTTACACATACTATTTCTTTTACCTGGAATGCTTGCCAAAGATCAGTTAAGTTTGTTCCCAAGCCTAATTATGCTAATTGCATTATTTACCTTTATTTTGTAATTCAAGTAAATATTGCATACATTAATAAAATTTCAGTTGAATAGAAAAACATTGTTTCTATGAAAATTAACTTAAATGCCTTGAAAGATAAACTCACTTCACAAAATAGTTATTATGAAGTGTTTCACACAAAATCATTAAAAGAAGAAAGAGCCAAATAACATCCCTAAAGGTTATAAAAACATTCCCAAAACTTAGGTTCATGGAACAAATAAAAACTCTAACCTATTTCAAAAGGAGCCAAACAATATTAAGAACATGATACAAGATATGGAAAACAACAACCCACTGTAAATTAGAATTATATAACTCTGAGAAACTAAGTGACAGAATTCAGGGAAGAATTAGAGATAAATTTAAAAATTTCAGGATGGGGGGAGCTACAATGGAGGCATAGTAGGAGGACCCTAGATTTGCTCCTTTCCTTGAACACAGCTAGATGACTATCAAATCATTCTGAATATCCAAGAAAGTGATCTAATAGAACAAACTGCACAACTAAAGGGAGACAAGAGGCCACATAGAGGAAGGTAGAAAGTGCAGACACACGGATTGGGGGAGAAACAGATTGTGGGTTCTGTGGAGATTGGGATCCCTGGTCACAGATGAGACAGTGGAGTGCACAAGAATAGCACAAGTAGGACATTTCTTCAAAGACACTGGCTAGGAAAATGAGACGTGTTGATTTTCATGAGTTTTTGCAACCAGCAGGACTTGAAGATAAGTTTTAGATGTCCACAGGTTTGGTCAGTATAGACACTTGGGGTGCTGCCCTGCTCCTTGAGAGAAAGGAGGCAGGCAATCCTGGAGCAAATGATACCATCTAAGGATTCCTTAGGCACGTGGGGAGAGGCTATTTACTCTTCTTGGAGTACATCTGTGAGAGGTAGCATTACCTCTCCAGGGACAAAAGAGCCGGCTGTTGCCATTTCCTTACCCCATCCTTCAGCATAAACCAACTTCAGTAAACAGCACAGCACCAACACTGGAAGTATAACCTGCTTACATCAAGTCCCACCAACCTGAATTATACTAGCACTGCTTTTCTCAAGGAAGTGTACCTAAGAACTAGCAAAAGAGCCAGTTCCCCAGAAGACCAGCAGAAATCTCTGCAGGCACCACACGTACTGAATATGGAGTTCTGCAAGGCTTCAGTTCTAGTGGAAGTAGCATCACATCACATTTAACAAGTTGATCAGAGCAGACCTAGTTAAAACTTGCCGCACTCTGACCAAGGTCCAAACAATGCCCACTGCAGGCAAGGAGACCCTCTTCAAGTGAGTGGCCTGAAGGATAGAAGAGCTAAAACACAGCAGCAGAGCACACACAGCACACATGAGAGACACTCCCTGAAGCACCAGGTCCTGGACACTATCTGACTTCTTCATAAAGCCATTACTCTCAGGAACAGAAAACATAACAAGCTTTTCTAACACAGAGAAGAGTACAGAGACTTAGACAAAATGCCAGGATGGAGGAATTCATCCCCAAAGAAAGACCAAGAGAAGGTCATGACTAGAGATCTAATCAGAACAGATGTAAGTAATATTCCTGATGGAGAATTTCAAACAACAACCATAAGGATACTCACTGGGCGTGAGAAAAGCATGGAAGACATAAAGGAGACCACTACTGCAGAGATAAGTGACCTAAAAAAAAATCAGGTGGAAACTAAAAATACAGTAACTGAGATATGAAACAGACTGAATGTGGTGAGCACTGGGTGTTATATGCAACTGTAAATTATGGAACTCTACATCTGAAACTAATGATGTACTATATGTTGGCTAATTGAACTTAAATTTAAAAAAGAAACAGACTGGTTGTAATGATCACAAGGATGAAAGAAGCAGAAGAATGAATAAGTTATATAAAAGCAGAATTATGGAAAATAATTAAGCTAAACAAAAGAGAGAAAGAATGATGGATCATGAGAATAGACTTAGGGAATTCAGCAACTCTGTCAAATGTAACATTTGTATCATAGGTGTCCCAAAAAAAAGAAGAGAGAGGAAGGGGGACAGAAGGTTTATTTGAGGAAATAATAGCTGAAAACTTCCTTAACATGGAAAGGAAACAGATATCCACAACAAGGAGGCACAGAGAACTCCCATTAAAAAAAAAAAAAGCAAAGTAACACCAAGACACATTGTAGTTAAATTTGCAAAATATAGTGATAAAGAAAAACTCCTAAAACCAGCAAAAGAAGTCCCTAACCCACCATTTAAGAACCATAAGGTTTGCTGCAATTCTCTCCACAGAAACTTGGCAAGCCAGAAGCCAGTGGCATGACATAATCAACGTGCCAAATGGGAAAAAAATCTGCAACCAAGGATATTCTACCCACCAAGGCTACCATTCAGAATAGAATAAGAGAGACTTTCCCAGACAAACAAAAACTAAAGAAGTTCATGGTCACTAGAGAAGCCCTGCAAGAAATATTAAAGGGGACTCTTTGTGTGGGAAGGAAAGACAAAAAGAGACAAAGACTAGAAAAGAAGAGAAAACCTCAAGAAAGAACAAGAACCAGTAACAAGATGACACTAAATACAATCTATCAATAATTACTGAAAGGATAAAAAAACAAGACCTGTCTAAATTCTTCCTACAAGAGACACATATGAGACCTAAAGAGAGCTGCATATTGAAAGTGAGGTGACAGACAAATATCTATCATCCAAATGGATGTCAAAAGAAAGCAAGGGTAGGGGCGCCTGGGTGGCACAGCGGTTAAAGCGTCTGCCTTCGGCTCAGGGTGTGATCCCGGCGTTCTGGGTTCGAGCCCCACGTCAGGCTCCTCCTCTAGGAGCCTGCTTCTTCCTCTCCCACTCCCCCTGCTTGTGTTCCCTCTCTCGCTGGCTGTCTCTGTCTCTGTCAAATAAATAAAAATAAAAAATCTTTAAAAAAAAAAAAAAGAAAGCAAGGGTAGCAATATTTATATCAGACAAGCTAGATGGTTAACCAAACACTGTAGCAAGAGATGAAGAAGGGCACTATATCATAATAAAGGGGACTATCCAAAGAGATCTAACAATTGCAAATATTTATGCCCCCAACATAGGAGCACCAAAATATATAAAACAATAACAAACATAAAAAAACTCATTGATACTGAAACAATAATAGTAGGGGACTTTAACACTCCACTTACATCAGTGGACATTATCTAAGCAGATCAACAAGGAAACAATAGCTTTGAATGACACACTGGACCAGATAGACTTAACAGATATATTCAGAACAATTCATCCCAAAGCAACAGAATATGCATTCTTTTCAAGTGCACGTGGGATATTCCACAGAATAGATCACATACTATGCCACAAATCATGCCTCAAAGAGTACAAGAAGATTGAAGTCATACCATGCATATTTTCTGACCACAACACTATGAAGCTTGAAGTCAACCACAAGAACAAATTTGAAAAGACCACAAATACATGGAAGCTAAACAACATGCTACTAAACAATGAATGGGCCAACCAGAAAATTAAAGAAAAAAAGTACATGGAAACAAAAGAAAATGAAAACACAATTATCCAAAACTTTTGGGATACTGCAAAAGTGGTCATAATAGGAAAGTATGTAGCAATACAAGCTTACCTCGAGAAGCAAGAAAAATTTGGAAGAGACAACCTAACCTTACACCTGAAGGAGCTAGAAAAAGAAAAAAACAAAGCTTAAAACCAGGAAAAGAAAGGAAAAAAATAAAAATTAGAGCAGAAATAAATGATATAGAAACAAAAACACAGTAGAACATATCAACGCAACCAGGAGTTGGTTCTTTGAAAGAATTAATAAAATTGCTAAACTTCTACCCAGACTTTTCAAAAAAAAAAAGAGAGAGAGAGAGAAAGGACCTAAATAAATAAAATCAAACATGAAGGAGGAGAAATAACAACAAACACCACAGAAATACAAACTATTATAAGAGAATATTATGAAAAATTATATACCAAAAATTGGAAAATCTGGAAGAAATGGATAAATTCCTTGAAACATATAAACTATCAAAACTGAAACAGGAAGAAATAGAAAACTTGAACAGACTGATAACCAGCAAATAAATTGAAGCAGTAATAAAAAATATCCCAACAACCAAAAGTCCAGAACCAGATGGTTTTAGTGGTGAATTATACCAAACATTTAAAGAAAAATTAATACCTATTCTTGTCAAACTATTCTAAACATAGAAATGGAAGGAAAATGTTCCAAGTCATTCTATGAGACCTGATTCCAAAAAACAGATAAAGACTCCACTACAAAAGAGAAAATACAAGCGAATATCCCTGATGAACACAGATGCAAAAATTCTCAACAAAATACTAGCAGAGTGAATCTAACAATACATTAAAAGAATCATTCACCATAATTAAGTGGAATTTATTCCTGGCCTGCAAGGGTGGTTCAGTATTCATAGATCAATCCACATGATATGTCACATTAATAAAAGAAAGGATAAGAAACATATGATCCTCTCAATAGATGCCAAAAAAGCATTTGACAAAGTACAGCATCCATCCATGATAAAAACACTCAGAAAGTAGAGATAGAGGGAACATACCTCAACATTATAAAACCCATGTATGAAAAACCCATAGCTAATATCATCCTCAATGGGGAAAAACAGAATTTTCCTCTAGAGTCAGGAACAAGACAAGGATGTCCACTCTCACCTCTGTAATTTAACTTAGTACTGCATGTCCTAGCCTCAGTAATCAAAAAGCAAAAATAAATCAAGTGTATCCAAATCAACAAGGAAGAACTCAAACTTTCACTATTTGCAGACTACATGATACTCTATATAGAAAACACAAGACTGTACCAAAACATTCCTAGAACTGATACAATTTCAGTAAAGTTGCAGGATACAAAGTCAACATCTAGAAATCTGTTGCATTTCTATACACCAATAAAGAAGCATCAGACAGAGAAATCAAGGACGCAATCCCATTTACAATTGCACTGAAAACCATAAGATGCCTGGGAAGAAACCTCATAAAAGATGAAAGACCTGTACTCTGAATACTATAAAACCTGATGAAAAAATTGACAACACAAATAAATGGAAAAACTTCCCATGCTCATGTACTGAAAGAACAAATATTGTTAAAATTATTATCCAAAGCAATCTACACATTTAATGCAATCCCTATCAAAATATCAACAGCATTTTTCACAGAACTAGAACAGACAATCCTAAAATTTGTGTGGAACAACAAAGGATCCAGACTAGCCAAAGCAATCTTGGAATAGAAAAGCAAAGCTGGTGGCATCAAATTTCAGGACTTCAAGTTATATTAAAAAGCTATAGTACTGGCAGAAAAAGAGACACATAAATCAGTGGAACAGAATAGAACACCCAGAAATGAACCCGCAACCAAATGGTCAAATAATCTTTAATGAAGCTGGAATGAATATTCCATGGGGAAAAAAAAAGATAGTCTCTTCAACAAATGGTGTTGGGAAAACTGACAGCAACATGCAAAAAGAATGAACCTGGACCACTTTCTTACACCGTATAGAAGTATAAACTCAAAATATATTAAAGTCTTAAATGTGAGCCCAGAAACCATCAAAATCCTAGAGGAGAACACAGGCAGTAACATCTTTGACAGTGCCATATCAACTTCTTACTAAATATGTCTTTGAGACAAGGGAAACAAAAGCAAAAATGAACTATTGGGACTTTGCCAAGATAAAAAGCTTCTGCACAACAAAGGAAACAATCAACAAAACTAAAAGGCAGCCTTTGGAATGGGAGAAGATATTTGCAATTGGCATATCTGATAAAGAGTTAGTATCCAAAATATATCAAGAACTTATCAAGCACAACATCCCCAAAGAAACAAGTAATCCAGTTAAAAAATGGGTACAAGACATGAATAGACATTTTTCCAAAGAAGACATACAGATGGCTAACAGACACATGAAAAGCTGCTCAATATCACTCTTCCTCAGGGGAATACAAATAAAAACTACAGTGAGTTATCACCTCACACCAGTCAGAATGGCTAAACTTAACAATGCAAGAAAAAACAGTTGTAGGTGAGGATGCAAAGAGAGGGGAACCCTCTTATACTGTTGGTGGGAATACAAACTGGTTCAGCCACTCTAGGAAAAAGTATGGAGATTCCTCAAAAAGTTAAAGATAGAACTACCCTGTGATCCAACAATTGCACTACTAGGATACAAAAGGCTACAAAAATACTGGTTTGAAAGGATACATGTACCCCAATGTTTATAACAGCATTATCAAGTATAGCCAAATTATGGAAAGAGCCCAGATGTCCATCAGCTGATAAATGGGTAAAGAAGATGTGTATGTGTGGGGCGCCTGGGTGGCACAGCGGTTAAGCGTCTGCCTTCGGCTCAGGGCGTGATCCCGGCATTCTGGGATCGAGTCCCACATCAGGCTCCTCTGCTATGAGCCTGCTTCTTCCTCTCCCACTCCCCTGCTTGTGTTTGTTCCCTCTCTCGCTGGCTGTCTCTATCTCTGTCGAATAAATAAATAAAATCTTAAAAAAAAAAGATGTGTATGTGTATATATATACATATATTATATGTAATAAACATATACAATGGAATATTACTCAGTCATAAAAAAGAATGAAATGCCATTTACAACAACATGGATGGAGCTAGAGAGTATTACATTAAGCAAACTAAGTCAGTCAGAGAAAGACAAATACCATATGACTTAACTCATATGTGTAATTTAAGAAAAAAAAACAAATGAACATAGGTGAAACAAAAGAGAGGCAAACCAGGAAAGACTCTTAACTATGCAGAACAAACTTAGAGTTAGCAGAGGGGAGGTGGGTGGGGGGGTCAGTTAATTAGGTGACAGGTATTAAGGAAGGCACTTGTGATGAGCACTCAGTGTTCTAAGTGATGAATCACTTAACTGTACACCTTAAAGTAATATTTCACTGTATGTTAACTAACTGGGATTTAAATGGAAACCTGAAAAGGAAAATAAATAAATAAAAATCATTTCAGGGTGAAAGATTAAATTAGAAAAAAAAACACAACATTAAAGGTGATAGATTATGCATTGTGAGAAAGAGAATGTAAATACAAGGGTAATTTTGAAAACAAACAACATGAAAAGAGATGAAAAGAACACAAGATAACATAAAACTAAAGACAGGAAAAGAAGAACCAACATACAGAGAATAGGATCTTTTAGATAATGTTCCAGTATTCCAGAGGCAAAGAATAAATCCTAAAAACTATATTTCAAGAAGACTTTCCTAAAATGAAAAAAACAAACTATATATTAAAATAACATGAAATAAATAAAAACATAAGCCCAGATTTATCAACATCAAGAGGTATTGTATTCTTTTAGAATTATTTGACTATCAAGGAAATAGAAATTTCCAAATTTCTGTGGGTATCTAGACCAGTGGTTCTTAACCAGTGTCAGTTTTGCCCCCAGGAGACATTTGGCAGTGTTGGAGACATTTGTGATTGTCACAGCTGGACTTCTACTGGCATATATTGGGTTAGAAACCAGGAATGCTGCTAAATACCCTGCAGTTCACTGTAGAACATTCCCCACATTAAAAAAAAAAAAAAGTTATCCAGCTCCAAATGTCCACATTGCTGAGATAGAGAAACCCTGGTCTAGTCAAAAACAGCAAGTGACTTATAAAACAAGGAAAATTGAATAATAATCAGGCTTTTCAATAGCAGTAGCCTTTCAAACAGCATCTTCTTTGAGGTAGAAGAAAATGAAAAGATATATTAAAGATATTCAAATATAATGTGAGCCCAGTATTTCCTACCCAGCAAAATTGGCTTGCAAGTATAAAGGGCACATTTATCAAGATGCAAAATCTTAGTGTATTATTCCTATTATTTCTTCTTGAGGAATCTACTAGAAAGCAATCTTCAGACAACAAAAATATCTACAAATACAGTCATATATGGACAGTTGGTTAACATTAAATACATAGAACATATTGGGGCACCTGGGTGGCTCAATCATGTAAGCGTCTGACTCTTGATTTCACCTCAGGTCATGATCTCAGGGTTGTGAGGTCAAGCCCCACATCGGACTCCATGCTGGGCATGGAACCTGCTTAAGATTCTCCCCCTCCCTTTCCCTCTGCCTGTCCCCCACCTCTCCCTCTCTAAATAAAACCCCTATAGAATATATAGTTATTGTAGAACCAATACCAAGTTAAGTTTAAAATAAAGAAAATATAGAATTCAATGGCTATCTGATCAAGCAGTTTAGAAATAGTACAACTACTTTTAAAGGGAAAGAATGGATTTTTGGTGTAAAAAAAAGTTCATGCTGATATTTTAAAAAACAGAAAATTAATTTTTGTCTTTCATAGAATAGTAAATCATCTTGAAAACTAGTAAATAAAGGAGTATAATCAAGCATTTTTGCTGTATTTCCTATTTGAACTGTACCACTGAAATGTAAAAAAATTCTTCATTTCTTACACGGAGTACTTTTATGTAGAAGCATCTACATAATTAGAATTAGAATAAACCATTTTGTAGCCCCCAATAGATTAATGAAGCTAGGTTTTGAACCTCAATAGCTGCTAACATTACAATAAGATATTATATGCATTCTAAGGAAAGAATGCAGTACCATCTATAGGTTTGCTAAAGGCATTGAAGATGAATTAGGTCAAGCCTCTGAATCCAGCTACCAATTTGTAGGCAACACAGACAAGAGAAAGACATGCAGAACTCCACCAGACTGTAGGAAACTCTACAGGTCAAATAGTCCAAGTTCTTCAAAGTGTAAACTGAAAAAAAAAAAAAAAAAAAAAAAAAAAAAAAAAACCAACCAAGGGAACTGAGTGGAATTGATTTAAAAAAAAATAAAAGGAATTGAGTTGAATCTACATGGAAACATGTAGATTAAAAGAGACATAAAAAGTATAGTATTTTTAAATGGACAAGCTTAAACTACAGTTTTACTTGCACATTCATAAATTCTGGCCAGTATACAACCAGCACTTTCTTCATTGAGGAAAAAATTACTGTCAAATCTCACTAGTCATAAATTTCATTCATTTAGTCACTGTTATATGTGTTTCTCCAAACCCATATTTAGAAAAATTTCTTCTTTAGAAAAAGTTAATGGCCTTAATGCAAGAGATAATAGCTTTAAAAAGTAATTTTTCCAGCAGAAAGATAATACATTTACCTCAACTTCTGGATCCACAACTAATTTCCTTGTGTTAAAGTTTTATACTTAAAGGAAAATATTATGTAATATAGGCCTAGTAAAAACTGTAATGTTCATAAAATATGAAAATAAGGAAAGTCATAATAATACAAAATTAAAATTATCACTCCATTTTGGTAGTTAAACAAAGCTACCAATCTGACAAAATCGTATAAAGCCATAGGGAAACATATATGTGCACACACACACAAACACACACCCACAAGTGTATGCTTAATTAGTGAAATAAGAGTACCAATGTCAATTAAAGGTTTTTATATTGCACTGTATTTCTGTGAGATGCTGGTATGGGGCAGAGGCCTCATAAAACTTTCCTACGCATTTCTTTGCAACCTTCTGTGAATCTATAACTAATTCAAAATAAAAATATAATGCATAAAATTCCTAGAAGGAAATATAGGCAGTGATCTCTGACATCAGTAATGGAAACAAATTTTTAGGTATGTCTCCTTTGTCAAGGGAAATCAGCAAAATTGAGCTATTGGAACTACACCAAAGTAAAAGGCTTTTGCAAAGAAAAATAAAACATCAATGAAACAAAAAGACAACCTTCTAAATAGGAGAAGATATTTCCAAATGGTGTATCTGATAAGGAATTACTATGCAAAATATATAAAGAACTTACACAACTCAACACCAAAATAATAATAATGATAATAATGATAAATGAAAAAAAATATGCAGAGGACTCAGTTTCCAAAGGAGACATCCAGATGGCCAACAGACATATGAAAAGATGCTCAACATCACTAAACTTTAGTTAATTGAAAATCAAAACAGCAATAAGTTATCATCTCACACTTCTCAGAATGGCTAGAACTAAACACACAAGAAATAACAAGTGCTGGTGAGAATGTGGAGAAGAAGGAACATTCATGCACTGTTGGTGGGAGTACAACCTGACAACCACTGTGAAAAACAGTATGGAGTTTCCCCAAAATTATTAATAATAGAAGTACCATATGATTCAGTAATCCCACTACTAGGTATTTACCCAAAGAAAACTAAAATACTAATCCCAAAAGATAATGCATCCCTATGTTTATTGCAGCATTATTTACAATAGCAAAGATATGGAAGCAACCCAAGTGTCCATCCACAGATGAGTGGATAAAGAAAATATGGTGTGTGTGTGTGTGTGTGTGTGTGTGTGTGTGTGTGTAAGGGATTATTACTCAGCCATAAAAAAGAATAAAATCTTGCCATTTGCAACAACATGGATGGATCTAGATGCTAGAGTGTTAAGTGAAATAAGTCAGTCAGAGAAAGACAAATACCATATGATTTCATTCATACATCAAATTTAAGAAACAAACAAACAAAAAATAACAAAGACCAAACAAAAAGACTCTTAAATAAAAAGAACGAACTAGTGGTTGCCAGAGGGGAGATGGATGGGAGGATGATTGAAATAGGTGAAGAGGATCAAGTACACTTATCTTGAGCACTGAGTAATGTATAGAATTGCCGAATCATTGTATTGCACACCTGGAATTAATATAACATTTAATGACAATTATTCCTGAATAAAATGTTTTTGGAGTCAATTCAATGTGAAATTCAGAGCTTATTGACTACCAAATTTACTAATACTAATTAAAAAAATAAGTTCTAGAAGTTGGCAAGGGGAATTTTGGATGTTACTAAAACAACTGAATGTGTTTTCCTTCCATGGTCACAAAGACTGATAGTGAACAGATGCTTAAGCAGAAAAGCATTTTCCAGGGAGTAGTAGAAAAATGCATTTAACAAGGACGACAAAAGAAGTGTATACTGAAGAAGAAATGAGCACAACGCAACCTTGAAAAACACACCATCAATGAAGTCAAACAATACAAAGAAATTTTAAAAGGGTATTTTTGTAGCTATTTTTTCTTAGTTTCCACAAAACATACAGCAGTTTAATGGTCAAGTTTAGACCATAAAATTGTCAATTATGCCATATGAAAACAGTTTAACTTCTTTCTAGGTATGTTTCTTGAAGTAAGGGAAACAAAACCAAAAATAAACCATTGGGATTTCATCAAAATAAAAAGCTTCTGCACAGCAAAGTAAACAATCAACAAAAGAAGAAGGCAACCTACAGAATGGGTGAGATATTTGCAAATGACATAACTGATAAATGGTTAGTATTCAAAATATAGAAACAACTTATACGATTCAACAACCCCAAAAATGAACAATCCAATTAAAAATGGGCAGAAGGGGCACCTGGGTCACTCAGTCAGTTAAGTGTCTGCCTTCAGCTCAGGTCATGATCCCAGGCTCCTGGGATTGAGCCCCACGTTGGGCTCCCTGCTCCTTGGGGAGCCTGCTTCTCCCTCTCCCTGCTCATGCTTTCTCTCTCATTCTCTCTCTCTCTCTCAAAGAAATAAATAATTTTTTAAAAAATGGGCAGAAGACATGAATAGACATTTTTCCAAAGAAGACATACAGATGGACACATGACAAGATGTGCAACATTACTCATCAGCACAAAAATGCAAATCAAAGCTACAATGAGGTATCACCCCACACATATCCTAATAGCTAAAATCAACAACACAGGAAACAAGAGATGCTGGTGAGGATGTGGAGAAAGGGGAACCCTCTTGCACTATTGATGGGAATGCAAACTGGTGCAGCCACTCTGGAAAAAAAGTATGGAGTTTGCTCAAAAAGTTAAAAATAGAAGTATTCTAAGTTACAGCAATCACACTACTAGGTATTTACCCAAAGAATACAAAAACACTAAATCAGAGGGATAAATGCACCCTGATGTTTATAGAAGCATTATCTCCAACAGCCAAATTATGGAAACAGCCCAAGTGTCCATTGACTGATGAATGGATAAAGAATCTATGTTATATATATATACACATAATGGAATATTACTCAGCCATAAAATGAATGTAGTCCTTCCGTGTGCAATGTCAATGGAGCTAGAGAGTATTATGCTAAGTGAAATAAGTCATTTGGATAAAAACAAATACCATATGATTTCATTCTTATGTGGAATTTAAAAAACAAAACAAATGAGCAAAGGGAAAAAAGAGAGAGGCAAACCAGAAAACAGACCCTTAACTGTAGAGGACACACTGATGGTTACCAGAGAGGAGGTAGGTGGGGGAATGGGTAAAATAGGTAATGGGGATTGAGGAGTGCACTTGTGATGAGTACCAGGTATTTTGTGAGTGTTGAAGCACTATATTGTACACCTAAAACTAATACTACACTGTATGAACTAATTGGAATTTAAATTAAAAAAAAACAGCCAAAATAGCATATTATTGCTTTAATATCCTTGCATTAAAGTAAGTGAATTTGTTACTGTTGATATTCTATGCAAGCCATCTGGCCCAAGTAAAAGGTTGAAGAAATCACACCTATTTCTGAGTCCATTGTGTTTTTCTGTGATTAGCTTGGCTTCTGGCCAAGATGGAGTAACAGAGACCAGGTTTACTTTCCCACCAGTAATAATAAAATATTGGGCAATATGTATAGATATAGGTAAATATAAACATCAGCTTTTAATTCACTAGGCATTAGAAAAGGAAGGACCAATTGCTAAGAGATGGTGAAAAATGAAGTGAACCCAACAAATGCCTCATCTTACTACATTGAGAGAGTTTCAAGGCCACAGCATAAGGAGTGGGAACCAAGGAGACCTCAGGAGATTTACTGAGTTGAATAAACAAACATGAGAGGGTAAGAATCTGAAGTAGCCATAGTTCAGAGAGCAGAGGTTGGAGATACAAGTATTCTTTTTTGTTGTTTTTGCTTTAAATTATTATTTAAATTCTAGTTAATTTATAATGTAATATAGGTTTCAGAAGAATTTAGTGATGTATCACTTACATATAACACCCAGTGATCATCATAACAAGTGCCCTCCTTACTTCCCATCACCCATGTAGCCCATCCCCCACACAATGCCTTCCATTAACCCTCAGTTTGTTCTCTATAGTTGAGTCTCTTATAGTTTCTTCCCTCTCTGTTTTTTCTCCTCCCTATATGTTCATCTGTTTTGTTTCTTAATTCCACATGCTTGAAATCATGTGGTATTTGTTTTTCTCTGACTTATTTCATTTAGCATAATACACTCTAGTTCCAACCATGTCCTTGCAAAAAGCAAGATTTCATTCTTTTTCATGGCTGAGTAATATTCCATTACATACATATCTTTATCCATTCATCAGTCAATGGACATTTAGGCTCTTTCCATAGTTTAGCTCCTGTAGATAATTCTGGTATAAACATCAGGGTACATGAGCCCCTTTGAATCTGTATTTTTGTATCCTTTCTGTTAATACCTAGTAGTGAAATTGCTGGGTCATAGGTAGCTCTATTTATAATGTCTTGAGGGACCTCCATACTGTTTTCCAGAGTGGCTGTACCAGGTTGCGTTTCCACCAACAGTGTAAGAGATTCCCCTTTCTCTGAATCCTCACCAACATCTATTGTTTCCTGAGCTGTTAATTTTAGCCATTCTGACAGGTGTGAGGTGATAGCTCATTGTGGTTTTGATTTGTATTTCCCTGATGAAGAGTGATGTTGAGCACCTTTTCATGTGTCTGTTAGCCATCTGTAAGTCCTCCTTGGAAAAATGTTTTCTCATGTCTTCTGCCCATTTCTTAACTGGATTATTTGTTTTTGGGTATTGAGTTTGATAAGTTTTTAAAGATTTTGGATACTAACCCTTTATCTGATATGACTTTTGCAAATATCTTCTCCCACTCCATAGGTTGCCTTTTAGTTTTGTTGATTGTTTCCCTTGCTGTGTAGAAACTTTTTATCTTGATGAAGTCCCAATTGTTCATTTTTGCTTTTGTTTCCCTTGCCTCAGGACACATGTCTAGTAAGAAGTTGTTATGGCAGAGGTCAAAGAAGTTGCTGCCTGTATTCTCTAGGATTTAGATGGTCTCCTATCTCATATTTACACATATCATCCATTTTGAATTTATTTTTTGTTATGGTGTAAGAAACTGATCCAGTTTCATTCTTCTGCATGCTGCTCTCCAGTTTTCCCAGCACCGTTTGTTGAAGAGACTGCCTTTTTTTTTTTTACCATTGGATATTCTTTCCTGTTTTGTTGAAGCTTAGTTGACCACAGAGTTGTGTGTCCATTTCTGGGTTTTCTACTCTGTTCCATTGATCTATGTGTCTGTTTTTAAGGCAGTTCTATATGGTCTTGATGACTACAGCTGTGTAATATTGCTTGAAGTCCAGAATCATGGTGCCTCCCACTCTGCTTTTCTTTTTAAGATTGTTTTGACCATTCTGGGCTTTTGTGGTTCCATACAAATTTTAGGATTGTTTGTTCTAGCTTTGTGAAAAAATGCTATTGGTATTTTGATAGGGATTATATTAAATATGTAGATTGCTTTGGGTAGTATAAACATTTAACAAAGTTCGTTCTTCTAATTAATGAGCAAGGAATTTTTTTTTTGTTTCTTTGTGTCAACTTCAATTTCTTTCATAAGTGTTCTAAGTTTTCAGAGTACAAGTCTTTTGCCTCTTTGGTTCGGTTTATTCCTAGGTATTTTATTGTTTTTTGGTGCAATTGTAAATGGGATTGGTTCCTTGATTTCTCTTTCTGCTACTGCAGTATTGGTATAGAGAAATGCAACTCTTTTCTGTACATTGATTTTGTACCCTGCATCCTTGCTGAATTCATGTATTAGTTCTAGCAATTTTTTTTGGTGGAGTCTTTCAGGTTTTCTACATAGAGTATCATGTTCTCTGCAGATAGTGAAAGTTTGACTTCTTCCTTCCTGATTTGGATGTCTTTTATTGCTTTTTGTTGTCTGTTTGCTGTGGCTAGGACTTCCAGTAGTATGTTAAATAACAGTGATGAGAGTAGACATCCCTGTCTTGTTCCTGACCATAGAGGAAAATCTCTAAGTTTTTCCCCATTGAAGATGATATTAGCTTTGGGTCTTTTGGATACAGCCTTTATGATGTTGAGGTATGTTCCATCTATACCTACATTGTTGAGGGTTTTTATCAAAAATGGATGCTACATTTTGTCAGAAGCTTTTTCTTTTTCTTTTTTTTAAAAGATTTTATTTCTTTATTTGACAGAGAGAGCGTGCGTGCATAAGCAGGGGGAGTAGTAGGCAGAGGGAGAGGGAGAGAGGGAAAACCAGGCTGAAGGAGCAGGGAGCCCAATATAGGGCATGATCCCAGGACTCTGGGATCATGTCCTGAGCCAAAGGCAGACGCTTAATGACTGAGCCACCCATGCGCCCCAGATGCTTTTTCTGCATCTATTGAGAGGGTCATATGATTCTTACCCTATCTTTTTTAATGTGGTGTATCACATTGATTGATTTGTGAATATCAAACTACCCCTGTTGCCCAGGAATAAATCCCACTTAATGGTGGTGAATAATTCTTTTCATGTGCTTTTTAATTCATTCTGCTATATCTGGTTGAGGATTTTTGCATTCACGTTCATCAGGGATATTGGCCTGTAATTTGCCTTTTAAGTGGGGTCTTTGTCTGGTTTTGAAGGAGGATCTTGTCTGGCCTTGTAGAAAGAGTTTGGAAGTTTTCCTCCCATATCTATTTTTTGGGTCAATTTGAGAAGAATAAGCATTAACTCTTCTTAAAATGTTTGGTAGAATTCTACTGGGAAGCTATCTGGCCCTGCACTTTTGTTTATTGGGAGATTTTTTATTACTGATTTGATTTCTTTGCTGATTATGAGTCTGTTCAAATTTTTTATTTCTTCTTGTTCCAGCTTTTGTAGTTTGTATGTTTCTAGGAATTTCTCCATTTCTTCTAGACTGCCCAGTTTGTTGGCATATAATTTTTCATAATATTGTGTTATAATTGTTTGTATTTCTGCAGTGTTGGTGGTGATCTCTCCTCTTTCATTCATATTTTATTTATTTGGGTCCTTTCTCTTTTCTTTTTGAATAGTTCTCCATCCCCTCACTTTCAATCTGCAAGTGCCTTTATGTCTAACATGAGTCTCTTGTAGGCAGTATATAGATGGGTCTTGGTTTTTTTTACATAGAGTTTACATTCTGATACATATGTTTTTTGATTGGAGCATTTACTCCCCTTCCATTCAGAGTTATTATTGAAAAATATGAATTTTTATACCTGTAAAGTTCTTGTTTCTGGTGATGTTCTGTATTCCTTTCTAATGTTTGTTGCTTTTGGTCTTTTTTTCTCCCTCAAAGAGTCTCCTTTAACATTTCTTGCAGGGCTGATTTAGTGGTCATGAACTCCTTTAGTTTTAGTTTGTCTGGGAAACTCTTTATCTCTCCTTCTTGTCTAAATGACAGCCTTGCTGGATAAAGTATACTTTGCTGCATATTTTTCCCATTCAGCATGTTGAATATATCATGCCACTTTCTTCTGTCCTGCTATGTTTCTGTGGGCATATCTGCTGTGAATCTGATCTGTTTTCCCTTGTAGGTTAAGGATTTTTTTTTCCTCTTGCTGCTTTCAGGATTCTTTCCTTGTCCATGCATTTTATAAATTTGACTATATGTCCTTGGTCAGCTTTTGTTGAATTTAAGGAATTTGTCTGTGCTTCTTTGATTCTGGTGTCTGTTTCCTTCCCCAGATTAGGGAAGTTTTCAGCTAAAATTTGCTCAAATAAAACTTCTGCCCCTTGTTATTTCTCTTGCTCTTCTGGGACTCCTATGATATGAATGTTATTACGTTTTAAGGTGTCACTGAGTTTCCTAAGTCTACATTCATTTTATCTTCTCTATCACTGATTCTTTCCTTTACTTTGTTCATCTTTATTACCGTTACATAGATTCAGATTTGAATCTTGGTTATTGCATTTTTAATTTCAGCCCGAATAGATTTTAATTATTTTTTCTGTGCATTAATGGATTCTCTATTGTCTTCTATGCTTTTTTTCAAGCCCAGCTTGTGTCCTTATAATTGTTGTTTTATTTATTTTTTAAATGATTTTATTCAATTTTTTTGAGAGAGAGAGAAAAAGAGAGAACACAAGTGGGGGGAGGGGCAGAGGGAGAAGCAGACTCCCCACTGAGCAGAGAGCCTGATGCGGGCCTCAATCCCCGTACCCTGGGATCATGACCTGAACTGAAGGCAAACGCTTAACTGACTGAGCCACCCAGGCACCCATAATTGTTTTAAATTCTGGTTCAGACAACTTACTTGTATCTGTGTTGATTAAGTCCTTGGCCAATACTTTTTCCTGTTCTTTCTTTTGGGGTGACTTCTTCTATTTTGTCATTTTGTCTAGGGAAAAAAAAAGGAAGCTAGATCCAAAAAATAAAAATAAAAGAAAAAATAAAAGGAAATAAAACAATAATAAAATAAAAATAGAGGACGCTAGATCCTATTTCCCCTAGAGCTGAAGATTTGCAACACTCTGTGATCTGTAGACTTGGTGCATGGATAGGGTTTGTGCTGGCCTTCTTGGGGAGGAACCTGGTGTGCTAATTCTCAGGCCGACCTGCCCTAGTAGAGATACATATGTAAGGCACAGAGGGTTGGGACCTGGTGTAATTGGCTCCAGCCTCCACTTGGTGGTGCTGTTTTGCTGCCTGAAGTTAGCCAGTCAGATGGGCAGGGTGAAAATGGCATCACCGTGCTGTCTCACTCCTGGAGTGGGGATCTCCTGCCCTCCACTCTTGAGGAAGCCCTCACAGAAGAGCAAACCTTCACCTCTCTTATCTCCCAGTCTTCCACCAGATCCCCACCTTCACCTTGCCTGAGTCTGAGCTGTCCACCTGACAGGCAGCACAGCACTCCTGTGTTTTATCTCAGGTGCATGGCTGGGTTTTAGAACTCCAAATTTTAGAGATCCGTTGTGTTTAGACCTGTGCTCATCCTCTAGGGAAGGGTCTCACTGCACTGTGGCAGTTCGTCAGTTTGTCCCAGAAATCTGTTGTAGGACTGTGCAGAGGATTGGAGTTTATGGTAAAGCACAGCAGAAAGCTGGCATCAGGGCTTGCTGCCTTCAGCCAGCATTCCTGTTACTATGTTAGTGAATGGGACAGCTCAATGGTACCTGCTGGGTCTTTTGCTCCCAGAGAAGTCATGCCCTTTCTCCAGAATGGACTCCAAGGAGGGGAAATGCTTCTCCCCATGTGATCCAAGGTATCCTCAGACTATGCTGCCCATTCCTGGGTCTCTGCCCACCTTCCCCACTAGAGCACCACTAAGCACACCAGGTGTGACCCTAGCAATGGTGCCAACCTCCAAAACTTCAGGTCGCTTTTTATAAAAACTTGCAGCATTCAGCCCCTCTCTTTTTCCCAGTCAGTGATTTTGGTGAAGACGTTTTTGTGTGTGCAATTCCCCACACACACTTCCTCTCTCTCTCTCTCTCTCTTTCTCTCTCATTCTCTCTCTTTCTCTCTCTCTTGCTCCTCTCTGCAACCAAGGATCCCTCCCCATCACAGCACCCACAGCTCTTCTATCTGCCAAATCAATTCTCCACAGTTCCTACCTTTCACGCTGTGGCTTTTTTTTTGGTTCACCTTCAGTTGTGCATTTTTACTCTCTCAGTCCTTAGATAGATTTCTTAGGTGTTCAAAGTGATTTGATATTTATCTAGCTGCGTTGGAGGGACGAGGCAAGCCTAGGATCTCACTACTCCTCCACTATCTTAACTCCTTTAAATTTTTATGATAAAACTACTCTTGTCCTTGAGAAGAAGAAGCATGCACAGTTATAGTTCTCTGAAGCAATAGTTCTTAAATACAGTCTCAACCACTTGTATTAACTATAACTTAACCAAGTAACTTGTATTAGACAAAAACTAAATGGTTTAGAGTTGAGAATTGCCTGTCACACACCAAGATTTAGCAGATTAGCAGAGCTCATGGATACACATAATACAACTTTTTCAGCCACACAATTTCATATACAACCTCTCAAAGTGGCAAAAAATAAACATCACCATGATCCAAAGATACAACTTTGCATAGAAAAATAAAAATCAAATGCATGTAAATAAGTTCCTGCTAAATAATCAATACTTCATTTTATTTAGAAATGATCTAAATACCCCATGAATACATTAATTAACTCAATTCAGTACCAAGATTTTGAATTACCTAAAGATTTTTTAATTTATCTTCAGGTTGATATACTACAAAACAAAAATACTGTTGAAATAAAGTTCATCAGAATAATGATTCAATTTGGTTAAACATAAATTTATATTTTCCATAATCGTAAACATTAGGTAGAAGTAATTCTAGTTTGATTGATCAGTAAAACTGTGTAAGTTGAATAAAATGCATGAATAAAAGTAGAATAAAATGTATACTTGTATTTCATTTAACACTATTAAATCAGAAATGACATGGCTATTTTCACTAATCCAGACTTATTAAATTTTTACATAAATTATATACATTTGTATATGTTTCTGAGTTGGTTTCTTCAAGAATATTTTTTCAAGAACATTGGTAATCTTAAATATTCAATTTCCATAGTTTTTTGGAACTTTAGGAATATTCAATTTATATAAATGTTTTATTTATTTTTATAAGCCAAACAATAGAGTTCCTTTAATTCAAGAGACTTTATAATCTAGTTTATTAATACCAACTGTAAGTACAAAAGCATCACACTGACACAATGAGAGGTAAAGTTTCATATATGGCTGGTAAATTATTTCCTATTGGGACATACAGGAAAGGGTATAGACTTTAGACTCAAAAGACTTGACTTTATATCCAGTATCAAATACATCAACAGTGTGACATTTAGCAAGAGAATTGATCTTTTTGATTATCAGTATGGTCCAATGCAAAATAGGATAATAGTTTCACACTGGAAGAATAACATAAGACAAAAGCAGCATATCTGGTGCAGGGTAAATTCTCAGTGTATGGCAGCTGCCATTTTATTATCATTGTTGCTATTATTATTATTATTATTTAAACCTCCATGCAGGAACCCACCTAAAAATCTAGCCTTCCGATTACTGGCCCTTCACAACTCTACTTTAGACATACTACCCATACGGCTGTACCCTGAATTTTATAATTGCTCAATTTTAGAAAAATTGAACTTTAACATTCCACTATGATAACAACCTCTTATTCTACCAGTTTTCTTATGCACTTACTGCCTTCAAACCTGCTTTTTGAACTGAAAGAGTCAATTTTTCCATTATTTTTGGAATTATAAGCAAATCCTATTTTCTCTTTTTTGCCAACCTATCTTGATCTCCATGATTTATCATATGAACTATTTTTTCTCAATTACCTTGTACACATTTTCCTTTCTTCTAAATGTTATTTCTCAGAAATTATCCACTTTATCACCCAAATTTCAAACCTACAACTCATTTGCAATTTTTCTTTGTCCCTTTCCACATCTAAAACTGCTGATTTCACATGAAAAAAAATTCTCAAAAGCATATTTTCTTCTTTCCTACACATGTCATTTTCAAGACTTTCTATCTACTTCTTGTCTTTTCCTCCTACTATGAAAATATTACCATGTAATTCCCCCAAATTAAAACTAATGACTCTGTGTCACTTGAACAATTCTTGAAATGCGGACCTCTGGAACACTATAAGCATTCTCATAAGTCCTAAAAGTTCTCTGTGAGTTTTAAATAAAAAATTTAAAGTGTTTTTTTAACTGAATAATACTAGGAGATTGCAGTGTCCACATTTGTATTTGTGTTTATTATGAAGTTGTCATGTGTAGTACTACTTCAATGCTTTCTGACAAAGGTAGGTTTAACTTCTTGACAAATGAAAAGTCATAGTAGAGTCCAAGTTTTAACTAACTTTCATTTAACCAACTTTCCTTATTCATTGCCTCTATAAAATGTTAAAATAGTCTATAGCACAGTGAAGGCTCATAGCTATTAGTTACCCTCTAGAGGAGAAAGGTCCAGTAGAACTTTCTGCAATGATGGAAATGTTCTGTATCTTCCCTGTCCAATACAGAAGCCACTAGCTACATATTGGTATTTTAGCCAAGGAACTAAATGTTTAAGTTAATCTTATTTAAACTTACATTGTTGAATGTTGCTAATGGCTACCTATTGTACAAAACTCTAGAATGTTTGATTACTACTGTTCTTACCACTTAAGTTGCATGCTTACCAAGAGTCAACTATGTTCTAAACATGTTTATGCCAGATGTATGTGTTGCAATTATATAATTTACCTATAGCATATATAGTTACATAATTTACTCAAATATTATGTAAACCAATGAAATCAGTGCAAAAATAAAGATGTTTTATGAAAGATAACTCAAATGTTAAAAATAATACTTAAATGTCATTAAATAATCCCACGTG